>NW_008359442.1:1623370-1703805 GCF_000622305.1 Nannospalax galili | reverse complement strand
CCTATTGGAAAGATATTTGTACATCCATGTTTGTTGCTGCTCTTTTCACAATAGCTAAGAGATGGAAGCAGCCTAAGTGTCCCTCAACTGACGAACGGACAATGAAAATGTAGTTTATTTATATGATGGAGTTTTACTCAGCAGCAAAGAAAGATGAAATCATGAAATTTTCAGGTAAATGGATGGATCTAGAAACTGTTATACTGAGTGAAGTAACACTTGTCTTCTTTGTTTTGGAAATGTTATTTTTTTCTTCTAGCTGTTTTTAAATATCTAATAAATTATTGTTAGCTATTGAGATATTACTATGCACCATATAATTTCTTTTAAAATATTTTATTTCTGTTTTATTTTATTTTATGTATATGAATGTATTTATTGCCTGCATGTGTGTAAGTACACCCGTGTCATGCAATGCCCTTGGAGATCAGAAGAAGGTATTGAACTCTGGAACTGGAGTTACAGGTGGTTGTTAGCTGCCACATGGATGCTGGGAATAGAATCGGGGTCCTTTGCAAGAGCAGCCAGTGCTCTTAACCACTGAGCCATCTCTCCAGACCCCCATTTCTTAATCTTCTGCTGTAAGCATGTGTTCTTGAGATAGAAATCTTTTTCTTTGGAGATAGACTAATTTACTGGTACAGTAGCATCTGGCTAATTCTTAGCGACTTGCTTTAGAAGGTTAAAAAGAATGGAAAGACAATTTTGCCCCCAAAAGAAAGACTACATTTGGGTTCTATTTTACCTACCAGAGTGTGTTTCTAGGTTCTTTGTATTGATTTATAGAGAAATACACAAGGATCCAACAGGGTATTAAACAGAGTTGCCCTCAAGGGAGTGGAGAGAAGGCTTGTTTTTTGTACAGGCCTGTGTTCCATTTATACACAATGCTGGGATGAGAAAAAATTTGCATGGGATTTCAGGACAGGTGAATACTAGGTGCTGTGGCTTAGGAGGATTGGAAAAGTTGCCCAAACTTAAGCTTGATATAGAGAGGGCAGGGACCATGAGTGGTTATGGAGCGCCTGAAGTGCCATGCCAATAGCAACGTCTTGAAAACCAGAGCTATTCCCAAAATGTCCCAGCATGTATTACCCCAAGACTGTAGAAATATCTATTGAACACCTCCGTTAAAGAGTTCATGCAAATCTTTCAAAAAACGTACAATTTAAAAAATCTGAATCAAGTCACACACACATATATATATATAAATTTATTTAAGTTAACAGGGACTTCTGGAGTTTATTTTCTTGACTACCCTATTACAAAAGGCTGCATCTGCATGAAGTAGATAAGAACTTAGTCTGCACTGGAGTATCCTAAAGCAGCATGCTTGGTTCTAGATACTGAGATACTAACTGTCCTCCATTCTTGAAACAACAGCTGTTCACCATTGGTTAGTCCTCAGCAGCAAGCAGCTATATACATACCATTCTCTCTCTCTCTCTCTCTCTCTCTCTCTCTCTCTCTCTCTCTCTCTCGGTCTTTTGAGACAAGGTCCCCAGCTAGCCTGGAACTCACTACGTAGCAGGCTGTCCTCGAACTCACAGAGATTCGCCTGCCTCTGCCTCCCAAGTGCTGAGATTAAAGGTGTGCACCACCATATCTGGCCCCCATTATTTCTACACACATATTTGAGTCAGAAGTGCTGGTTCAGTGATCCGTAATAGTTTAGTGTAAGGGGATTAATACCCTTCTATGAATCTCTTCTGACAAAATGAGGAATTGAGCTCAACCATTCTTTCCCCCATTGGAAGTCAAAGTTATCACAGTTTGACCTCTATGGACTCTGTCCAGGACTCTATCTGAAATTTGTTCATTCATTTGAAGTGTCTTGATTCAAAAGGATCATGCTTTCTGTACTTTCTGTTTCCCTTTAATTAGAAAGTATGTGTTCCTAGGGCAGTAATTTTCTACCTCAACTGTACATTGAAATTACCTGTATAATTTTATTTCCAACAGTCTGATGTTTGGATCTTGGTCTAGGCTAGCAATTCTCAAATGTGGCCTCTGGACCAATAACATCAGTATTACCCAAGAAATTGCTAGAAATGCAGTTTTGAGCCTTGCCTCAGGACTACTGATTCAGGAATTCTGAGTAGAATGTCTAGGCTGATGGTATAAGGGTGAGCATGGCTGCCTCCCAGAACTTCTGAGGTTGGTGCCCAGAAGGTATGAATGCCCACAAAAGCTTAAGAATGTGTGGTTTGGGCAGACCAAATGAGACTACATGGGGTAAAGCATAAGTAAATGTACTATTTCAGGTGACTGCAATGTACAGCCAACTTTGAGATCATCACTTTGGACAAAAGCCCTAAGGAACTCAATAGAATTCCCGTTGACTAAATCTTCGTTTCTTACACCTGGCCACATGCCCCACTTCCTGATTCAGGTCCTTCCTGGGCAAGATTATCAATGTTTCAATAGACTTTAGACTTAACTTCTGAACTCATTTCTGGCTTTAGCTAGACTTCATATTCATATTCATCTTCAAAGTCATGATTTATTTGTAGATAACTATGAAAAGGGACACTCAGATCTTACAGCATATGTTCTCAGGGACATCTTCTAAGAAACACTCAGGAATGTATTACCAATGGAAAACAGAAAAAAATGTGGGCTCTTACATTTTGGAGCATACGTTCTCAATCTTGGCAATATATTAGAATATCCTTTTAAAAGCTCCTGATGCCCAGACCATATCCCAGACCAATAAAACAAAAACTTCTGGGATAGGACCCAGACACCAATATATTTTTAAAGCTCCCAGGTGCCTGCAGCTGGCTGAGACTCATACTCCAGTAGGAAAAACTTGACTGGGAACTTGATCTTGAATAAGAGGCAGAAGAACTGTTGGGAGGCACAAAAATAGCTCCGTGCCAGCCGGGCACTAGTTTCACATGCACAAATCTGTCCTGTAAGCTTTTAAAAGATGCTTTCTTCTCTATCCCCAACACAGACTGGACTGGCCCTTTCCATGGTTAGGTTGCATCAGAGAACATGTGAAGAGCTATAAAGGAGGTGTGACATGCCCTTGATAATTCATATGTAGATAGAGGTTCATTACATTTTTTATCTATTTACCTTTGTATGTATTTTAAATTTTTCATGGTAATTTTTTTTCAAAAATGGGGATGGCATTGCCAAGTTTCAGAAATAAAAAGGATCAACCTGGGGCTCTAGCTCAGTTGGCAGTGTGTTTGCCATGCAAGAAGCACCAGGCTTGTTTCCAGCACAGTGTAACAGTCATGGTGATACACACCTGTAATCCCAGCTCTGGAGATGTGGAGATAAGAGGATCAGAAAGCCAAGGTCATTCTCAGCTACACAGCAAATTTGAGGTCAGCCTGGGCTATACAAGACCTTGTCTGAAAGAAAGGAAGGAAGGGAGGGAGGGAGGGAGTGAGAGAGAGAGAGAGAGGTCAAATTTAATAACCTACAGGAAATGGGTAGTTTCCTAGAAACACATAAACTCCCAAAACCACCTCAAGAATGAGTAGAAATTGTTACCAAGCCTAATACAATTAAAGAGATTGACTCAATACTCAAAAATTTCCCAGAAAAGACCCCCAGAGCCCCATTGCTTAGTAATTTCTACCAAGTATTAGCGCCAATCTGTAAGCTGTTCCAAAAAATAAGAGAGGGAACACCAAAAACTCATTCCATGAGGCTAGTATTATTTAGATATCAAAGTGTTACGTGGTTATCAAGTAACACAGGGTTGCCTTTCCTGGGGAGATCTGAACAAATGTCTGTTTATTCCAAATGAAGTACCAATGGCAAACCAAAGAAACCGTTCCCCACTCATCTGAGCTATTTACAGGAGCATGGGTGAGGGGTTACTTACAAGAGCATGGGCAACTATGTACAGCTATGCCACTGGAGGACAGCGCCTTCCCCACCCAGCAATTGTTAACTGCTCATATAGTCTCCGGGAGGTGTAGGTTTTGTGGGCATATCCATAGCATTTTCCCTACCTTCTGCAAGAGAATATTAATAAGCCCAGTTTTGGGAGAGTTTTGTGCAGGTAATCACAGCTATTCTGCCTTCAAGTTGGCAATCACCATGACATGCTCAAAGGCTAGAATTCCACAACACAAACCCAAAGACATCATAAGGAAGCTATAGATCAATATCGTTTCTTATTTTGTATGCAAATATAATCAACAAAATTCTAGCAAACCAAATACAATATTTATCAATTATATTAATGGGGCATATAATTATAGAATTCATTATATAATTAAATATATTGATTCTAACATGATTAAACATGCTAATATTAACATAATAATCTATTAAACATAATAAAAGGATTACATGTCATGAACAACCAAATGGGTTTTTGCTGGAAACATAAGGGCGGTCCAACATAAAATGAATTAATGTAAGCCAGACATGGTGGTTCATGTCTATCTTCCCATCACTTGGGAGGCTGAGACAAGAAGATCACTGTGGGTTCCAGGCCACCCTGTACTATATAGTGAGCTCCAGGTCAACATGGACAACAGACTGAGACCCTATCACAAACCAAAAACACCCTTTCATGATAAAATACTTAACAGTCTATACATAGAACTTTCTATTTGTTGAATGCTGTATATGAAAACTGCACAGCTAACATTGCACTCAATGGTGAAAGACTGAAAGCTTCCTCTACTTACATTAGGAAGAAGACAAGGAAGGATTCTGCTCTTGACAATTCTATTCAGTGTTGTACTGGGGGTTCTAGAAAGAGAAATCATGCAAGGAAAAGAGAGACATGCAAAGAAGAAAAAAGGAGTAAAACTACCACTGGATACAGATGACACAATTGTATGAATAGAAAATTCTAGGAAATACATGCAAAACATTACTAACTACTAGAGTTAATAAGCAAATTTAGTCACACTGAAAAAAAAAAAAGGCCAGCACATAAAAATCGATTCTATTTCTCAGGACTGGCGAGATGGCTCAGTAGTTAAGAGCACCAGCTGCTCTTGCAGAGGACCTAGGCTTAGTTTCCGGCACCCACATACAGCTAACAACCATCCATAACTCCAGGTCCAGGGGATCTGACATCCTCTTCTGTCCTTTTTTGGCAGTGCACACATAAGTGCACTTACATGCAGGCAAAATACTCATATTCTATTTCTCAGGACTGGCGAGATGGCTCAGTAGTTAAGAGCACCAGCTGCTCTTGCAGAGGACCTAGGCTTAGTTTCCGGCACCCACATACAGCTAACATCCATCCATAACTCCAGGTCCAGGGGATCTGACATCCTCTTCTGTCCTTTTTTGGCAGTGCACACATAAGTGCACTTACATGCAGGCAAAATACTCATATACATAAAATAATAATAATAATAATAATTATTATAATAAACAAAAATTTCTGACAACTATATTTCTAAATTACCAATAATGTGTAAAGAAAATTGAGAAAAACAGTTCTATTTATAGTAACATCAAGAGAATAAAATACTAAGATAAATTTAACCAATGAGATGAACATTTGAAATTTGCCATGTTCTGACTTTTCTGGTTCTCTTTCTAGAACTTGAAATGCTAACTACTCTTGCCTTTACTTCTCCTTCACATCCCCTATTCACCAGTCAAGGACGTTCTTTTCTCCCTACAGATAAGAGTTATGCAATTTGGGAGTCTTTTAGATAGACCCACTGAAGGGGTACCCCAGTTGCCTCACCCTGCATCCCTATTCAGCATGGAAGAAGCCAAAGTGGTCTGTGTCCCAATTCCCTATTGACAATTTGGGTAACCTCTTCACAGGATGGTGTGATAAGAATCGGAGGTAGGAATTGGCTAGGCAGTTAGGGTAAAAAGACCCCAAAGAAAAGTAGCCAGTTTCTTGGCTAAAAGTCAAAATAGTCCTTTGGGCCTGTTAGCAACATACTCCATTCCAAAGGCCAAAAATGTTGGAAATATTTGGGAGCTTATCTCTAATCCTTAAAAGATTTTATGGTTACCTCTTCAGAAGAGGGAAATGTTAGAGTAGCAAAAAGCCCCATTAAAAAATAACAAATCAAAGAAGAAGAAAGAGCATACAAAGGAAGAAAGAAAGAAAGAAAGGAAGAAAGAAAGAAAGAAAGAAAGAAAGAAAAAAAGAAAGAAAGAAAAAAAGAAAGGAGGTAAGAGAGAGTACATGAAGGTGTCAGAAAAAAGTACTGGGGAAATATGGGAGGTGTTGGAAGGGAGAGAGTGGACATGGATTTGATCAAGACGCCTTATATGCATGTATGAAATTCTCAATAAAGTTTTTTTAAGTTAAAAAATTTAACCAATGAGAAACAGAATAAGTTGATTACTGTAAACACCATTGAAAGAAATTAAAGAAGATGAAGATGAGGAGACATCTCATGTTTATGGATTGGAAGACTTGTTCTGTAAAGATTACATTATTCCCTCAAATGATCTACAGATTCAAAGCAATCTGTCAAAACGCTTTTTTCTAGAAGAAATCAAACAACCAATCCTCAAATTGATGTATAACTCAAGGGATCCTAAATAGCCAAAATCATGATAAAAAGGAAAGTCAAAGTAAGAAGACTCATATTTACCAGTTTCAAAACTTACCACAAAGCTGCAGTGATCCAAGCAATACAGACCAATGGACTAGAAATGAGACTTCAGAAATAAACCTATACTTCTATGGACAATTGGTTTTTACATTTATTTATTTATTTTGTGTGCATGGGGCGGTGCCCATGCCATGGCATTCATGGAAGGTCAGAGAAGAGCTTGAGGGAATTGGTTCTCTCCATCTACCAAGTAGGTCCTGGGAAGTGAACCAGGTTTCCAGGCTTGCAAGCAGGTACCCATCCAGCCATCTCTCCAGTCCCCCCGCACCAGCAACTGATTTTTTTTTATAAAGGGTGCCAAAATAATTCATGGTGGATGAGTGATCTTTTCAACAAATGGGACTGGAAGAACTGAATATCTACAAGCAAAAGAATAAAGCTGGATGCCTATTTCACATTATGTTTTTTTTTAAAAAAATGTATAAAGACCTAAATGTAAGAACTATAAAACTCTTAGAGTAAAATAGGGGGAATCTTCAGGGTCTTGGATTTGGTTAAAGATGACACCAAAAGCACAAACAACAGCAAATGATTGAATTTAATAAAAATTAATTTTTTTTCTGCATCAACGGACACTACAAGAGAGAAAAACTAGCCAGGCATGGTGGCACATACCTTTAATCCTAGTATTTAGGTGCAGAGGCAGAGGCAGAGGCAGGCATGACATGAGGCCAGCCTATACTACATAGTGAGTTCCAGGCCAGCTGGGGCTACAGGGAGACCCTGTCTCAAAAAGATTATAGGGAGAGAGAGAGAGAGAGAGAGAGAGAGAGAGAGACCCATAAAATGGGGAAAATATCTATAAATCATTTATGTGATAAATTATCTATGAATTCAGGCTCACAAGATTAGCAGTAGTTTGTATTTATTTTTATTTGATTTATTTATTCTTATTTTATGTGTGTGTGTTTTGCCTGCAGTGTATATAAGTACACCACATGTGTGCAATGCTCACAGAAGCTAGAAGAAGGCGTCAGATTCTCTGAAACTGGAGTTAAGGGTGGTTGTGAGCCATAGAGGATTCTAAGAACCAAATCCAGGTCCTCAGCAAGAGCAGCCAGTGCTCTTAACTGCTGAGTCAACTCTGCAGCCCAGGCACTAGATTTTTGTTTTGTTTTTTCTAAATGGAAAATAAGAGGTGAATAGAATGTGGAAATTTGGAATACTCCCATATCGGTGGTAGATATATTAAATGGTGCAGCTTCAGTAAAAGACAGTTCTTCAGGTCTTCCAAAATTTAAACATAGAATTATGTCATAATCCAACAATTCCATTCATAGGTATATATTATAGAGAATTGAAAACAGGTATTCAGGGGCTGGAAAGATGGCTCAGCAGTTAAGAGCATGCGCTGTTCTTGCTGAGGACCTTGAGTTCCGTTCCCAATAACCAAGTCGGGAGGCTCACAACCACCTGTAACTCCAGATCCAGGTGATCTGACACCCTCTTCTTGCCTTCAGGAGTACCTGCAGTTATATGCACACACCCACACACAGACACACACCCATACACATAATTAAAAATAAAGATAAATCTTAAAAAAGAAAACAGGTATTCAAACAAATGTAGTATACAGATACACAATAGGGTTATGCACAACAACCAAAAACTACAAGTGCTCCAAACATTCTTCAAAGGGATAAACAAATGTGGTATAATCCACACAATGGAATATTCTCCCACAAGAAAAAAGAGTACTGATACATGCTACTACACAAATGAACTTTGAAATCATCCAGGCAGACACAAATAGTTACACGTTGTAGGTTTCCACTTACGTGAGACACTTGAATAGGTAAATCTATGGAGACAGAAATCAGGCTAGATGTTATCAGATGCTGGAGGGAAGGTAGGGAAGTGGACAGTGACCACTAATGAGTATGTTTTTTCAAGGAAAGATTAGAGGATGATAAAAATGTTTTGAATTTAGATCGAAGGATAGTTGTATAATATACTGAATATATCAAATCATAAACCTAAAATAATTAATGATTAATTTTATGTTTTATGAACTTAAAAAAGTGAATAAAGAACCTTTTCAGGCAAATAGAAACCAATTTTTGGATGCAAAGTAGACTGGAAAAACATAGTGGTGCCATATGGTGATGGAAGCTTAGCCGTGTTCGTTGTCCTATGTGGTCCTCCTCTTTGGAGATTTCCAGATTGAGGTTGATACAAGAGGTAGAAGGAGCCTATATAGTCAAGTGGAAACATGGAATGGGAACTTTGTGTTTTATAAAGATAATGTGACCACATTTGTACTCTGAGTCTGGTGAAGCTCAAGCCACATGGAGTAAATGAAGACTAATGTCATAAGAGCTTTTAGAAAACTACAAGCAAGGTTCTGAAGAAACAAAAAAGGAAGAAGCCATTATGTCTGGGAGAAAATACAAGCCTGTTAAGAAAACTTGACTCATTAACTCCTTATAATGGTCATAATGGGAACAACTATCAGCTCATCTGTAGAAGAGATTACTGTTCTCTTCCCTGTATATCCATTTTATCTTTCTTGTAAATAGAAGAGCTGAGCACAAAGTAAAAATATCCCTCAGATTCCCTTGCAGCTAAGCATGGTCATGTGACTAAGTTCTGACCAACAATGAGGAACTTTCCTCAGGAGAGAACTGTTTTATGCCTTCTTTCTTCTAAATGTTTCTAGTGTAGCCAACTGGGGCCATAAGATGACTTCAGTCTTAGCAAAAGCAGTGAAGCATGGCAGAGTGGCAAGATAGGAGTCTGGGTGCCCAAGCCTATGGTGCTCTTACTGTTCTCAGAGAACCTAATTGTGGACTTTTGGAAAGAAAACTGCCTTGTATTTTGTTTAAACCAATCTTATTTGCATTCCTATTATTGTGGCTAAGTCAAATCTTAATGGATATACTATTTCACAGATGACAAAATTGAGAGGATAAAAAAGTGTACAATGTCACACAGAAAGAAAGTTTGCAGACTTCTTTAGGATTCTCCATGACCTGGCCACCACCTGTATTTCCAGACGTATTTTTTGGTGTTTCCACATACACCTAGGTTTAATCTTTTTGATAGATTTAGACCAGTGTTGCAGATATGCCTAGTTTCTCACCACATCTCTTCTGAAACAGATTCTTCAGGTGGTTTGTGTTTTATTGCAAATCCCAACATTGTAGAACTTATAGAATGGCAGTAGCAGGACATAAGACAGCAACATACAAAACTCAATACCTTTGAAATAGGCAGCAAATTAGGTATTTGCTGACAAAGATATCAGTGACAAAACTCCCATTCACACTAGCTTAAAAAGAACTAGGGATAGGGCTGAAGAGATGATTCAGTGAGTAAAAGCACTTGCTTCACAATTCTGTTGATGAGAGTTCTGTCCCTGGAACCCACATGGAGGAAGGAGAGAACCAAATTCCAAAAGTTGTCTGGTGACATCCACACATGTGCCCCCTCAGACACATAGGCACACAGACCCACAGTCATACAGGCAATCAGACACAGACACAGATACACACATGCACACACATACAGATCCACAGTCATACAGGCAGACAGACACAGACACAGATACAGGCACACACATACACATGGACATGCATACACCCACACAGATTAGGAATAAACCTAACCAAGGAGGTGAGGGACCTTGTGATGGTTTGAATGAGAACGTCCCCCATAGTCTCCAAATATTTGGACATTTTGTCTCCAGTTGGTGGCGCTGTTTTGGGAGGTCTTAGAAGGTGTGGCTGTGTTGGAGGAAGCACGTCACTGGAAGTGGGCTTAGAGCGTTCTTAAACCTTGCCAAATCTCCAGTCGCGCTCTTGCTTCCTGTGCCTGCTTAAGATGTGAGAGCTTAGCTTCCACTCCTCCTCCAGCCACCTCTGCCACCATGCCTTCCTGCCGTGATGGACTCTTGCCCCTTGGAGCCATAAGCTCAAATAAACTTTTCCTTTTATAAGTTCCTTTGGTCATGGTGTGTCTACCACAGCAACTGAAAAGTGACTAATACAGACCTCTACATTGAACATTTTTTACTCCTTTGTATATGTGTGTAGTGTGTGTAGGGGCTATGGTGTGCATATGGGAACAGAGGGCAACTTTGTGAAGTCAGTTTTCTCCTACTTTTACATGGGTTCTGGGGATTGACCTCAGGTCATCAGGCTTGTGTGGCAACCATTTTATTTGCTGATCATCTCACACCGACACCTGGAATGAAAATTTTACGATGCAAAAGAAAGGAATTGAAGACATTAGAAGATAGAAAGATCTCCTATGCTCATAGATTGGCAGAATTTATATTGCAATAATGGTTATATTACTTAAAGTGACCTACTGATTCGATATAATTTTCTTCAAATTTCCAATGACATTCTTCACAGAATTGTTAAAAACAATTGACTCTAAATAGCAAAAGCAATTGTAAGCAGGATGAGCAATGCTGATCAGGTACCAAAGTACCCGATCTCAAATTATCTTATGAACCATAGTAATGAAAACTACGTTGTACTGGCACAAAACCAGACTCATAAACCAAGGAATAGAATAGACGACCAAGAAATAAACACACACAGCTGCTGCCACCTAATATTCAACAAAAGTGTCAAACTATAAATTGAAAGACTACAGCTTCTTCAAGAAATATTTTTGGGAAAACAGGATCTCCACTTGTAGAAGAATGAAACTCAATACATACCTCTCATTTGCACAACTGGGAATTTAAAATGGATCAAAGACCTTAATACAAACCTGAAATGCTGAAACTGGCAGAGGAAAGCATAGGGAAGGCACCTAAAGATATAAACATAGGAAAAAACTTTCTAAAAAGGACTCTAGTAACACAAAATAATCTCAAGAATTGACAAATAAAATTACATGAAATTAAAATGTTTCTGCCCAGCAAAGACACTATTAGCAAAGTCAAGAGAGCATCTGCAAAATGGAGAAAAGAAAATCTTTGCCAGCATACATCAGACAGGGATTAGCATCTAGTGTGTGTGTGTGTGTGTGTGTGTGTGTGTGTGTGTGTGTGTGTGTGTGTCTTTTTGAGACAAGTCTCCCTGTAGCCCCAGCTGGCCTGGAACTCACTATGTAGACCAGGCTTGCCTTGAACTCACAGAGATCCACCTGCCTCTGCCTTCCAAGTTCTGGGATAAAAGGTGCACACCTCCACACCCAACCAAGAATATATTTTTAAAACCGCAAAAATTAAACACTAAAAGACTAAATCATCTACTCAATAAATGGGCTAAAGAACTGAATATACATTTCGCAAAAGAAGAAATGCCAGGCGTGGTGGTTCATGCCTTTGATACCAGTACTCGGGAGGCAGAGGCAGAGGCAGGCAGATCTCTGTGAGATCGAGACCAGCCTGTTCTACGTAGTGAGTTCCAGGCTAGCTGGGGCTACAAGGAGACTTTGTCTAAAAAAAAAAAAAACAAAAGAAGAAGGAGGTCAGGTTTTTTTGGTACCATCATCATTGCTCATTCTGCTTATGAGGAGGAGGATGAAGAGGAAGAGGAGGGGGAGGGGGAGGAGGGAGAGGAGGGGCAGGAGAAGGAAGAGGGGATGCAAAATGCAAGCGGCCAATAAATACTGGAAAAAGTGTTCCGCATCCTTAGCCACCAGGAAAATGCAAGTTAAAACTGCTTTGTAATCTCATCTCACCCCATTCAGAATGGCTATCTGTCATCAAGAAAACAAACAACAACAAATATTGATGGGGATGTGGGAGAAAAGGAACCCTTATTCACTGCTGGTATGAATAGGAAATTATGGAAGTCAGTATAGAAGCTCCTCAAAAACTAAAAATAAACCAGATGTGGTCAGTCATGCCTTTAATTCCACCACTTGGGAGGCAGAGGCAAGTGGATTACTGTGAGATAGAGACTAACTGGTCTACATAGCAAGTTCCAGGCTGGCTGGGGCTACAGAGAGACCCTGCTCAAAAAGACCAAAAAACAAAAGTAAACTAAACTAAAACTAAAAAATAGGCCTACCATATGGCCCATACCTAACTCCCGGGTATATACCCAAAAGACTCCAAGGCAACACAGCAACAGCAAACGAGTGTGCCCATGTTTATTGCTGCACAATTCACAACAGCCAGGAAAGGAATCAGCCCAGATGTCCTCAATAGACGAATAGATAAAGATGATGTGGAACATATACACAATGGACACTGTTTTTCAGCTCTAAAAGAATTGAACTTATAACATTTGCTGGAAGATGGATGGAATTAGGTATCATTATGGTAATGATAAGTCAGACTGAAAGAGACAAATAGCATTTGTTTCTTATACTGACCCTAGATATAAATTTATATATTATGTGTAAGTTATGTAGATATGAAAGTAGAAAGAGGAGAATGAAAGGGAGGAAGAGGTCTTAAGGAGGGGTAAAGAGGAGGTAAGAAAATACTTGTTATATGAAAGCAGAAAGAATGTTTGAGGGCAAAAAGGGGACCAGCAAGAGGGGGCAGGAGGTGGAAAGCATTTGGGAACAGTGGAATAAGTGGAATAAATATAATGGCACACAAGTGTGAAAACGCTATAATGAAACCCATTACTTTGCATGTGAACTTAAAAATTAATTTAAAAATAATTATATGCTGACATTCAATGGATGTATTGGGAAAGAAATGAGCCACAGTGCATTAAAACCATAATTTCCTTCTGTTTCTTTATTCTTTTAAGCAAGATGGCACAACTCAGTCCTGTTCCCCACTTCAGGCTGAACCGATAGGCAAATTATTTGTACATTTAATAAATATTTATTAAGTATGTAGTATGTATCAGTCAGTATGTGAGAAGCCCAAGGCACAACGGTATCTGCCATGGAAGAGTTGGCAATATAAAGGCAGTGTTTGCATTCTAGTGGGTGTTGGCTAACAGTCTCCACGCTGCCTCAGTCAAGCTTCATAGGCTTTCCTATGCTGAATTTTTACCAGCTACAAAGATCCTTCCTTTCTTCCTTCCTTCCTTCCTTCCCCCCTCCCTCCCTTCCTTTCTTCTTTCTTTCTTTTCTTAATTAGTGCTAGCGATTAAACCCAGAGCCATGAGCATGCTGGGCAAGTGCCCCAGCCCCAGCCTCTAAAAGTCTTTGCTTTGAGATTCCTGATGCAGACAGATAGGATGTAACTAAAGAAACCAGAGGGGGTTGGACCATAGACCTCATTCTCACCTAGTAGTTGTTCCCAGGGGTTCAAGTCAGAAACCTAGAGAATATCTAGAGCTCCCACATCTAACTAGCACTAAATCCTTCATTTCTTTCTCCTGGTCAGTCTTAAATTCATCCTCTCTTTGCCATTTTCATTTGCCATTGTCATTATTTAAGTTTAGGCCAACATTTTTTCTTGTTTTTCATGTTCACTCTAATCTCTTTCAGTAAACCAGGACTGTCATAACAAAATACAAGAGGCTGTATAGCTTAAACATCAGAAATTAATTTCTTCCAGTAAAAAATAGTTGTCAACAGTATCTTGTGTCTTTTATTCATAAATTTTTTAAAGATATTCTATTCATTTTTAAATTTTATGTATATGAGTGTATTACCTGTATGTGTGTTAAGTGCACCCATGTTGTGCAATGCCTGAGGATGTCAGAAGAGGGCATTGGATTCCCCTGGAACAAGAGTTATGAATGATTGTTAGTAGCCATGTGGGTGCTGGGAACCAAACCCGGGTCCTCTTTAAGAGCAGCCAGTGCTCTTAACTGCTGAACCATTTCTCCAGCCCCCGTTTAAATTTTTTTATTTATTTTTATTTTATGTGTATGAGTGTAAGTGTACCCCTGTCATACTATGTCCTCAGAGGTCAGAAGAAGGTATAGGATCCCCTGGAACTGGAGTTATGGACAGTTCTTAGCAACCATGTGGTGGGTGCCGGAAACTGAACCTTAGTTCTCTCGAAGAGCAGGAAGTGGTCTTAACTGCTGAGCTATCTCTTTGCAGTCCCTTTTGGGTGCTTTGTTTTGTTTTGAGACAGGGTCTCCCTGTGGCCCCAGCTGTTCCAGAACTTGCCATGTAGACCCGGCTGATCTCAGTCTCACAGAGATCCTCCTGCCTCTGCCTCCCAAGTGCTGGGGCTAAAGGCATATGCCACCATGCCCAGCCCGAAGCTATGTTTGTAAGAAGATTATGAGAGCACAAGAGACATGGCTATCAGGTACTATGGCTAAATATCAATGCCTTCATCTTTTTCATTTCTATAAATGAATGAAGCTTTAATTTTGAATTTAATTCTGGACAGCTTTTGCCCCAAATGAATGACTCATTGAAGGCCTGATGATATCTGTTTTTCTCTTATTTATTTGATCAATCTAATCTTTTTAAAAAATTATTTATTTAATAACCACATGATTAGGAGAAACATTTAATTACAGCATTAACATATTCAATAACAATTTCCAGAGTAAAGATGCATGTCTTTCAAAAGTGGCTGTAAATTTTTAGGTTCACAACTGAATTAATACAGTTATATAATATTGAACTCAGTATAAGCCCTATAAGACATAAAATTGAATGAAGTTTTAACCATTAAAAAAGAGCTCCACTTCATTTTAAAATAAACTGTTTCATACAGAAAAACTCATTTTTAATGCTACTAACAGATGTTTGCACATGCGTCTCTAATCTTTATGTATCAGATTATTACTAGTAACAGTCGGTTACTTTCTGAGACCCTTGGCACCTGAGTGTGGATATAAAATCATCAGGTAGATTTCAGTGGTAATGTGTTTCACCTCTACTAATTAACATGAAGCAAATTTTTATGCTTCTTGCTCAAATATAACTCATTTTTTATTTGTTGATTTTTGTGTGTGTATTTCATACAGAACATCCCAAACAATCTTATTTATCTATATACCCACATCCCAAATGGCACCCTCCCATAGTCTCCCCCCTCCACTGAAGCCCATATACTCTTTAATCCCTGTGACTATCCACTGTGCTGTCGGGACCCCCAGCCATTCTCCGGTGTTTGTCCATCCACTGAATCTAGTCAGCCTATCTAGAGTTCCTTGTTTCAGGAAGATCAGCTTTTCCTCATCTAGCAGCAATCGGTTGCCAATATTTCTTTAGATAAGATTGGGGTCTGCTATTCATTTTCCCAGTTCTATGCTGGGTTACTGTCTGGGAGTCTCTTGGGCTACCCTGGCCAACAACTCAAAGGAAGGTATCTCCTGTCTGGCATTGTTTCTTGTTATGTAGCTTTTAGCTATACACATGGACGCTTAAAGAATTATACTGATCCCTTTAATCTTTGGTTATACTTTCCCTTTGGATGTTTAAGACAATATAGTTGTCCCAGATAAACCAATTTATTTTTACTCTTAAGGTCATTTGAGGATCTGTTCCCCAGGGGTCACATGGGCTTGGGAAGAGCCCCTGGCTCCTTTCTTTTACCAGTTCATGTATGTGAAGATAAGTCAAAGGTCCTGCTAGACCGTGGCTGGCTTCACTTGGAAGCATGGAGGAAATGTTTCCTCTGTGTTGACCCTCCTCTTTGTAGACTGGACACTGATTCAAGTCCATTTGGTGGGGTCTCCATGGCCTCCTTGATCAAGTAGACAGGTGGCTCACCACAGTTACAGGACATTTTGAGAGATGCTCATTAGTCCCCTGGAGCTTAATTGCCCATGAAAGACTAATTTGTCATATGTGTATACTTGAATTCATCTAAATAAGAAATCATGTCTAAAATATACTGGAAGCCTTTAAAAGTTTGAATATTTCAGTCCAATAATTACTTTTCTGAAAATAATTACTAGAGTGTTAATCCAAATGGCTTGAAAATTTTCAAGTTACCCAAGTAATAGAAGACATTTAAGAAAATTATATTTTAGTTGGTTTATGAATATGGAAAGGCAATTAGGTAGTATAGAGAGTAGGTGGCCTAGTTGGGGGGTAGTACAGTGGTCATTCACTTATATGTGGTGCCCAAGCAAGACTTGAAGCCTAAATTCCAGGAGGGTGAGAGAATGCTGTGCTTTCATGGGCCTCTTCTTTATAAAGCAAAATGTGTAAAGGTTGCCATAAAGGACAAACAAGTTCAATGTTCAATGTTTTATACATTACAGTGGTTGGAGTAAAAATTGGAATGAATGGGTTCCAGACAGCAGAGTATTCAAATATGTGGACACCAATCTGTAGAACAGAGAGAACTTCAAAAGGCAAACCAGGAGAAATATGCAGATGGCAAGATGGGAGAGCTGCTCCTGGAAGGAAGACAGCTGGTCTGCAACAGAAAAATGTTGGACAGAAAACAAAACGAACAAACAGAAAACACCTGGAAATGGAGATGGAGGTAGCCCCAGGGAGAACGCCAAGGCGCCTTGGAAGAAAAGAGCAGGGTAGATCCTACTGTTGAAAATGGAGAAACATTGAAGTTAAAGATTCCTGAAGAGCTGAAGCCACAGCTTGTGGACTACAGACTTGATTGCCAGACAAAAACACATCTTTTATCTTCCTGCCAGAAAGAACGTGGATTTTATTCTGTAGGCTTATGCAAATTATAAAAAGTCGGGAGGAAATACAGATGATGTGTACCGTTAAGGAAGCTGTGGCAGGGATAAAAGAATGCTTCAATGTAGTGTTGGACACTCAGTTGCTCTATACATTTTGAGATCACAGTATGCTAAAATTCTTGTAGGTCACCCTTATGCACCCATGTTCCAGTTGTGTGGAGCACCACATTTACTGAGATTGTGTGTAGGAACTGGAGGAATGTTGGCCTATACACCTCCAGATGAGAAAAGTTTTGTGTTATCACTGAGTACCTTTAGGATTTCCTCAAGAAGCAGGCGAAGAAGATGCAACTTTGTTTCCAGTGATTACAGAGTGGCTCCTCTTGGACACCATCTGAAGCTGAGTGAGGGGGCATGCTCTTCCTTCCTGGGGTCTGGATCTCTGTGAACACAGTTTAGTTCTTAGTCCTCTTGTACAAAAGATACACTGTGAGGATGTTAGTATAACAGAATCACTGTTCTCTATTTGATTTTAAACTGAAAATAAAAGGAATCACTGCTCCTTTTTTCTTTCTTGTTTTCATTTTAAAGTTTCTACCAGTGTGTTCAACAGTGCACAACAGAAAGCTATGCTATAGAGTGTTTATTGCTCAGTTAACAAAGCTGCTTTTGAATGCTGGTGGCTCTGCTCCTCAGTCACCTAAACTTTTATCATATGTGTCAACACTACTGACAAAATGCTCTGGTTCCTAGTGCCAAAGTTTCAATTCAGAGTATATAACTGAACTCTCATCCATTTGTGCTCTTTTAAAAATAGTACTTAAAGAGCTTATCTTTTGCAAGTCATCCATGTTTTTCCTTAGGCAGTTTATTTTAGTTCAGATTGTTGAAGAATGGTAGCTTGCTTCACAGTTTTTGTATATTTGTCTAATATGTGTTTTAGCATGAGACACGCAATGCATCATGCAGCTACAGTTTTGTGGAAAAGTCAGTCTGGTAGGAATTGTTTTTCAGATCTTCAGAATATTTTTCAGGGCTAGAGAGATTGCACAGCAATTAAGAGCACTGGCTGCTTTTGCAGTGGACCAGGGTTTTGTTCTCAGCACCTGTATGGTACTATCTGTAACTCCAGTTCCCAGGGAGCTGATGCCCTTTTCTGGGCCCCATGGGCATTGTATGCACGTGGTGCACTTAAATACATGAAGGTAAAACACTCATATACATAAAAGACCATAGCAGACAGAAATTATCAAAGGATAAATGGGTAAGATGGGGACATTTTAAATGGGGAGGGTGGGGAGGGAGAGAAACAGAAGAGGTAGAGTCTACTTAGTATAAAAAAAAAACTCAGAGGGAATCGGTCCAAAATCTACTGAAAAATTACACATACAATATCTCTACATGGGGAGGGAGAGAAACAGAAGAGGTAGAGTCTACTTAGTATAAAAAAAAAAACCCAGAGGGAATGGGTCCAAAATCTACTGAAAAATTACACATACAATATCTCTATATGAGTCTGTGAATATAGCTGAAGGCTGAATAACAAGAAACAGTGCCAGACAGGGTAAACCTTCTTTTGAGTTGTTGGCCAGGGTAGTCCAAGAGATTCCCAAAATTATACAGGCTACTGCCACAGTCTTTGATTGCCTCCCAGAACTTGATGGTAAGACTGTATTGCTGAAGATAGGACATACTCTGGACACAGGATTTGGAGCAATGGAGCTGGGATTGATCTGGAAGCCACCACCCCAGAAGGCTAGCTCTCATAGGTTTGAAGAGCACTATACAAGCTGCTAAGGGAGAACATAAGTTGATGGTCCAGCCCCAGCTTCAAGGCCTGAAAACCACATCAATGACCAGCACAGCAAACGACATTGGTGTAGTAGTGGCACTTTTATCTTGGGGGTGATCAACAACTACCTAATTGGACTTGAAGCCCACTCAATGGGAGGAAACTCATGTGTGGCACTGTAAACCTAGCCAAATACACATAGCTGGAGAGGTCATAGATCTTAGAGAAAACTCCAAGTCTGTCACATCCTTAGACAAATGTAGTTTCTTACTATGTGCAAAATATGGATCTTTAACTCCATAGACAAATGTCCCAGTCACCACCCATCAAAGAAGTTTCTTTTTCAAGAGACAAGAGATACAGAGTTCCACAACTGGTCACACACGGAGATTGTCGCTGAATTGCCCAAGCCTAAGTGGCACATCTAGGATGCAACCTCTACACCTAAGGCTCATGGAACATAGAACAAGCAATGAAGAGAGCACTAATACATCTTTCAGTTCTCATTAACAAAGCTCCCTCATACAACAAAGGGCCAGGAGCACAAAAGATCTCAAATGGCCAAAACACAGAGAATAAGAGTCTGTAGAGTGTGGGTCCTTGGACAGGACTCCTATATTAAAATCCACCCACCCAGGGCTCAGGGACCATTGTAGAAAAGGGGACAGAAAGACTGTAAGAGCCAGGGAGGAGGTGCATGACCATGTGGAAACAGTCCTACAGGCCCCCAGGACTCTTCTCATACAATCCTACAGCAATGCTGTCAGTGTGCACAAGACCCATGCAAACTTAAGCAGACAAAAACTCAGCACAGAACTGTGGAAATGAACAGCAGGTCCCAATCTTAGTCAAAGAATTATTACTGCTGATTATTGCTGAGTGAGAAAGAGCTGATCTTCTTAAAGGGAGGGACTGTAGATAAGTTGACTAGATCCCAGTGGATGAACTTGCACTGAGGGACAGCTGGGGACACTAACTTTGAATGATAGGCCTTAACAGAAATAACAGAAATGTATGAACTCTAGTGGAGGGGCTATGGGAGGGTGCCAAGGGGGAAGGGGGTATAAAGATGATTTTCTGTATGAAATACACAAATACTCAATAAAAAATTTTAAAAAGAAATAAAAAACTAAATATTTTTTCTTTGAATTTCAAAAAAAGGAAATGGAAAATGTTAAGGAAACATCACAATATAAACTTGAATATTTATTATAATCAGAACCATGTAAGATAAATTTACTATGATCATAGCTGTGTGAAATAAATCTATTATGATAATAATTATTTATAATAAGCATTTAAAGTACTGGAAAGCTCTAAAATACCTGGTTCTACTTGAAGCATGGGAGATTAGATGATTTTGTATTTCTTTATGTATTTTCTTAATTTCTTCTACAGGGAACGTGTATTACTTTTAAATGTAGAAAACCAAATAGACTACGGCAGTTGATACTAACAAATGTACAATTCAAATGAGAGAGAGAGAGAGAGAGAGAGAGAGAGAGAGAATCTCCTGGATAAATTTGGCCTCTGACCCAGATGAAATGTATATGATCAGGTCTGATTTTCCGCTCCTCCAGAGTCTCAGCTCAGACTCCTCTGCAGTGACCTCATTTTCTTCCGTCTTCCAGGCTGCCAGAGAAGTAGGTTGCTCACAGCTCTAGGCTTGTCTCATCTGTTTTGGGAATTCCAGGAGGAAGTATCCTGCCTTTCCCGAGTGTCTCTTTACCAGTTCCAGAGAAGGGCTCCTAAGGCCTGACTTGGGCCACATGGCACCCCCAACTAGTCAGTATATAGAGTGTTATAATCAGGTGGGCTTGTGACATATGCCCACACTTGTCCCAGAAGAGATGTTCGGATACAAAAAGAGAGAAAAGGCCTGATGCCAGCTAAATTAAGATGTTGGATAGCATAGAATGATACCATGTTTTTTGTTTGCTTGTTTTGCTTTGTTTTTTGACAATCTTACTCTGTAGTCTAAGCTAGCTTGGAACTCAGTAGCTCAGATTGACCTGGAGCTTGTGATTCTCTTGCCTCAGTCCTCTGAGTGCTGGGATTACAGGTGTGAGCCATAATGCTGTTTTAGTACAGTCCAGTCTCATCATCCACAACCCTGCTTTTCCATACATGCAGTTCCAAAAATCCCCCCTTACTGAATTTAACGCAGCATCCCCACACACGTTCAGCTCCCAATGATACAATGCAGGCTTGTCCTGGGACTACATTGTGTTAACATTTGGGAATTCTGGGTTGTATGTTTTTCTCTTTGTCAGGTGGAATTTGGGCTTCTCATGGTCTTGTGACTCAAATGTCATGAATTTGCTTCTTCATCAGCAAAGTAAGTGTTTGGGTGACTCAGTCTTGCTTCCACGGCTCTGCACATGTGAGGAGCAAATCTCCCTTGCCCATTACATGCCAGGACCACACTAGTCAGCAACCAACTTGTTGGTCTGATTATAGAGCCTGGGTATTGCCTTCAGTTATAAACAATCACAAGCTTATCTTTATATTGGCGTTTTCGGGCAGTACAACTCCCTTCGGACATCAGCTGGAATTTTGCCAGTTTTATATCCAGGGATTTTATAAACTAGTCACCAACATCAAAGCCCTGGCAGTTTCTGTTTCTTAGCAACAGATCTCAGCTTTGCCCATACTATAGGCTCTCATAATGGCTAACTTGCCCCTCGCTGTATCCCAGTGGGTAGTATATTGCTGCAGGTATAAATGTTCATTATGTTTAGTAGGGAATAACAGAACTGAGAGAACTGGGCAAAGGAAACTGAGTTCCCTAATTTGTAGGTTTTTACCAAGTCCCCAGTGTGTTTCCTGCTTCCCTCCTCTGTTTTAATTTTAGATTGGAGCACAAAATTCAGCTTTCAGAGTTCAGCAAGATTATTTGACTCTCACTGAACATGGACTGTTGGCTAGAGGCAGACTAGGCTGTTGCTTTTCTGCTGTGAGAGTGAACTTAGATTCAAACCCGTCCCTTTGTCCTAGCTCAGCAAAGCTTCCTCCCAGCTTCCCTTTGTTTCATCATCCCATTTTGGCAGTAAGCTCATAGGAAGGGGTGCCATTTTTGACTGGACCAGAGTTATGAGCTCTCTTCTGAGAGAGCAAAACTTTCCGAAGAAAGAGAAGAGGAGGGAAGAAGTAGATTATAAACTGCAGTCTAACCTTTGTTGTTTTTGTTGTTGTTATTAACAAGCCTTTTTATTTTACCTTTTTTGGTTATTGGGGGACAAACCACTGGACTGCCTCCTGGCATCAGAGAGACTAGCAACCAGCAGGGGAAGTCAGACATCTTTTATAGACAGTTAGGTGCTTGGGTAACTTTCCATGATGTAAACTGGGCAGTTTAGCTTGGGATTGGTTGGTCTCCCAATAAACTAAGGGACTTTCCTGAGCTAAGCTTGGACCTGCCATTTTAGAATATTGGGAGCTGTGCCACTATTTTAGGAGTCTGTTGGAAACTAAATATTCCAGTCTTTTGTTGATGATGAGGGGCAATGGTGGTCTTTCTTTAGCTACTTCCTGTTGGATAGGGATGTCAGCAAAGAGGGGTGGTCTCAAAAGACTGGAACATTCGTCTGAAGTGAAGGGTTAGGTGGTCAGGCAGTGGATGGTAGGAGACCTGAGGGAATTTGGTTAAGAGTCTGGTTCACTGACTTTTGGGTCACCTCATTGATTCTGTCCTGAATTCTGTAAGAGAGTGAGCAGGACAAGAGAAAGTTGTCTGGAAGATGGACTTGAAATCTTGGGCCAGATGTGGTGAGTGGCAGGAGCCAGCAGAGGCAAGATGATCTTTGTCACAGGAATGTTCAGTCAGTAAATTTCCCTGTAAAAGAAGGAACTCGTTCTCAGGACCCAGGCAGTCCTCCCGGGTCTCAGCACCATATGTATGGAAACGTGAAGCCAAGGACACTGGCTAAGACCACTCCATGGGGGGGCAGCAGTTTATTGGGGGACAAAACACTAGACTGCCTCCTGGGATTAAAGGAGCAGTCAGCTTTTTTTTTCTTCTTCTAATGGAAGGTCCCTTACTGGTCCTGCTTCCATGAATGGGCAAATCCAAGGGAAAAGGGACAGCCACCAGCTGGCACAGAGATGGGTCACTTCAACAACATTCCATTTACACACAACTAAACAGACAAGCACCGAGTCACTATTGCCACCAGAAGTTGGCAGCATGGGATGGGGAGGGACAGATGGGAAATAGGGGTATCGTTAAATAATACAGACTCGCCTTCAAACTGGGCATCTGGAGAGGAACTTGGTCTGCTTCAACCCAAGTGAAATCAGAAGATTAAAAGCAGTTTGGGAAGGCCAGACCATCAGGGATGGAGGGAAGAGGACCGTTCAGGAGGTAGGGAGGATGTTTGGCAACTGGGGTGAAGGGACCCCCCCCCAGCCCCTTCAATGTGGCAAAAAAAAAGGGGGCAGCCTGCAACAGTCAGGAGCAAGTCTGGGGTTGCTAGACGCTCCAGGCAGGGGGCTGGAGACTTGTCCTCCAGGGTGATGACAGCGCTGCCACCTAGTTCTGCCAGGACGCAGCAGTGCTTGACCTCGTAGCAGTTAGCTTGTAATTTATGCTTATCCCTGTCAGCTTCTTCTTGATGGCATCCTCGGAGCTGGCATAGATCATTTTGCTCTTAAAGGGTGCACTCTCAGGAGCACAGTAGATGAACACGGGTCCTCCTTCTTGCTTTCCTTGGTCTTGTCTTAGACAGTGTAGTGACAGCCCTTGTCTGGCAGCACCTTGACAAAAGCAGTGTTGTGGTTGCCCACAGCCTGCCCCACATTGCCTACCAGGATCTCCTCACCCTCCACCAGAATGTTGACATTCTTGTCCTCACTCAGGCAGAACAGCACTGCCTTCTTGTGTTTCTTCACTTCCTCTGGCATTGAGGACTTGCACACCTTTGTGTCATTGAACACTTTGATGACACCATCAGAGACAGACACGTCAGAGGCTGTTTCTGGAAGCGAAAGGAGAGCCACAGAAGAATTGAGCTGCTGCAGCTGCTACTGGCATCTGGCTCCTAAGCTTTTTTTTTTTTTTTCTTTTTGAGACAGGGTCTTCCTGTAGTCTCAGCTGCCCTGGAACTCACTATATAGACCAGGCTGGCCTTGAACTCATAGAGATCTGCCTGCCTCTGTCACCCAAGTGCTGAGATTAAAGGTATGCACCACCATGCCTGGCCTAACCTTTATTTTTTGAGTCTAGTATAGTGTGTAAAAACCTTTGAAGCTGAAACTGTAAATTATGAGTAGAAAACAGTCTTAGGATCATCCCTCCCCCCAATCTTTGAAATTTACAAGGTGATCTCAGACAGAATGAGAAGACTCAGGTCTAGAGAACAAGGAAAACAGTAGATGGCTGTCACCCCATCTTCATACCCTCAGAACTACAGAGTCAACCTTATAAATATCCAGCAACTTTCCTAGTGCTCCTCTGGACGGTCCCAAGCACTTAACACATGAATCTCAACCTCAGAAGTGCTTTTGGCAGATGTCTCATTCTGTGTTACAGCCATCATTTTCATTTACACAGATGTTTTGTTTCCATAACAACGTGCTTTAAAACCTCATTTTTAGGCCTATATTATCATTTAGTGAATAGCTCTGGTCCTAGTGTAGGGAATTTCCCTCTAGTTAAGAGCTTTCTGAGCGTCCTCACATGGAAGTGCTCTTGGTCTCAGTCTTTTTATATTTTTGGAAAGTGGCAAAGGCAACACAGAGGGTGTCTGTATATCCTGTATCCAGTGTCCTCTAATGGAAACATCTTATTCAGCCAGGGTATACTTGTCAGACGTAGGCAGTTAGCATCTATGTATTATTATTAGCTGAATGGAAGACCAATGGATTACCATGCTTCCACTAATATTCTTTTTCTATTCCAGGATCTAATCCAAGAGCACACATTGCATTTAGCCTGTAAATTTTAAAGCCAGTTCTTTTCTGCAAGTCATTTCTAGTTACAATATGATGATTATGAAGACTGTAGCATTTTAATATTTAAGACAAAGTACTCATTAACAAAATAGCACAACTTGTCAAGAACCCACTTATACTGTGATTATGAACTGTTCCAGGATGAGGCTTTATTATTGTTTGGCACATTCTAGCTATATATAACTTCATGCAGTCTCTACAGGATGTAGTTTTCACAGAAGTTAGAGCTAGAAGAAGCATTAGAAATACAAAGCATCTTAACGTTTAGTAGAAAACAATTTCACTCTTCCTAATATAATTAGTAGAGCTAGAATTTTATTCCCATGTCATGTTGGAAGGGTAGTGTAAATATAATTTATTAATACATCACAAGTCTGATCCAATCATCACAGTCTGAGCCACAGAAACCACAAAAGACCTCACAATCAGATTCTTGTCGAACCAACTTCTCTAGGGGAAAGGATACTTGTTAACAAACCCCAAATGTTCTCTCTAGGAGTAATATCTGGAGTAACTGGGAAGGGTGGAGAGGAACATGAGAGTTACTTTGCAGTTTTAAGGAAAGATATTGCCACTCTGGGGGCTGGAGAGATGGCTCAGAGGCTAAGAACACTGGCTGCTCTTGCAGAGGACCCAGACTCCATTCTAGGTACTCACATGGCACCTAACAACTCTCCATAACTCCAGTTCCAGGGATCTGACAGCCTCTTCTGACCTCTGCAGGTATTGAATAACAGAGGTGCTCTTACATACATGCAGTCTTATACACATAAAATAAAAATAATAACTTTTTAAAAAGAGATATTGTAGCTCTGTAGGGTGACTCAGAGAGTAGCTGTATTTGAAGATGAAAGAGGTGATTTGGTTAAAATCAGGCCACTAGGGCATGCCTTAATCAATATGATTGGTATCCTTATAAGAAGAGAAACTTTGGAAACACATCTATGAGGAATATGCACAGAAGGATCCAAACTTGTGACACTGTGATCTTACACTTCTAACATTCAGAGCTGTGAGAGAATAAATTTTTACTGTTAAAGCTACCTAGGATTTTTGTCTTATAGTTATGACTTTTACATTTTTTCTATGTATGGCTTATTATGTGGGAAATAAAATTCTGATGTATTAAGGTAATGGCCTTTGATTTTTTAAATCATAAAAACATAAATTTATGTGTTTTTTAAATTTTGAGACCAATATTTTAGGCATTAGAACAAAAGAACTATGAAGAATTCCATTTATAGTCAACTCATGATTTATTCAACCCAAGAGTATAAAAGAGCTTTGCAAGGTATATAATCCGTCTATTTTCTGCCACAATAATAGATATCATCAGGTGCTGTCATCAGTCATAGGACCACATGTAACATTCTAAACAGCATGCATTCTTTCCCCTCCTCCATCCTAGAAAAAACATTCAATACTTACCTGAACTATTTTGTAAAACCCAAAGAAACCAAAGACAAAGAAGGAATGCAAGAAGGAGCAGCAAAGGATTTTGCCAGTCATTGGAGTATTAAGAAAACAAATGAAGGGGCTGGAGAGATGGCTCAGCGGTTAAGAGCACTGACTGCTCTTGTAGAGGACCTGGGTTCAGTTCCCAGCACCCACATGGTGACTAACAACTGTCTGTAACTCCAGTTCCACGGGATCCGATGTAAGTGCATGACACGGATGCACTTACATACATGTAGGCAATACACTCATGTATATAAAATAAAAACAATTTATTTTTTAATTTTAATATTTATTTATGATTCTTATTTTATGTGTATCAGTGTGTTGCCGGCATGTATGTAAATGCACTCATGTTGTGCAATGCCAAAGAGGTCAGAAGAAGACATTGGATTTTCCTAGAACTGGAGTTACAGATGGTTCTTAGCCACCTTATAGGTGCTAGGAACTGAACCCAGGTCCTCTACAAGAGCAGTCAGTGCTCTTAACCACTGAGCCATCTCTCCTGCCCCAAAATATTTTTTAAAAGAAAGTAAATGAAGATATTACATATTTAAGTTTTCTTTTAACAATTCATTTTCTGAAGAAATAAAGACTATAATAATTCAGCTTATTAGAGAAAAGAAAAATGAAAAAGAACATATTATTCCATAACCATTTGTTCATATATTCTCTCTTGAATAATTAACTATATTTTAGGCACAACTATAATGGGTGTTAGTACAAAGTAAATAATGCCTAATTGTCCTCTGCCTCCCGAGTTGTGATTAAGGGCCGATTAAAGGTGTGTGCCACCATGCCTAGCCAAATGAACTGTTTTTTAACTTTTGCATTCAAGAAATTTTGAAAGCGGGAGCTGGAGGGGTGGCACAGCGGTTAAGAGAACTGGCTGTTCTGGGGCTGGAGAGATGGCTCAGCAGTTAAGAACACTGGTTGTTCTTGCAGAAGACCCAGGTTTGAATCTCAGCACCCATATGGCAGCTAACAACTGTCTGTAACTCCAGTCCCAGGGGATCCGACAGCCTCTTCTGACCTCCGTGGGCATTGCATGACACGGGTGCACTTACCTACATGCAGGCAATACACACATACACATTAAAATTAAAAAATAATAATACATAAAATAAAATAAAAACCAAAACTGGCTGTTCTTGCAGAGAACCCAGGTTCAATTCCCAGCACCCACATGGTGGCTCACAACCAACGTAACTCCAGTTCCAGGGGATCCAACACCCTCTTCTGACCTCTGCGGACATTACATGACAGTAGTGTACCTACCTACATGCAGGCAATACACTTGTACACATAAAATAAAAATAATAAATAAAAAAATTTTTTTAAAGAAATTTTGAAAGTGGGCTGGAGAGATGGCTCAGCAGTTAAGAGCACTGGCTGCTCTCACAGAAGACCTAGGTTCAGTTTCCAGCACCCACATGGTGACTAACAACCATCTATAACTCCAGTTCCAGGGGATCTTATGCCTATTCCTGACAAAAAACTCATACACATAAGATAAAGATAAATTTAGAAAATTTAAGGAAATTTTAAAAGAATTCTTACCTATTACAAAAACGTCTATCACAAGCAAAATGCATAAAATTAATTGCCATAAGAAATGATTGAGTTCTATAATTCAACTGTATAGAACACTTTTTAGGATGTCAGGGCTGAGGAAATGGCTCAGAGAGTAAAAGCACTTGTTCTGCAAGTCTGAAAACCTGAGTTCATGCACCCACATAAAAGTCAGGCCTGGCTATGCATTATGGTAATCCTAGCATTGGAGACAGGTGGATCCTAAGAGCTTGAGGGCCAGACAACCTAGCTGAAAGCGTGAACTTCCAGTTCAGTGAGAGACTCTGTCTCAAGACAGTAAGGTAACAGTGATAGAGGAAGATATCCAATATTCTGTTCTGGCTTCTGCATGGGTACACACACACTCATGTACATGCACCATGTGTGACATACACACACACACACACACACACACACACACACACACGCACGCACACACACACACACACTTCTAGTTAATTCAGAAGGGAGATGATGGCTCTGGCCTTAATTTTTCATAATTTAAAATTATTCACTCACAATTCCTTTAGCTTTTAAAAAATATTTTTTTTTAAATTTTATGTGTATGAGTGTATTGCCTGCATGTAGGTAAGTGCACCCGTGTCATGCAGCGCCTGAGGACAGAAGAGGCCATCAGAGGCCATCAGATCCCCTGGAACTGGAGTTGCAGACAGTTGTTAGCTGCCATGTGGGTAGTGGGATTCGAGCCCAGGTCTTCTGCAGGAACAACCAGTGTTCTTAGCCACTGAGCCATCTCTCCAGCCTCTCCTTTAGCTTTTTTACTAGAGCAAAGAAATAAAGTAAGAACTGATAATCTTTTATGTAACTATAAGGGGAAAACAGGAAAAACTGGGCAATCCTGTATGATTTATAGAATCATAACAAAAATGTAAATGGGTTCCTCTCCCTCTGTATTTTTTAAAATCTTTTTGTGGAGATGACCTTAGAAGTGAGAGAGACAAGGGACCATAGTGTTTGGTTACAACAGAAACCAGTGCTGGCTGATCTAAGCAACAAGGGAACTGGTTCAAAGTGTGCTCTGATAGTTTCAGGGAACTGGTAAGTGGTAGAAGGTTCAGAGACCTCCGGGTCAGTAAACGGCCAAGATCAGACAGAACTTAGCAGATAAGCAACACAGAGCCCCCAACCAGAGCCTGCACTGCCAATCCCAATCCATGACTGGCACCAGAAGTATAGCCCTCTGTCACAAAGCACTGTCTCTGTCCTCCATCCCAGTGAAAGGCTGCAGTGGGAATGTCTGACAGAGCCAGTATCACATGACCGTGCCCAGACTGCAGGAGAAGCTGGGTGAGCCAGCATCTGGAAGTCTTTGCTTCTACAATTCAAGGCGTCTCTGCCTTCTGCCACCTGACTCCGGAGGAAGGGATGCTTCTAAAACAGGAAGGAGGATGGCGCAGATGCAGGCGGTGGAAGCAAACAGTAACAGGCAGCCTCAACTGTACGTAGGAAGAACTGGTTCTCCCAGGCTGTGTTTTCACTGTGCCAAGGCTCTATTCACGTTTACCTGGCCTTGAGGGCCCTGAACAATTCCGACTCCCCCTCTAACTTCTTTTTCTACTTTTCTGCCCTGTCTCTCTGTACTTTACCAGGAAGCCTACTCTGGGTCCCACAATACACTAAAATAATTCCGCCTGCCTGGGGAGTTGCTGTTCCCAAGTCACATGACTTTTCCTTCCCCTTCATTGCAATCACTGCTTCACCTTCACCTGACCAGACCTTCCCTAGTCATCCAGATAAAGAGCATCTCCTCCTCTTATTCTCTCTGTCCATACTTATTTTTTTTTTCAGAGCATCTGGCGATGGATACCTGTGTGTTACATCTTTGTTTCTTGTTGCAAGATTTTCCAGCTTCACAAGGCTTTGTTAAGAAATGTTGCTTGCGGTGACTATTTGTAGATTAAAGTCTGGAAGTATAGCTTTCAATGGTCCTAATGTCTATTGCAATGACTATTGTAATGAAATGGTTAAATAATGTTGAAAAATACACCCTACTAAAATCCCACTAAATTATGTTGTCCCCGAAATCTTTGTGTTTTTTTCTTTCTATTCATTTAATTAAAAAATATTTTATTTATTTTTATTTTATGTATATGAGTGCATTTCCTGCATGTATGTAAGTGTTCCTGGGTCATGGTATGCCCAGGGGGATCAGAAGAGATTCCCTCAAACTGGAGTTATGGATGGTTGTTATCGGCCATGTGGGTGCTGGGACTCAAACCTGGGTCCTCTGTAAGAGCAGCCAGCACTCTTAAGCTCTGAGCCATCCCTCTAGCCCCAATCTTTGCTTCTTTTGCACTGCATAGTTGACTCCTTTTAGGATGCTGCTTCTGCTCAGGGCTTTCATTCCATCTTTCAGTACTGTCTCTTGCCCTCAGGAACAAATCCTTTAATAGCTGTAAAAGTAATACCATTCAGAAGAAATATAATATGTGCTACATATGCACCTTAACACTTTCTAGTAATAGCAATATTTTTAGTAATAGTAGTATAATTCTTATAAAGTAAAAAGAATAAGCAAAACAAATCGTAATATTTTGTTTGAACAATATGTCTAAAATATTATCATTTCAACATATACTCACTAAGAAATATGATTCAGCTGGGTTGGGGGCATACTCCTTTACAGGGAGGTGAAAGCAAAAGATCATAAATTCAAGGCTGCCTCTCTCAAAAAAACCAAACATAATAATAATTAACAAGAATATGTAAGTAATAAAAATGATTATTAACGAGTTGTTGTACCTACTTTAATTTTTATACTGTCTACAAAAGTCCAGTGAAGCTAGGCATGGTGACACACACCCTTAATCTCAGCACTTGGGAGGCAGAGGCAGGCAGATCTTTGTGATTTGGAGGCCAGCCTGGGCTACATAGTGAGACTCTGTCTCAAAAAAAAAAAAAAAATCCAGTGAAAAGTTTATACTGTTGGCATGTTTCAAGTGGTAAATTTCATTTTATTATTTGTTTCATTTTTTAATCACATTTTAGTCAAGCTGTCGGGTTTGGTGGCAGGCTCCTTTACCCACTGAGCTGTTTTGATAGTCCCTCAGATGTAAATTTTAACAACGTGGAATGCAAATAATAAAATCATGTGGGAAAATATTTTAGGTTTTCTGTTTTTAAATTAATAAAAAGTGAATTAAAATTTAAAGTTCTGTTTGTCAGTCATTCTAGCCATGATGTGCTCCTCAGCCACAAACCTGGAAGCTTCTGCTCTGGGTAGTGCAGTAAGATGGGTCTCTCTCTCTCTCTCTCTCTCTCTCTCTCTCTCTCTCTCTCTCCCTCCCTCCCTCCCTCACTCGCTCGCTCCCTCCCTCGTTCTTCCTCTCTCTCTCTCTCTCTCTCTGTCTCCCCCCACCACCACCACACATAATTGATCTGGGGCAATTAGAAGCAGCAGCCTTCTACCCACAGCTAAACCAATCCAATTTTCATCTCTCTTCCAGGATTTTGAATCTGAACTGGAAAAGTTTGGCGTTGGGTCATGTTAGTGGCAGAATTCCAAAGAGAAGGTTGTGAGCAGCTGTTGTCAGGGACCCCAGAGTGTCCTTGGCTTCTGCCCTTCATGGCTGATTGTTCGGTTCTTATTTAGATTCCATAGGACAGACTACCATATTCCCAATAAATTTTTCTCACTTGAACTAACTCAACGTGGTTTCTTGAGTTAATATTTCTTATAATATTAAATAAATAAGTGATGGAAAATTGGTAGCAAATAAGTTTCCTTAAAAGGAAACGCATGAAAGGACATAATTATGCAGAAGTGTATACATTATGCAAAACTGCTTTGACTACCTTAGAAAAATCTTAATTGTCCAGGGTGTTATCAACTCTCAACAGAATGGAGCAGAGTGTAGTTAATTCAAACCAGCAGATTGATACAGAAAGGGGGCATCTATTTGATTTTTGAAATGCAGTCATGTGAATTGGGGGTAGGGAAGAGGGAAGAGCGAAGACAAGATAGAGCTTCCTAATTGTTTTACAGAGAATTTAATCAGCATGAATTCTCCAAGAATGACGTTGATCACACAGCAGGTGCTTGATAAATGCATGTTGATTAATTGATTTCGAATACACCAGCTGTTGGTGAAAGAATGTAATCCACAATCAAACCGTTTGACAGAAGAAAGCCAGAATGGCTTTTAAAATTAGTAACAAAGTGGAATTCTCCATGCAAATAATCTTGAGATGATATTGCTGCCCTTAGTTTCCTTTCTGGATGAGAATAAATTCATCAAACACTGCTTTAGGAGGAAGGTATTCAGTGTTTAAGGCATCAACAAAGGTCAATGGTCTCCAGTCATTTGGTCCCAGCTCTGAGTGTGCATGTGGAAGGTCTTTTGGTTGCAGATACTAAGTCTGTGTGATGGTGGTGGGGGTTGGGGGCATGCATGTACGATCACAAGTGATCCTGGGAGCTTTGGTTTTTCCCCTGTTAGTATCAGAAGTGAATACGTAAATTTTACAAAGTGAAAAGAGAAGTAAAAGAAGATTCTAGAATACCAGGCTTATATGGATCCAGATGACTCTAATTAAGCCTTTATCAGATAATATCAGATAAGGAATGCACACAGGGATAGATCAGCTAAATTCAGAATGTGGAAAATTCTTTTTTAAAAATATTTTAGTATTTTTATTATATGTGTATGAGTGTATTGCCTGCATGTGTATAAGTGTCTTTGTGTCATGCAGTGCCTGCAGAGGTCAGAAGAGGGTGTTGAATTCCCAGAAACTGGAATTACAGACATTTTTAGCCATCACGTGGGTTCTGGGAATCAAACCCTGGTCCTCTTCAAGAACAGCCAGTGCTCTTAACACCTGAGCCATCTCCCCAGCCCCATGGAATATGGAATATTCTATAAGACAAATGGCCTGGCTTTTTCAACAGGTCTATTAATAATTAATACTATTAACAATATTGATAATTATTATTGATAATTCTAGAATTATTTTATAAATGACACAATTTCATTGGCGGATAATGCCTCCTCTGATGGATCACTGTTTAAGATTTAATTTTTCCCTGGATACATATTCTGGGGTAGAAAGTTGAATATAGAAATTGATTGGAGAGGTGCCTCTTTGAAAAGCCAAGCCCAATGAAGCTTCATGTGTGGCTTTAGTCATCGTGTGTGTGTGTGTGTGTGTGCGTGTGTGTGTGTGTGTATGTAGGCTCTGGAGTGTCTACAACCCTTCAGTGTTGTCCCAAATTGAAGCCAAGAGGCCAGTTTGTGTATTCTTTATCAGCCAGTCATGTCATGACATGCGTGCTTCCTGGCAGGGGGTAGGCACTTTAGGAGAAGGAGTTCCTAGCAGCCTAAGGATGTTCTCAGTGAGGGACACAACTATAAGACAACCAGCAAGTGATCCCAGGCAACTGGGAGATAAAAGTCTGGACCACGAAGGACTCTTGATGGAGAACAATACTATCCATTATAATAAGTCAAAAGAATTAAATCCTGAGATTTAAGTCAGTGACAGAGCACTATTCAAACCATAATTTGTATATAATTAATATTTTATTCTAAAGATTCTAAAATATTACCACAATTATTTATTGTAATAAAATTAATTATTTCATTACATTAATTTTTGTTATACATTTAAATTATACAATTCTTTGAACATGGGCAGAGAGGTACTTTTTTACTTGGCTCTTGGACTGTCATATTTATTCTCTTACCTCAGAGGCCAGGCCTTCCACCTGGGGCTATTGGATTTACAATGTAGACCAGGCTGGCCTCAAACTCACAGAGATCCGCCTCCCTCTGCCTCCTGAGTGCTGGGATTAAAGGTGTATGCCACCTCACCCGTCTGGTCACTCTTCTACATCTCTGGCCTTTGAATTTTGGAATGTTTTAGTAGGCTTAGCTCCTCCTCCGCCTGTTAAACAAATCTAGTAGTTAGTTAGTTATTTGTGTGTGTGTGTGTGTGTGTGTGTGTGTATGTGTATACGTGTGGAAGTCAGAGGAGTCCATTTTCTTTTGGGAGTCTGTTCTCTCTTTATAAACGCTGTGGGTCAGGGAATAAAATTCAAATCATCAGCCTTGGCAACAAGCACCTTTACTTACTCGCTGCCCCCTTCTGGTTTTCACCTTGTGTATGAGTTTGTGTGCCTGTGCATGTGTGTGTGTGTGTGTGTGTGCACTCATGTATGTTTGTGAGCACACATGCGCATTTGTGTTTATGGAGGGCAGAAGTCACAGTTGGGTATCCTCCTCAATCACTCTTCACCATATTTTTTCCAAATAAGTTCTCTTGCTGAACCTGGATCTTGCCAATTTAGTCAAACTGTACCAGCAAGCCCCAGGAATCTCCTGTCTCCACCTCCCCTGTGCTGGGATAACAGCTGTGAGCTAGCCCTTTCTGTGGGGGCTGAGGATCTAAACTCAGGTTCCCATGCTTGCCCAGCAAGCACTTTACTGACTGAGCCACCTTCCCAGCCTGGTTTTCTCTTTAAAAAGAAATGGCTTTCATCTTTCAAATGTTCTCATCTGGTCTTACAGCTTTAAATATCATGTATACCTTGATGACTCACAGATGTTTATCTCTTCCCCTGAACTCCAGACTAGTATATCCAAATGCTTACTCAACGTCTTTCTTGGGTATCTATATACATCCCAAACTTAGGATGTGCAAACCAAACCCATTATTTTTTCTCGCCTCCTCTGCAAAACTGCCTCCATAATCTTCAAAAATCTGTACAAATAACTGTTTCCCTCTCTCAATTGTTCAAGACAAACATCTTGGACTAATTCCTGCATAAAGGAAATTTCAGACATTATGTCAATTCATTAATAGATACTTTCTTATGCAACTCTAACATATAAAATTTTTAAATTTGTTCACATACACACCATGTCTAACAAAAGCAGCATAATGCTTTTATAATATCATCTAATTCATTGTCTATATTTGGATATCTCTATCTTAAATATGTCATTTTTAAGTTATTTTACCTAATTAAGGTTGAAATAGCCAGGCATGGTGGCACATACCTTTGATTACAGCACTCAGGAGGCAGATGCAGGCAGATCTGTGTAAGATTTGATAGAGACCAGCCTGGTCTATACAGTGAATTACAGGGAAGCTGGGGCTACAGGGAGACACTGTCTCAAAAATGGGGTGTGTGTGTGGCTGGAGAGATGACTCAGTGGTTAAGAGCACAGGATGCTCTTGTAGAGGACTAGTGTTGGATTCCCAGCACCCACATGGAGGCTAACTACCTTCCATAACTCCAGTTCCAATGGATCTGACATCCTCTTCTGGCCTCCACAGGCATTGCATGCACATGGCACACTTAAATATATGCAGGGAAAACATTCATACAAATAAAAAGAGTAATTAATTAAAAACAAAGCAAGAAGGTTAAAATAAAGGAGTTTAGGGATATAGCTCACTTGGTAGAGTGCTTGCCTAGCACAAGACCTTGGGTTTTATCCTCAGCACTGTGTAAATCCAGGCATAGTGGCCCAGGCTTATAATCCTAGCATTTGAGATGAGGAGGCAGGAGGATCAAGAGCTCATGGTCATCTTCAGCTACATATGAGTTCAAGACCAGATAAAACAACATCAAGAAGTAATGAATATTTTCAGGTAGGGGAAGAGTAGATGCGCCAAGTAGAAGGAACGTTTGACTCTAACCCAGGATGCTTATGACATCTTCTGATATAGTGACAGGTGAGCAGAGATTGGAGGAAGGTACATTAGGAAGAATACAACCAGCTGGTCAATACTGCAAATGAGTTACATGAAAGATGAGGAGAGCTGATCTTCCAACGTGGAAGCATGGAGGATGTTGAGTATCTTGACAAAAGCTGTTTTGTAGATGGGGTAGGCAAATGCCTGATTGGAATGGGTGCAGGAGAGAATCAGAAAAGATAAAGTGAAAATAAATACAGACATCTGTACAGGGAAGTTTTGCTGTGTATGAGAGTTGACAAGTGGAGCATTAGCCAGATGGGATGTAGACATAACAGGGTTTTTGATTTATTTTTATGTGTATGAGTGTTTGGCCTGCATATATGTAAGTGCAACATGTGTGTGCAAACCTATGAAGGCTAGAAGAGGGTGTTGGATCCCCTGGAACTGGAGTTAGGGACAGCCGTTAGCTGCCATGTGGGTTCTGGGTCCTCTGCAAGAACAGCCAGTGCTCCTAACCACTTAACCATCTCTCTGACTCTTTCACTTATATAGGAAACATTACAGCATATGTGATAGCAATGAGAATGATTTAGTAGTCTCTTAGTCTCTTTGGTGTTATTATAACAAAACATACAAGACTGGGTGCTTTATAAGAGAAAAGTTTATTTAGCACGCTTTTTATGCATTGCATATATATGTGTGTGTGTATTCATGTGTGTGCATGAGGAGGTCAGAAGACAACCTCCTCAGAAATGCCTCCTTTGAGAAAGGGCCTCTTATTGGCCTGGAGCTCACCAATTAGGCCAGACCAGCTGGTAAGTGAGCTGTGCTTCCCCAGTATCTCTTTCCCCCTCCTCAGTGCTGGAATTGCAAGCCTGCTCTACCACATGCTGCCACTTAGTTCCCACTGGTTAGCCTTTCCTCATCTCTCCCTCCCCATTCTCATAGTAACCATTATTTATTTGTTTTGGCTTTTTGAGTCATTCTCAGGTAGCCCAGGTTGGCCTTGAGTTTGCTGTGTAGCTGAGGATAACCTTGAACTTGATTTTCCTGCCTCTGCCTCCCAAGTGCCAAGACTGAAGGTGTGCTCAGCTGTGCCCAGCTGTTGTCTATACTTCCTAAGCCTTTGGGCTCTTATCAAAAAAAACCCTTGCCCATTTAAGTCTTTACCCCAAAACTCTAATCCTAATTTTGAAGAGTGTTTTATAGGACTTATAGAGTCCCAGTTTAGAGGAATAGTAAATCCTGTGCCTAATTTTTCTATCAATAACACATATACCAATAATTTTTAGTGGTTTTCAGTGTTTAGAAGTATCCTCTGGATGAAACAGGGAAAACTTTTAAGTGTGGCTCCTAGAGAAAATATGGATGCCAAGGTGGTGTACACCTTTAATCTCAGCACTCAGGGGTGGGGGATCAAGTTCAAGGTTACCTTCACCTACTGAGAAAATTCAAGGCCAACCTGGCTACATGAGACTGTCTCAAAAAGCCAAAATAAAACAAAGGAATACTAATTACTAGAGACTAGGGAGAGATGAAGAAATGTTAGTCAGTGGGTCGCCTTTATAATGAGAAAGAACAGAAAAGGTGTAAGCACAGAAAGCAGGAGGACACCAGAAAAAGATGGGAGGAAGAGGGACTAATCTCCACTAATACTATGATTTATTAGTGAAGAATCAAGATATAGTGGATAAGGGGCTGGAGAGATGTCTCAGCACTTAAGAGCACTGGCCGCTTTTGCAGAGGACCAGAGTTTGGATCCCAGCACCCACATGGTGGCTAACAACCATCCTGAACTCCAGTTCCAGAGGATCCGATGCCCTCTTCTGGCCTCTGTGGGCTTTGTAAGACATGAATGCCCTTATGAACATGCAGGCAAGACAGTCTCATACACATAAAATAAAATTAAATAGATCAGAAAAATTTTACGAAGAAATAGTAGGTAAGGCCCATTGTTTAGACTACAGAAGTGATCACCAGAGCCTTGACAGAGAAATTGCTAACAGCGGTTCCCTCTGGAAAGTCCAACTATGGTGTGGGAGGGGTGGGGCACTAAACTAGTCTCATTATAAGCTGTTCCCACATTATGTTTTTGTGTGTAATTATTGTGATATTTTCTTTTTGTTGATTAAAGATAAAATGTTTTGAAGAAGAAAGTTTTAATAAAGGTAAAGGGAGAATGGCTTATAATTCACAATGCTGTACAAGAACAATAAAAATAACAACCTAGAGGCTGGAGAGATGGTTCAGCTGTTAAGAGCACTAGCTGTTCTTGAAGAGAACCCGGGTTCAATTTCTAACACCACATAGTGGCTAACGACTGTCTATAATGACAGTTCCAGGGAAATTTGATGCCCTTTTCTGACCTCCTCCAGCATTGCACGACATGGGTGCACTTACATACATGCAGGCAATACACTTGTACACATAATAAAAAAAATAATAAGTAAAATCTTTGAAAAACATGACAACCTGGTGTTTAAATGAATGTGTCCAATTTTTAGGGTGGGATTAGTAATTGGAGAATCTATCAGCATGAACACATCACATAAAGGGAAGAAGAAGGAGGGGGAAGAGAGAGAACGAGGCAAGGAGAAAGGTTTGAGTATGGCTCAGTGCATTAATCATGTTATTTTCTCCAGCTGGGTCCCAGCAACTAGGAATCTGGGCCAAACCTCTGAGAAGAGTTGCCACTGATTTAGAGAAGAATGGAATCCCTGGTGTGTCTGGAGGTGTGAGGTGCTCTGTAGACACCTGCAAGTGGCTTGAGCACTGCTGTCCTCTCAGAAGACAAGGGACTCAGCCATATACATACAAAGAAGAATCCTCATGGCCACCAGGTCCCTCTTTGCACCTAGTGAATTCTGAGGGAAAGATAAGACTGCAAAAATTACTATAAGTATCAAAAAATGCTATTTTATCTATTTTTTTCAGCCCAGTGCTGGGTATCATATGGGTTCTTCCACATGGTAGGCAAGTACCCTACAATGAGGTATATACTCCGTAGTCCCGTTCTCCAAGGGTCATTATAACCCATAGTAGCTACAGCCTGGTGTGGCTGATAACACTGATTTTATTGCAAAAAGCATTAAGGGAGACAAACTGTGCCATGCTATGATTAAAGATACATTTAAAAATGAAAAGACAAATGCTATAACATTAAGCATTAACAAAATCCAACACTCAAATAGAGGGTTTTTGTTTGTTTGTTTGTTTGTTTGTTTGGGGTTTTTTTTTTTTACCTTTGGTCTTTTTGAACCAGGGTCTCCCTGTAGCCCCAGCTGGCCTGGAACTCACTCTGTAGACCAGGCTGGCCTTGAACTCACAGAGATCCGCCTGACTCTGCTTCCCAAGTGCTGGGACTACAGGTGTGCACCACACGCCCGGCTCAAATAGAGTTTTAAATGGACAGAGATGCAGGTATAAACCTGTCTGGTGGAAGCATTATGGGGGATAATGTGGGTCAGCTTATACGCTATGGATTCCTTTATTTGCTGTCCTTCCTAGGAAAGCATTATATTCATCAAATCACTCTCATTAAGTTTAGCCTATTTATTTGTTTGTTTGTTTGTTTGTTTTTATTTTGAGACAAGGTCACACCATGGAGCCAGGCCTGGAATGCATTATTTAGACCAGGCTGCCCTGGAACTCAGAAATCTGAGTGCTGGGATTAAAGGTGAATACCATCATGCCCCATTAACCTATGACTTTCTTTGGCTTATGGAATATGTGCAGAATTGATGTACACACAATTCTATGAAGCTATGTAAGAGGCATCTTGTAGTTCAGATGTCACACTGGCATGTTCTATGCAAGGGTTGCTCCTTGAACCTACATGCTGGCATGCAGCTCCAGGAACAGAATTTTAACAATATGCACTACTACAAATTACTAGCAAACCTTCGCTGTTGTCAAGCCATTGTGATTTGGAGGGAGATTCTTGTTTTACAACAGAACAGAGTTAAAGGTAACTATTATCGTCTTAAAAACTATTTATTACCAGCATCTAAAAACTCTAGTTAAATTATAACAGACATAATTTTAAATGTGAGAAGTCCTGAAACAGGATGTAAGGAAAATCTCCTGGACCTCTACATGACAGGGATGCTGAAACAAAATGTAAATTTTGGAATGAGATTGCAGCTACAAATAGTATCAAGAAGAGAGAGGGCGTGGAAAGAAGCAATAAATGAGCCTAAGATATGGAAAAGAAGCAAAGCTCATTTCTTAGAAGCAAATAAGAAAAAAAGGAACTATTAAAAATAAAAAGGAGAAATGAGCAAATTGAGTAATAGAAAAGCAAAACCCAACAATCTCCGTTCCTTTAAAACCTGTTTCTAGAGCATGCCCTCTTGCTGCGGAGACTCCTCCCTCTTACTGTTAGGCTTAATTTCCAAACTATTGTGGGTTTGAGGTTCACTTTGAAAAAATTAATACATTTTTGTACATTAATAAAGACTATTTAAATGGGGGCTGGAGAGATGGCTCAGCAGTTAAGAGTGCTGGCTGCTCTTGCAAAGGACTCAGATTCAATTCCTAGCACCGATACTGGGGCTAACAACTATCCATAACTCCAGTTCCAAGGGATCTGACACTCATTTCTGGCCTCTGTGGGCATTGTACTTACAGATATGCAGGAAAAACACTCATACACATGAAATTAAAAAATAATAATTAAAAGTATTTAAATGGGGGTTAGACAGATGGTTCAATGGTAAGAGCACTGGATTCTCTTGCAGAGGACTCAGATTCAGTTCCCAACATTCATATGACTGCTAACAACCATCCTAATTCCAGTTTCAGGGATATCAGATGCATTCTTGTGACATCTGTGGGCATTGCCTGATATAGACACACTTACATAAAATGCAGCGGAAACACTCATATACATAAAATAAAAATAAATAAATCAAAAATTTAAAGAATATTCAAATGAATGTTTAAAGGAACATATAAAATGAAATAATATTGAATGTATAAATTACCTAAATTATAGATGAATGATTAGGTTTCCACAAAAAATAAAACAGAAAAACATTCTGTCAGAAACTTTGCAAGAATCTTAAGCATGGAGTCGTCATGATCAAAGTCAGTGTTTCTCAGCTGAGGCTCTTGACCTACTAGTAAATCCTAAGATGCTTTTAGTTGGGTTTTAATTTACATTTAATAATGGAAATGAATAAAACTGAAAACATCAGAGTGCAATGCATATAGTACAGGTAAGTGCTGCTTCATGCAGCATTAGTTTTATTTCTATAGTATAAGTGTACTGAGATTAAAATGTGCATCTTACAATTGGGAGGTTGAAATAAAAAATAAATCTGAAGGCTAGACAGATGGTTTAGTGAGTGAAGCATTGGCATGAAGCCCTTAGTTTAGAGCTCCAGAACCCACCTGAAAGCCACATACAGCTGTCCATACCATGACCCCAGTGATATGGGGAGACAGGTGGATCCCTGGGACCTGTTGGCCAGCCAGTCTAGCAGAAACAGCAAGCTCCAGGTTCTATGAGAGACCCTGTCTCTAAAAATAGGGTGGAGACTAAGGAAGAGACCTGAAGTCCATCTCTGGCTTCTACACGTGCATGTAAAGGCCAGTGTATGTACATATACATGCATAAAACACACACACACACACACACACACACACACACACACACAGAGTCATTGTGTATCACTGATTTAGGCCCTTGTAATTAGAAGTCATGTTAAAAATATTTCACAACTTGAGGCAGAGGCAGGTGGATCTCTGTGAGACTGAGGCCAACCTGGTCTATGTAGTGAGTTCCAGGCCAGCTGGGGCTACAGGGGGGGGTTGTCTCAAAAAGACCAAAAAAAGATTTTTTTCGCAACTTGTGAAGGTTGGGCACAGCCCAATCAGTACTAAAACTATCGGCAGTGCTGAAAAACGTCTATTCCAGGGGTTATTCTTTTGAGCTGGACCTGGTGTCCCAAAGGAAAGGCCAAAGTGATGGAGTAGTGGCCTTATGAGTGTATTTGTTTTCCATTCCTGTAGTAGCAAATGACCCAAGTTTCACAGCTTAAAGTACAGAAATGTATTACCTAATCTGTAAGTCAGAAGTTAGACATAGGTCTAACTTAAGTTGAATCAAGGTGTTGATGTACCCTTCTGGAGACTTTAAGGAAGAGCCCTTCCTTGCCTTGATCAGCTTCTAGATATTACCCACCTTCCTTGACTTATGGCCCCTTTCTTTGAAGCCAGCAGCAGTGCCTGTAGCCCATCTTCCATAGTCACATCTTCTTCCAGGGAAGCTGGGAAAAGCCTTTCACTTGTTTTCCCCTTAGACAGGGTCTCATTATGTTGCCTTGGCTGGACTGGAACTTGTTATGTAGACCAGGCTGGCTTAAAACTCACAGAGACCCCCCTGCCTCTGCCTCCTTAGTAGTGGGATTAAAGGTGTGCTTCAACACACTCCACCTTAGGACCCTTCATTTTTAAGGACTGGTAAGATTAGATCGATTCCACTCAGATAATCCAGAGCACTCTTTCATTTCAAGATCTTGTCCCAACCATGTGTTCAAAGTCCCTTGGTCCCATGTTTACAGGTTCCAGAGGGATAAGGAATGGACATCTTTGGAGGTCCTTATTCTATCAAAATAGGTTTGCTTGATGGGAGCTAAAGACTGGGTCTGTGCAACCCCACTGTGGAGTCTGGGTGATGCTCAAGGAGTGTGTTGTGAGTGGTCTCCCCTGTACCTGAAAGAGGAGCTGGGAAAGTCTGAGCCACACAAACTCTGACCGCTCCACTCACTGTTTTCACTCTTCCAGTGTTTGTACTTTTTATTTATTTATTTTTATGTGTATGAATGTCATGCCTACATGTATGTAAATGCGCCTCACGTATGACAGCTCCTCCACCAGTGTTTTCATAGATTTAACTATGAAGTGGGCTAACTACCTCACACCCAGAACTAGAAGATAATTGTACACAAATTGAATTAAAAAATTTATAGACATACTTTTCCTCCCCTGGGGCTGGAGATGACTCAGTGGTTAAGAACACTAGCTGCTTTTGCAAAGAACCTGGGTTCAATTCCCAGCACCCACATGGCAGCTAACTGTAACCCCAGTAGGAAAGTTCAACACCCTTTTCTGACTTCTACACGTATTGCATGACATGGGTTCACTTACACACATGCAGGCAATACACTTAAGCACATAAAATAAAAAATAATAAATAATTTTTAAAATAGATAAAAATAATAAATAAGTGCTTGTTACTCTTGGAGAGGACCCAGGTTTAGTTTTCAGTACCCACATGGTGGCTCACAATTGCCTGTAACTCCAGTTCCAGGGACTCAGTTTCCTCTTCTGACCTCCAACAGTCACCAGACACTCATGTGGTGCATATACATACACTCATACACAAAAAATAAAACTAAATCTTTAAAACCCCAAACTTAAACTGTTTTGTTTGTTTCTTTCATTTTTTGCCTGTGTGGTTGTGGTGGTGGTGTTTGAGTGTAGAGCAGATGTTGACATTGGGTGTCTTCCTCAATCTCTTCTACTTTATTTACTGAGACAAGGTTTCTCGCTGAACCTGGAGGTGCCATTTAAACTAGTCTAGTTAGGTAAGCTGCCCTGGGGATCCCATCCCTACCTCTACAATGGGAATTACAGGAGGGCTGCCATACCCACACAGCTTTTATGTGGGTGTTGGGGATCTGAACTTGCTTATTGGCAAGTGCTTTGTCCACTAACCAAGCCATTTCTCCAGCCTGGTTTAGTTTTAGGATCATACCCCCATTGCCCCTGCCCAATTTAATGTACACACACACACACACACACACACACACACACAAAATGGCCTATAGAGTCTGATTTGTGTCCCCAAATGTCCTTCAGTGTGGGTCCATCCACTGGGCCCACCAAGAGTCCCATCCCTGTAAGACACTGTCTTTCCCCTTCCCAGCAGCCATCAACTGCCAAAAGTTCCTTAGGCTGGGATTTTTTATACACTTCAGCATGTCTATGTTGGGATTTTGTCTGGTTTTAGTTTGTATAGGACTTGTGCATGCTGTCACTATCGCTGTGAGTTCATATGAGTAAATACATGGCCAGCTGTCTGGAAGACTCTGTCTCCTTGTGGTCATCCACCCCTCTGGCTCTTATAATCGCTCCTCTGAAAGACTCTGTTTGCTTGTGGTCATCTAACCCCTCTGGCTCTTACAATCTCTCCGCCTCCTCTTCCACAATGATCCCTGAGCCTTGGGAGGCAGGGGTTTGAAACAGCTGTCTTATTCAAGGATAAGCACTCTGCAGCCTCTTGTTCTCTGCACATTGGTTAATTGTGGGTCTCTGTGTTAATCACCATATCTGCATAAGGAAACTTCTTTGGTGAGTGTTAAGAGATGCATTCATCCTAAGTGTAGAGGTTGCATTGAAGATGTGTCACTTGGGGTTAAGTGTCACCCAGTGGTTTTAGTTTTTTGAGATGGAGTCTCACTATGTAGCCCAGGCTGGCCTGGAACTCACTATGTAGCCCAGGCTAGCCTTAAGACAAAGGCAATTATTCTGGCTCAGCCTTCTGACTACTGGGATTACGGGCGTGAGCCACCATATCTAGTTTCCAGTTTTTATAATTCTAAACCAATTTATAATTCAGGAAAAAGTTCCTGGAATGGCATTTCAGGCTGATACCCCACAAATGTTGTTATATATCTAAGATGTCTAAACATATTCTCTGACAATGAAAATTTTAGTTTAAAAACTACTGGTTTGTGTTTATTTGACATGTTAAAATTAAATGTGCTTTAGTATACAGTAGAATTTTCCAATCCTTAAGGTCATCTGTGTGTGTTTACCATTACAGCAATCACCCTGTTCAGCATTTCTCTTGAATATTTTATGCCATAGGAATTAACTCATCTTTGACTCATTTAATTCCAGCCACAAAACCCTAGTGACTGCTAACAAAGCAGTGTATGGTTCAGGGCAATGCAGAGGAAATAGAGTTTTAAAAGATTCCACATGAGGTATCAAATTATGGAGATGCATCTTTCATAAATGTCTGTGGATGTGCTTAAATGGTATGTGAAAAGAAGTCAATCTGGGGACATAACCATTATGCTGCTTCACTGAATTGTTTAAAACAGAAAGATGTTAATTTATGTAGCTTTTATATTCATTCTTCCTCCATCATGAAGGAGATCTTACATAAAATTATTAAGCTATATATTTTTTTCTTCTGTAAATTTTATTGACTCTTGCTACTTACCCAAAAGGGTTTCTTTTTACTATGGTACTGCTCTCCCACTCCCAATTTTGAAGGCAGTAAGTTTTCTAATTGGAAAGGCGAATTTTTTTTCAAAACCCTTGCCAGCCTTTCATCAAGGAAGCTCTCTGCGTCTCGCCCTAGACTGGTCCTGTGCTGGCCATTGTTCCTTTCCTCAACTCTCCTTGTCTCTGTCTTGGTCTGATACTCCTGCCAACCTGACAAGCCTCAATAGCAACAGTACCCAAGAATGACTAGAAAGAATTGATTAGTGCTCTACACTTATCCAAACCATTCAGAAGTAATTTTCCATCACATGTAAAATCATTTTAAAACTATTAAGAAATATTTTTAGTATTTAAAAATTGTTTTAAATTTATTTTAAAAATTATTTTATGTGTATGAGTGTATTGCCTGCATGTATGTAAGTGCACCTGTGTTGTGCAATGTTCGAAGAGGTCGGAAGAGGGCGTTGGATCCCCTGGAACTGGAATTAAGGATGGTTGTCAGCCGCCATGTGGGAGCTGGGAATTGAACCTGTGCGGTGACTGCAGAGCCATCTCTCCAGCCCCGCATTTTTTAGTATTCCAATTTTCCCTTCTCTAGCATTAAATTTCATACTGAAAGGCAGGTCTGGAAGCTTGTACACTTCTTTTCCAGAAGTCTTTGCCAGCTATCGTCCATTCACATTTGGCCAGTGGGAGTTGCTGGCTGCAGAAAACATTCTGGTGTGGCACCATGGCGGACATATCTCAACGGCAGGTTTAATGCTGTCCATAAGGTGCCTCTCTGTGGAGTTCCTGCATGGGCCACACAGAAACCTCTGGAAGCAAATGCTTGCTTGGTGGCAGCTGTCTTCTCTCTGGGCAGTATTTCTTTTCACCACCCCTTCTCTTCTAGCTTTTCCAATATCTTGATAATTGTTTTACAGAATCAAAATCTCGTTCTGATCTAGTACAGTTACGCAAGCCTGTTATCACAGCCGCTCCGGAGAATCAGGAGTTTAACCAGCCTGGGCAACATAGAGCGATTCTATCCCAAATAAAACAAACAGCAACAGAGCACAAAACAAAACAAGACACAACGAAGATTCCCTTTCTGTTTGAATTATGTAGTGTTTTGTTTTCTTGATTGTGCTGATTAGACTGATTATAGCCTAAATATTCCCAAAATTAAGAATCATATATTCTTTTCTTTTTAAAATATTTTATTTCTTATTTTTTTTATGTGTATGTGTGTATTGCCTGCATGTAGGTAAGTTCACCTGTGTCGTGCAATGCCTGCGGAGGTCAGAAGAGGCTGTCAGATTCCCTAGGACTGGAGTTATGGACAATTGTTAGCTGCCATGTGGGTGCTGGGATTCGAACCCAGGTCTTCTGCAAGAACAACCAGTGTTCTTAACCACTGAGCCATCTCTCCAGCCCCTCTTTTTATTTTTTAAAGAAATAGGAAAGCACCCCTTGAACACTATCTTATTTAAAAATTTTTTTATTACATTTATTTATTTATTTATTTATTTATTTACTTGTGTGTATGTGCTCACAAACACATGCCACATAAGCATGTGGAGGTCAGATGACAACTTGAGGAAATTAGCTCTCTCCCTCCACCACGTGGGTTCCAGGGATCCAACTCAGGTCACCAGGCTTGATGGCAAATGTCTTTACCTGCTGTGAGTCACTGGGCCCATGTTATTTTCTGTGTTCACATTGTTGTTATTATTATTGTTGTTGTTGTTGTTGGGGTTTTGTTTAAGAGAGGGTGTCCCTGTAGCCCCAGCTGGCTTGGAACTTGTAGACCAGGCTGGCCTACATTGCACAGAGATATGCCTACCTTTACCTCCCAAGTGCTGGATTAAAGATGTGCTCCACCATGCCCAGCCACATTATTATTTCTTAACAAAATATGTTTCTTAAGAAAAAATATAAGCTTAAACTGTATTATAAATTTTGAACTTGTGAAGACCAAGACAATAAAATTATATTTTATCACAATTCCAGATTAACCAGCTTAGTTACTGATCTGAATATATGTTTTCTTACTTTTCCTTCTTTAATAGTTCATCCCATTAGAATACCCTCCACAGGAGACTTGGTGTCTGCATAGGCATTTTTTTCCATGATAGGAAAATATATATATTTCAGAACTTGGACTTGAATTTTCAAGTATTCAACCAGTCCTATATTTTGAAGCTTTTAATGTCTGCCTTTCAGTCACAGAAACTTTAATTTAAAAAGAGTTTTTGGCTTTTTGTAATTAGGCAGCTACCATTATTCTTAACTACTGACAATTATGACTTAAAAGATGAATTCTTAAATGATGATTTAGCTTTAAATGAATGGCTGTTCCAATCTCTAAAAATAGTACCCTGAGATCCGTTAATCAAAAGATAATTCACTGAAAGAATTCCTTGATCTGATCTTACTAGGCCGTTTAAAAGGGTCTGCTTTTTAAGTATCCATTCACACTGCTCTAAGAGCAAGAAGCAAGAATGTCAGACTGTTTAATTGTGAACTACAGGATAAAACCTTCAAGTTTTAATAACAACGGAGCTGGATGTGGCCACTACATATAAAACTGGTATAAACTGAGGTGCAGATTTTTTTTTTTTAGCAAGCTTAAAGTATAATTATAGTAATAGATTCAGCGAGACATTTGTCTTTGAAAAGCAGTTCAATGATTTAGCTGCAATTTCCATATTAAAGTGCCAGGTCTATTCTTGTAGTTCCCAGTAAAATTTTTTACCAGTTCTTCTTAATCATTTTTATCCATGATCATGTTATTGACGTAATTATTCATGTTATGTTTAGCAAGATGTTCATGTCTGGTGCTTAAAGCAAATTGCCTATTTTTTTTTTAACAAAGTAGAAAAAAATTCAGTAGGGTTGAATGCAAAATTACAAAGACAGGAAGAAGCGAAAGCTGGTAAACAAAGGAAAGAGCAACAAAATGTTAGTGATGGGAAAAACAGGTACTCAGAGTGCTACAAGAAGAGGCTCAGGCAGCAGGCCATAAATCAAGAGTTTCAATATTATTACTAAAGAGAGGGTGAGGAGAGAAAGAGAGAAGGGGGAGAGAGAGAGAGAGAGAGAGGGAGAGAGAGAGAGAGAGAGAGAGAAGGGAGGGAGAGAGAGAGAAAGAGAGAAGAGAAGGAGAGAGGGAAGGAGGGAGGACGGAAGGGAAGAGAATGTGGGGGTCAGAGGGCAGCTTTCAGGAGTCAGTTCCCTCCTTCCACAGTGGTTCCTGAGATTTGTCAGGCTTGGCAGCAAACACCTTTACAACCTGAGCCATCTCCATGTCCCAAGGCCAAGTTTTAAAACTCTAAGCATGAATAATTTTGCTGAGCTGAGAGTGATGGTAACTCTAAGTTGTCAGAATATGACAGTAAAGCTTCTCCATAAACATTTAGTAGTAAAACATAAGCTTAATGTTGGCATAGTTTGAAGCAGTTTTTACTTTGAAGATGCTTTGTCTAATAAGGTACTACTAGCTATGTGTAACTACTTAAATTAAAATTAACTAAAGTTATATAAAAAGAAAATTCAGTTCCTTAGTTGCCCTAGTCCCATTTCAAATCCTCAGGAGTCACACTGGGCACAGAGGACCATTGGATACACATAGAAAGGACATTTCTATCACTGCAGAATGTTTTGGTAGACAAGGCTGCTTGGAGGATGACCAGCCCCATGTGGAAGGTCATAGTTAAGCTTTCTCAATATCATTCATCTTGAATTTCAGTACAAATGCTTTTTATTATTGTTTAAGTTGGGAATTACTTCTAGAAGCAAGATACAGAACTAGATGAAGCAAATGTCAAATTCTTTATTGCTTTATTTCTCAAGAAAATCTTTCCCTAAAATATTAATATCTGGGGCTGGAGAGATGGCACAGCCGTGAAGAACACTGAGGAACCAGGGCTAGTTCCCAGCATCCACATGCAACTAACAGCCATCCATAATTCCAGTTCCAGGAGAGCCATCACCCCTCTTCTGGTTTCTGGGGGCCTTGCACGACATGGGTGCACTTACATACATGCGGGCAAAACGCTCATACACATAAAATAAAAATAATTAATTAAAAATGTTTAAAGCCTTTCAAAAATACAATATCTGTAAGTCAATAAGAAATTCAATGGCTTATTGGGAATTTTAAATACCAGCGCCTAAGAAATGCAATAGTTTGTTGTTAAAACTAAACATGCAGCATCCTTTGACTTGGTGTAATATTTGTGGTGTATTATTTTATTTTATTTTTTGATTGACAGAAAAAGTGAGAAAGAAAAAAGTTTTGTCTGCTAAATGGCATATTATAATTCATAGCACACCCTAACAAAAAGCATCTTTTGCAGTAGGTTTAGCAAGCATTTATATAATATATTTGGGTGTGAAAAAACCCTTGTATTAATAATCCTATAAAGTTTTAAAGGTTAAAATACTTCCACTGTAATATAAACATTTGCTCTATTAATAATTTTAAGATATAATATCTTTCTTAGAACTGTCTAGGAGCTTAATAACATAAAAATCTCTTATGTTGGCCAGGCGTAGTGGCATGCCTTTAATTCTAGCAAGAAGGATTTTTATGAGTTCAGGCCAGCTTGCTCTACATAGGGAGTTCCAGGGCAACCAGGGCTACATAGTCAAAACTGTCTCAAAAAAATCGTTTATGCTAGAACACAGGAAATGACTGGATACTTTCCAAATCTTTTATGAGCAAAACATAACTCTGATGGTATAATTGAATGAAGATGTGGTGCAGCCAAAAAAAAGATAAATTTTGCAAGATTTAAAACAAATAAAATACCAACAAACACAGTTCAATAATGCATTTAACTTTAACCCACTGAGGCCAAGGAAAATTATTCTAGAATAGAAAACTGAAAAATATAGAGAAACATAGTAAGTAACTACATTAATTTACTAATTAAGAAAAATTTCTTTTCATAGGAAAGTAGCCCACTCCTGGCACTGGAATTTTCATTTAAAAAGCTGTGGCTTCTGGGAACAGCTTTATACATCCACACAGAACACCACCATTCAAATCCTTTAAAATTTTTATTTTTTATTAACTTATAAAGAAATATGTGATATTTTAAGTAAATGTTGAAAAGTTACATATGTGAGAGTCTACATATATATTCTTTTAAAATTTTTTAAAGATTTTGTTTATTTTTATTTTATGTGTATAAGTGTTTTGCTTGCATGTAAGTGTACCGTGTGCATGCAGTGCCTGTGGAGGCCAGATGAGGGCATTGGATCCTCTGGAACTGGAGTTAAGGATGGGTTATTACCAACCATGTGAGTGTTGGGAACCAAGCTCAGGTCTTCTGCAAGAGCAGCCAATTTCAATTCTCTTAACCAATGAGCTATGTCTCTTGTCCCAACCTTGATTTTTTTTTAATTTTCTTTTTTTATTGAATTTTTGCAAATTTCATATAATGTATTTTGATCGTATTTAGATCTCCCTGCCCTATCTGCATACCCCCCCATATATCTTTTCCTGCTGGATTCCACGTATCCTGTCACATATATTAAAGCCTTTAGAGTCAAGTTGTTTGTGTCCCCAAATATCCTTCAGTGTGTGTCCATCCACTGGAGCCTGGTTCACTGATCCCACGTCACACCCTAAAGAAACCCAGCTTTCCCTCTCCCAGCAGTCATTGGTTGCCAATAGTTCTTCAGCTAAGGTTGGGGCACACATTAATATTATTTAAAACTTTTAAAAATTATTTTATTTTATGTATATGAGTATATTGCCTGTTGTAGGTAGGTGCACCCATGTCATGCAATGACCGAGGAGGACAGAAGAGGGAGTCAGATCCCCTGGAACTGGAGTTATGGATGGTTGTTAGCCATCATATGGATGTTGGGAATCGAACCTGGGCCCTCTGCAAGAGCACTGTTCATAACTGCTGAGCCATCTCTCCAGCCCCAACATTAGTATTCTTAATAAAAACATAATACTATGTACAATTAAACAATGAAGAGTATTACAAATAAAAAATCAGTACCTAGCAAAGACATATTCTTCATCATTTTGTATTGCATACCATTTTAGTCAATGTGATGATGTATGAAACAGGAAAATGGAAAACAGTAGAAAGCGTAAAACAAAACCTTTTTATTTTTCAAAGTATAAGATTTCATAGCAAGAAAATTAAGAGGAACCAGCTCTGAGGCTCGAGGAGGTAGTTCATTTGGCAGAGTGCTTGCTTAGTATGCAAAGTACTGAGTTTAATCCCCAGAACCACTTAAATTAAGCACGGTGACACATGCACTTCGGAATTAGTGGCAAGAGGATCAGCTCCTAACCTCAGAATTAATAAAATGCAGAGATTAAATGTTAACTATAAAGGCTAATATATTTCTATAAAATCCAAATTCTATAAGAAGCCAAGCATGGTGGTATCTGCTTGTAATACTAGCACTTGGGAGGTAGCAGGCAAATGAAAAATGAAGGCAAGAGGACCAGGAGTTGAAGACCACCCTCAGATACATGTGCATTTGAGGTCAACCTTGATCAGATCTTGTCTCAAAAAACTAAAATAAGTAAATAAAAAAAACAAACAAATGAAAAATAGAATTAAGAAAAGGTTGCTGGGTATGGTGGCACACACCTTTAATCCCAGAACTAGGGAGGCAGAGGTAGGCAGATGTCTGTGAGATTGTGGTCAGCCTGGTTTACACAGCAAGTTCCAGGCCAGCAGGAGCTACAGGGAGACTCTGTCTTGAAAAATTTTTTAAAAAAAAGAAAAGATAAAGATTGAATCATTCAAAAATCAATAAAACTTCTATATTAGTTACTTTTCTGTTGCTGTGATTAAAAAAAAAAAACATGACCAAGGCCTCTTTTTACAGAAGAAAGAATTTATTTGGCTTATGGTTCCATGGGGATAAGAGTCCATCATGGCAGAGAGACATGGATGGCAGCAGAGGTGGCTGGAGCAGAAAGCTGAGCACTCACATCTTCAAGCAGGCACAAGTGGGGTGAGGCTATAAACTCTCAATGCCAGTCCCCAGTGACATACTTCCTCCAATAAAGCCATGCCTCCTAAAGGTTCCATGACTTTCCGCCACCCGAACTACTAACTAACCAAGTGTTCAAATACTTGGAGCCTATGGAGGGCATTCTCATTTAGACCACTACAACTTCTTTAAAATCATGGAAATCCACTTGAAATACATATATATAAAACAAAGTCATTTCTGTGTAAAATTTTTAGTGGGTGATGTTCCTCTGTCTGAAGAAAAATAACAGAATTTAAGAGATATGAATGAAGACTTAAATAAGTGGAGAAAACATTGTTATTTTTTGAGACAGGCTGCTCTTGAACTCACTTTGTATCCAAGGACAATCGCAGACTTCTGTTCCTCCCATCTCTACTTCTTGAGTGTTGGAATTACAAGCACGTGCCATTATAGCAGGTTTTATGTGGTGCTGGGGATCGAACTCAGAGCTTTGTGCATGCTAGGCAAACACTCTTCCAACTGAGTTACATACTCAGCTTCAACATCTTGTTGTTCAGCTACAAAAACAAATATTCTAAAGATCTTAATTTTTCTCCAGTTACCATATAGATTGGTGCAATTCTAATCAAAATACTATTTTGGAGGCCGTAAGAATGATTATATATGGCCAGGCGTGGTGGTGCACACCATTAATCCCAGCACTTGGGAGGCAGAAGCAGGTAGGTCTCTGTGAGTTGGAGGCCAGCCTGGTCTACATAGAGAGTTCCAGGCCAGCTGGGGCTACAGGGAAACCCTGTCACAAAAAAGAATGATTATATATATAAAATGTATATAGCCCCAGCTGGACTGGAACTCACTATGTAGACCAGGCTGACCTTGAACTCACAGAGATCTGCCTGCCTCTGCCTCCCAAGTGCTAGGATTAAAGGCGTGTGCCACCATGCCTACCTAATAAAAAATATTTTTAAAACACTGATATTCTATCTGATAATAAACATACTAACATCATTAAACACACTATGTTTTAAAATAGTGCCTCTCTCTCCTCCAATACTAATGAGAAAGCAAGTTTCCTAAGACTGCTGGATCATGCTGGAGCTGGATCTTGGTGGATGTAGATTTATCCTTTATCTTTTTCAGTGGTCTGCCATCTGGTGGCATTGGCTGTTGTTGCTTCGTTAGTGTATAATTCTTTTCCAACAGCCAATAAATGAGAGGTGAGTGCGCCTTTAACTTGCCTTAAATGACACTTTCCAGTTTTATTTATTCCCTATGCACATTGACATGCTGAGTTCCAAAAAATGTTGATTACTGAAGCACAGTGCTTTTTTGCATATATTTACAAATTTCCATATTAAAAAATTAAAAATAAATATCAAATACACAGTTTTGCTTTCACAAAAATATAAATATGTGGGCTGGGGAGATGGTTCAATGGGCAAAACGCTTTCCATGCAAGAATAAGGACCAGAATTCAGATCCCTAGCACCCATGTAAATGCAAGACAGACGTAGTGGTCTGTCTATAATTCCAGCACTTTCAAAGAGGAGGCAAAAGATCCCCAGAGCAAGGTAGCTAGGCACATTAGAAAAAAAGACAAGCTCTGGGTTCGAAGGAGAGAGCCTTCTGTAATATATAAGGTAGAGAATGACTGGAGAAGACACCAGACATCAGCCTCTAGCTTGCACACACATGCACATCAGCATCTAGGGTGGAGAACAAGGTAGGGTCCTGAGGGATCAAGGTCATATGCCAAGGTCACAAGAGGAACACATGGCTTGGTGAGCTTATTTACAATATAAGCAAGATTAAGATAAGAAAAGCCAGCACTTGAAAAAGAAGAAAAAAGAAAAGTCAGCTCTTGGGAGGCAGAAACAGATGGATCTCTGTGAGATCGAGGCAAGCCTGGTTTGGTCTACATAGCAGTCCAGGTCAGCTAGTGAGACCTTGTCTCAAAAAATTGAAAAAAAAAAGTAATTTCCACAAAGAGTGATTAAGACACTCTGTGGCTTCCTTACTGTCTCAGAAGGTTAAAATTCAAATTAGTGAGTTCCATGGTGGATACAAGATGTTCCACTAGCATACCAAGAAAGCATTAGAGCTTAACCTACAAAGTTTTATCTCACCTTTAAATTGTGGCTTTACTTTTAAGTTATACATAATGATTTACATATACATGTGTATATGTATGTATACATAGCTTATAAACTCATAAATTAGGAGAAGTGTTCAAATAATTTTTTACTACTGGAATATCTGACTGAAATATTTCAGGCTCAGGGATGAGGATATAATTGGTAGAGTGTTTGCCTAGCTTGTATGAAGCCTCAAGTACCACGTAAACTGGGCATGGTGGTACGTAACTGTAATCCCAGCACTCAGAGGTGGAGATATGAGGATCTCAAGTCCAAGTCAAGTCCTATGTCAAGTCCTATGTAGCTTGACTACATAGTTCCAGGTCAGCCTGGGATACATGATATCCTGCATCAAAAACTAAAACCAAACCAAACCAACCAACCAACCCGCCAAGCAAGCAAACAAACAAACAAAACAATCTGAAGCCATGAATCTAGGTGACAGTCTCTTGAAAAGTAACTAAAATAAAAGGTAAAGTACATATAAACATTCTCTATAAATAAGATGTGCCACCCAAAGTTACTAATACATTAGTTAAAAGATGGAAAAATCAAGAAGATAGGTGAAGAAACACAAAGGAAGACAGAGTGAGTCTGTTTAATAAACAGTAGAAGTTACAAGAGAAGAAAAGAACACGGAAGAGACAGGAAATTAGACAGCAAATACAATAATGAGAAAACCATAATGAACCAGAGGGCAGGTAAAACAAAAGGAGGGGTGATCAATAAAGAGGCCCCAAACAAAAGAGACAAAGTAAGCTGCATCTAGGCTATACATGTTATGCCCAAAATCTCAGGTTTTCCGGAGGAACAGGAGTTCATAGTCATGCTTGGCTATATAACAAGGTCAAGGCCAGCCTGGGTCACATGAGACTGTCTCAAAATATCAAGACAACGACCAACATCTTATTCTGAAAATAAGCAAATTGCCAGACATTTGGAATTAGGACACGCTGTAACTGCTGTGGGTTCTTAGTGCCCAGCTTTGTACTCTGTAGAATACATACTCACAGAGGAAAGAAAGGATTTAGCTTATAGCACTTTATGCCAAATGAATGTGATTAACTAGGATTTAGAAAGTCAATGCATTTGTGCTATTTCTTTTTCTCTATTTTAAATTGAGCTGCTGAATATTTTATAGATTTTTGAGGAATATAACACAAAAATTGAAAAGAAGATGAGAATTCTGAGATATTTATTCACAAATGCTAAAAATCTAAGGACTCACTGGAAAATTTTGAAGATATGGCAGGTAATTATTTATTTGCCAACCCACAGAAACCGGCTCTGGCTCTCTGTTGTTATATAAGTCAAATAACCAAGTAAGGATATTTTTCAAAGAACCTGTAATTTAGAACTTGTAAAAAGTCTTTCTATAGCTGAAACAAAGGCAACTCACAGCATCACTCCTCTCTTATTTGAAAGCTGAATTCATGCTATTTGGAGGAGCAGTTAAGTGGTTTATTCGTGATGTTCTATCTGGACAATAAATTATATTTTAAAGTGCCACTTCTATCTCATTGGTATTTTTAAGCCTATTGCTAATAATAACTTTAAGTCATTTGACCTAGAATTCAAGCATGTTTTGCTAGAGTTAAAAACAAACTGTCTTCTCTCAGGAATCACACCTTTACCATTTCCTCGGGGCCAGAAAAGAGAAACACATTATTTTTAGGCAAATGTGAGGCACTGTATACTGAGGTCATCATACAATTACTTATCCAAAATTCACTGCAAGTCTCTTGTGGTTTGAATATGAAATATGAAAATGTCTTGGGGGCTTAGTTCTAGATCATGGGCTTTTAGAAAGTGATTGTGCTGTGGTGCTCTGACCTACTCAATGGGTTAATGCCTTGATGGATTTAAAATACAACAGCACTATTTCAAGGTATAAAATAGGATTGAGGCGCCCCCAGAGGTAGAAGCCGGTGGATCTCTATGAGTTTGAGACTAGCCTGCTCTACATAGAGAGCTCCAGGCCAGCCAGGGCTACCTGGAGACCTGGAGGTAGTGAGACCACGTCTCAAAGAAAAAAAAGAAAAAGAAAAGAAAAGAAAAAAAGAAAAAATTAAAAGACAGAGCCTAGTCACACGTCCTTGTTGATTGCAGGGTCCCTTCCTGCATTCTTTTTCCTCTGCTTCCTGGCTATCATGAGATAAGCAGCCTTTGTCATGTGTTCCTGCCACCATGATATGCTGCCTCCATAGAACCAAAGACTCTGGACTGAAACCTTAGAAACTCTTTCTATTCTTAAGTTTATTTATATCAGGTATTTTGTCATAGTGATACAAATTGTCATAGTGATACAGTGTTAGTGCTAAGTATTCTGCTGGACACAGAGATTCATTTGTGAGATTAAGGAATCTGACTCCTACGAAATTCACAATGATTTCTCTAGTTCTCTACTAATTTAGGATTCTCATCCTAAACCATTTGTATGTAATTCTGCTCTACTTGCACACAGCCTCGGGGGACTAGAAGGGACTAGAGTAGATAGTCTGGGGAAGCTGAGAGGAAAGGGGCTCCCTTTATATAGCTATGGGGAAGCTTATCCACGGTGAGCAAAGCCTTTCCAGTGTGACTACTCTGGTGTTCCTGTCCGCAACCCTTCCATAAGTAAGCCCAATAAACTAATTAGTCCCCGTGAGTAAACTGTGGTGGGGTTGTACTTTGGTTTGTCTTAGGATCTTAGGAGGAGGGAGTGGACATTGTTCATATCTCCCCCAGGGAAGGAATATTTTAAAGTTTTGTTTTGTTTTGTTTTGTTTTGTTTTTTGTCTTTTTGAGACAGGGTTTCTCTGTAGCCCCAGCTTTCCTGGAACTCACTATGTAGACCAGGCTGGCCTTGAACTCGCAGAGATCTGCCTGCCTCTGCCTCCCAAGTGCTGGGACTACAGGCATGCACCACCATGCCCGGAATATTTTTAAGTTAAAAAAAAGAATTTATTGAGCTTTTGTAATTTCATACAAAAGTTCTTAATCAAATTTATACCTCCTCCCCATCTAGTTCCCCCAAACCCCCATGGGACTTCATGTATTCTGTCATACATGTTAAGCCCTATCTAGTCAAGCATTTGTGCCCAAATTTCCTTCAGTGTAAATTCATCCATTGGAGTCTAGGCAGCCCACCTAGAGATCGTAAGTAAGGCATACTCTCCCTCTCCCAGTAGTAATCACTCTCCAGCAGCTCTCAGTCTAGGGCCGACCCACCACCCATTTCTCTCATCCCCTCTGGGTGCTTGTTTGAGTTGGCATGGGTCCTGGGTTTGATGCCACCATTGCCACAAGTTCACATGTGCAAGCTTCCAGTGGCCTGAAAGCCTCTGCTTCCCGGTGTTCACGAACCAGCCTTGGCTCTTACAATCTTTCTGCCTCCTCTTCCACAATAGTCCCTGAGCTATGGGTGGGTAAGTGTGCTGGATAGCTTTAGTGTCAACTTGACACACCTGGGTTGAGGGAGCCTCAATCGGGAAATTGCCTCTATTGGACTGGCCTGTGGCCATGTCTGAAGGGCATCTTCTTGATGAGTGATGTGGGGGGGCCCAGCCCACTGTGGGTGGTGCCACCCCTGGGCAGGTGGGCCTGTGCTCCATAAGAAAGCAGGCTGAGCAGGGGCAAAGAGAGCAAGCCTGTAAGCAGCGTTCCTCCATGGCCTGTGCTCCAGCTCCTGTGCTGTGGGAGGACCCAGCCCACTGTGGGTGGTGCCACCCCTGGGCAGGTGGGCCTGTATTGCATAAGAAAGCAGGCTGAGCAGGGACCTGGAGAGCAAGCCAGTAAGTGGTGTTCCTCCATAGACTGTGCTTCAGCTCCTGCCTCCAGGTTCCTGCCCTGAGTTCCTACCTTGGGCTCATGAACTGCATGCGACCTGGGAGATGTAAGACAAATAAACCCTTTCCTCCCCAAGTTGGTACTGGTCAGAGTGTTTTGTCACAGCAATGAAGAACAAACTAGGACAGTACGTTTCAATATAGCACTCCTAACCAGGAATACACATTTTGCAGTCTGTTATTCTTTGAAGCTTGTCCAGTTGTGACCTTCTGTATGTATCTTACTCTGTTGTATAAGGAAGCTTCACTGGTGAGAGTTGAGGAATGCATTAGTTTTCTCTCTACCCCTCATTCCGCTATGTTCCATGAACCTTAGATGTAGAAGTTCAATTGTAGGTGTGTCACCTAGGACTGGGCATCTCTCAGACGTATATTCTCTGTGTCTGACCCAGTTGTGAAATTCTGCAGTAGCCTCCATCTGTTGCAAAAAGAAGCTTCTTTGATGAGTGGTATACGGTATACTTGCCAGAGTGCTGGCAGGCCTTGGAAGGCATTATGTAATAGGAATATGCACTAGGAAATTTTATTGTAATATGTAAAATGTTATGATTAAAAAGATGAAAGCTGGCATGGTAGATTATCCTTGTAATTCTGGCATGTGGAAGGCAGAAGCTGGGGAATTACTGCAAATTTAAGGCCAGTGAGCTCTAGGCTATCCAGAGCTACATAGTGAATAAGAACAGTTTTTTAAAAAGCAATAATGGGATTGGCGCTATGACTCAACAGTTAAGAGCACTGGCTACTCTTGCAGAGGACCTGGATTTGAATCCCAGCATCCACATGGCAGCTAAGAATCATCCATAACCCCAGTTCCGGGGGAATCCAATTTCTTTTTCTGATCTCCATGAGCATTGCACAACACAGGTGCACTTACAGACATGAAGGCAATACACTCATACACATAAAATAAAAATAAGAAATAAAATATTTAAAAATGTTTCACTTCCTTTTAAAAAATTTTAAAAGCAATAAATATAAAAGACAAGAATTATTTAGCATAGGGCTGGGGATATAGCTCAGTTGATGGAGTACTTACCTAACTTAGACAAAGCCCTGGTTGCAGTCTCCAACACCATATAAACTGGGTATGGCAGCCCACGCCTATAATTCCAGAACTTGGGAGGTGGAGACAGGAGGATCAGAAATTCAAGAATCATGGCACACACCTTTAATCCCAGCACTTGGGAAGCAGAGGCAGGTGGATCTTTGTGAGTTCAAGGCCAGCCTGGTTTACACAATGAATTCCAGGACAGCTGGGGCTACAGAGAGACCCTTTCTCAAAAAGCCAAAAAAAAAAAAAAAAGTAGTTCAAGCTCATCTTTGACTACATGGTGAGTTCAAGGCCAGTTTGAGCTACATAAGATCCTGCCCAAACAAACAAACAAACAAACAACTCAGACTAGAACTACCATATGACTCAGCTGTCATATTCCTTGGTATTTATCTGAAGGAAATAAGTCAGCATACCAAACAGAGATCTGTATAGTCATGTTTATTGTGGCACTATTAATAGCTGAGATTTGGAATCAGTGTAGGTGCCTGTCAACATACACTTCTTCCGTAGGCTTGACATGAATTTAATTAGAGAACACATATAAAAAAATATTTGGAGAGGCAGCCTTTGTGAGTTTGAGGCCAGCCTCATCTATATAGAGAGTTCCAGGCCATCTGGGACTACTAGGGAAACCTTGTCCCAAAAAAGCATACTCAACTGAAGAATTGTCCTGATGGCTTTAATCGAAATGGAAGACCCATGCCAAATGTGGGTAGTACCTTCTGGAGTAGCCCAGATAAAGAGGTTGCACGGCAGAAAGATTATTTGCCTTTTGCTTGTTTGGCCTTTCCTCTCACCACCGAAGAATTGAGTTATACTGTTGTTGCTGTTGATTCCTTTGCTGACATCTGAGCCAGTGTTTCCAGGCTTCTATCATTGACTGAGGACCAGCTTCTCTTCAGGAATCTTCCAGGTTTTCGGTGCCAGATTGGGACCACTGAGACACCAGCCTCATGGACTGAGCAACTACCCCGGTCTTGACCTCTCCAGTATGAGACAGCCACTGAGGGGTTACTCTGGCTTCTGAGGCCCCCAGCCAGCCTCAAGGACCTGAGCAGGATCTCAGTCTCTCAGGTGTGATTCAGCTGTTGTCATACTTTTGAAGTAAGCTGCTTAATAAATCACATATATAATAAATTATATGTATGCACTCTGTCAGTTCTTTTCTTCTAGAGAACCCTAATACACACACACACACATTTATGTGTATCTATTTCTTTTTTATATTTTGTTTATTATTTTTATTTTATGTGTATGAGTGTTATGTCTGCATGTAGGTAAGTGCACCCATGTCATGCAACGCCTGCAGAGGACAGAAGAGTCTGTCGGATCCCCTGGAACTGGGGTTATGGACAGTTGTTAGCTGCCATGTGAGTGCTGGGATTCAATCCGGGGTCTTCTGAAAGAACGGTGTTCTTAACCGCTGAGCCACCTCTCCAGCCCCTGTGTATCTATTTCAATCTCTCCTGTGGTATTTATCTTTAATATGAAAATTTGTTCATGTGTAGTAAATCAGAGTAGTAAAACAGCCAAAATGAGTTGTGAAATTCTAACAGATGACATTTGGCATTACTGTGGAAATGGTGAAAATACGGAAACGAGCACCATGCCGATTTCTTACTCTCTTCCCCGTTGCATCCACATGCACCACACTGAGTGCACACTGCTCTGTGCTTTCATTTCATGATAAGCACGTTATTTGTGTAAGTGTCATGATTATAAGCACCTCAAATAGCAAATAAAAAGAAAAGCCTTGTGCTTTGAGGAGACGGAACTAAAATATTTCAAAATAATGAGAATATTTGTAAGCCTGAAAAAAATCCACATTGCCCATGTTTAGGAACAAAAGATTAAAGGAGCTTGGGCGCCACAGTTATCTGCTTCTAGCAGAACTGAAAAGCACTTGGGAGAGATTGAAGGTGAGGCGCTAATGCCAAGAAGTTCAGAGTGCATTGGATCACATTTTGTGGCCTACAGGCTCATTAGACACCACACAAGCAGCTTCTTCATGAAAGGGAAACTGGCAGAAGAACACAGTGCGATTTCTATTTTAAGCCAGTTTTGAAGATAGAAAGACAGAACAATAAATGACAGTAATCCACCTCCAATGTCACACTATTTAAGTCTAAAAATGACAATGCTCTTCTCTTTTACCTTTCCTTAGTAATTAAAAGAACACATTTTACCATATTCAAGTGGTGTTAGAGCATAGCTATCTAAGAAAGTAATGATCTTATAGCCTTCAGTTTTAAAGTCTGCAAACCTTCTATAAGTAAAAGATATAATGACCTATACATTAAAAGGCAGTCTCAGGGATGGAAAGATGGCTCGTGGTTAAGAGTGCTTACTGTTCTTGCAGAAGACCCAATATGGATTACTAACACCCACGTCAGGGTACTAACAACAGCCTGTAACTCCAGCTCTGAAGGGTCTGATACCTCTCATCTCCTCAGGCACCTGCACTCGCACACATACCCACACACAGGTACATGCATACACATAATTAAAGATAAAATAAATATTTTTTAAAGGCAATCTCACAGGAAAAGGGGGAGTAGTGATATGTTAATTAGCTCAATTTAATCATTCTGCAGTGTATACTTACCTACTTTATTTTATTTTTATTTTTTGGTATTTTTGAGACAGCATCTCCCTGTAGTCCCACCTGGCCTAGAACTCACTATGCAGACCAGGCTAGCCTCGAACTCACAGAGCTCCACCTGCCTCTGCCTCCGAAGTGCTGGGATTAAATGTTTGAGCCACCACACCTGATGTATCCTACCTATTTTAAAATGTTGCATATTATATATTTTTATTTTAAATTAAAAATTAAAAACGAGGGCTGGAGAGATGGCTCAGTAGTTAAGAGCACTGACTGCTTTTGCAGAGGACCCGGGTTTGATTCCCAGAACCCACATGGCGGCTACGAATCGTCCTTAACTCCAGTTCCAGGGGCATCCGAAGTCCTCTTCTGACCTCCACGGCATAGCGTGACACGGGTGCACTCACATGCAGGCAATACACTCATATACATCAAATAAAAATAGTAAATAAAATATTTAAAAAAACAATTAAAAATCCTATTTACAATACTTAAAAAAAATTTTTGAGGCAGTTTTTCTATATAGCCCTGATTTGTTTGGATCTCACCAGCCTGGAACTTGCAGTAATCCTGATTCCTGAGCGCTGGAATTAGGGCACTCAGGTAAAAAACAAAGTTTTTTAAAGAAAACAAAACAAAAAAAAGAGAGAGAGAAACATTCTTGTAACATATGACAAAAATTGGGGGATTTTATTTGCTTGTTTGGTTGAGAGAGGGTCTCATGAGCCCAGGCTGGCCTTGAACTTGCTATGCATGCCAAGTGTGGTGGTATTTCATTGTAATCCCAGCTCTTGGAATGCTAAGACAAGCAGAGGGTTTGAAGCCAACCTGGACTACATAGTGAGTCCTTCTCCAAAAAAAAAATAGAAAATAAATAAATAAATAAATAAATAAATAAATAAATAAATAGAAGGAAGAAAATTAAAATCAAACAATCCAACAATGCTCCCCCTGAACTCCTGATCCTCTCGCGTCCACCTTCCACATACTATATTACAGGCATGTGCCATGATGACAAAGATTCTTCAAATAATGTACTAAAGGCTATTTCAGATCCATATGAAAAAAAACCCTGAGTATCCCAACAGGAAGTGGTCAAAGGGTATGAAACTGCTCTACTGCAATAAAGGAGTGTAAAATAAAAGTATGCATCATTTTAACCTAGCCTACTGGTAGAGATATTTTAAGAACTGTTTTTTGAAACTCAGTTCAGCAGTAGGGATGTAGCTCAGTTGGTGGAGTGCCTTCTAGCATGCATAAGGCTCTGGCTGTGGGTTCTATTCCACACTCTACAAATTGGGTGAAGTAGCACGTGCCTATAATCCCAGCATCAGGAGGCAGGAGGATCAGAAAGTTCAAGGTCATTCTCAGCTACACAGTGACTATAAGGCCAGAAATATAGATTAGTGATCTGAAGCACCTATGTAAGTAAAGGCATTATACAACTGTTTATGGGTTGAAAAAAATTGAAGTAATTATGGCATATGGTGCACATAAGGAGATGATCAAAGAATGATTGCCACACGAGGAGTTTTTCTTAGAGTCCCAACACTTAAAGATAGGGAGAAAAACAGAACAAATCTCACAAGGTGTGGCATTTCTAAGCTACATTACATTCATACACCTGGATAAAGAATCTACTTGACTCAACAACAGTTTTACAGCCAAGAGTGGACCCAAACTCTGGGAGTCTGTTCCTTCAGATCTTTTGTGGAACTGTGCTCCTGAGCCAGGCCTCACTCATATTTTTATTCAGTCTCTCCAGCATGACCTGAGGAACCAGCCACAAGCTTGACTACCCTTATCATATCAGAGAATATTGCCCTCTGATACCTAGGCCTGAAATATCTCATACAATGTCAAGCAAACTTCTCAATTATCCTCACTGCTTCCAATGAGAATAGGAATACACTGTTTTCAGTGCTTTGATATACTAATTCAAGCACACCCATATTCATTCACTCTTGGGTGGAGGGCATCAAGGTCATATGCCCAGGTCACAAAAGGAGCATGTGGCTCAGTGAGCTTGTTTACATTATAAAGAGTAGCATTTTGGTGCAAGGTTAAGTAAAAGTCATTTGTCCAGACTCTGTTCATATTGTAGGTCATTCTTACAACAGGGAACACACTTAATAGATGAAGCACATTAACCATATAATGAGTATTGTATTACTTTCCTGAGGAGACATGAGCAGTATTTGTGTACCCCAAATAGGACACAAACAACAGACTAAAGAAATGATTCCACTCAAGTCCAGCTTGGTGAGTCAATGAGTTTATTGGGGCTTCCAACAAGAGTGTGATGGCTCATAACCATATTATCTGAAGTCCACCCCATCATGGGTTATGACCATATGGAGTCCCCTCTTCAGGGGACCTTTTACATACTTTATCATCTCCCAGTGAACATGTACAGTTGGAAGGAGGGTAAGATGGAATAAGGGCTGGGATCCCAGTGAGGTTTTTGCAGCTCTCTCTCCCTCCTTCCTAATAAGGAGTGTTGATATCCCTTGCCACTCTATTGCTCTGCTTAATTTGTTGCCATGACTATCTGGCCAAGGTTATCTCTGCTTCATGAAGGTGACAGGATGTTATGCTCAGAGGAAAACATTTATACTACAATAATGAGTGAATTCCAGAGTCCTATAACCTAATCATAATGGAAGCAAATATCTGTGGAAAGTGAAGTCTGGGGCTGGAGAGATGGTTCCATGGTTAAGATCACTGGCTCAGATCTTGCAGAGGACCAGAGTTCAGTTCCCAGCACCCAGGTCAGGCAGCTTACAACAGCCTGTAACCCAGCTCCAGGGGATGTAACATCCTCCTTTTGGCCTCTGCAGGCACATGAACACACATGTACATACCCACACAGACACACGCATACACATAAATTTAAAATGCATCCTAAAAACAGAAAAAAGGTCTAATTTGAGTTTGAGATGCACCTTTCCTTATAGGAGGTGTTGTCAGGAGAAGGGAAATCATGGCAGGATTAAAAAGATAGGGAACAGCCCACGGGATGGCTCCAAAAGTAAAGTTCTTGCTGGGCAAGCCTGATGACAGGTTGTCTTCCTTAGCTCCAGGTGGGCACTACAGTATTGCAGACTAAGATTTGAAGTCTTACCTCTGAGCAGCACTTTCTAATTAGGAACAAAATCATCAATGAGAAATAATTATCTAAATAATTTTTTATATGGACTTAAGCCTAATGTCTGGGAAATGTAATCCCTTGAACTCTTAAAGCAATATACTGATGACTTTACCCCTTGGGTGTTTGGTTATACTTTCCTTTTGGGTATTTAAGACCATAGAGCTGGCCCAAATAAATCATTTATTTTTATACTTAAGGTCGTTTGAGGATCTGTTCCTCAGGGGTCACATGGGCTTGGGAGGAGCCCCTGGCTCCTTTCTTTTACCAGTTCCATCTATGAGAAGATAAGGCAAAGGTCCTATTCGATCATATCTGGCTTCACTTGGAAGCATGAGTGAGATGTTTCCTCTGAGTTGACCCTCCTCTTTGTAGACTAGACACTGGTTCAAGTCCATCTTGTAGGTTCTCCATGGCCCCCCTGAACAAGAGGACAGGTGACTCCACCACAGTTACAAGACATTTTGAGAGATGCTCCATAGTCCCCTGGGACTTAGTCAACCTTGGAAGGCAAGGGGCAAAAACTGTCCTTTAAATTCCTCTGACCAGATTAGTATAGGCCTCAAAGTATGGCTCTTAAACATCCAATAAGGTTAGTTCCACCAGTCTGGTACTTTTAATTACCATGTGTTATGTAGATAAATCTTGGGTAAAAAAAAAATTCTCAGATAAACCTTGACTAGATATTTATTTTGTTTCTTAAACTAGTTGACTAAACTATGACTTTTTAAAGATTATGTATATACTATTTTTGTCTTATCCTTTATATATCATAACAAACCTACATAGGCCTTCATCACTTGCTTCTGTTTTCTCATTTTTTCTATTTTGGAAAATATCTCTATTCCCATATCCTTTTAACATCTTTTACCTTTTCATTTTCTTTCTTTCTTTTTTAATAATTATGAGACATAATAGCATTAACAAATAAATTTTCCATCTTTTGTAAGAATTCTTTTCCTGGGGCTACTAAGCAACGCTTATCCCCTTTTAAGGTTCTAGTGTCAAGCCAATGTGTGATTAAAGTTGTACTGGGGAACTAATGAATTTACTGAGCTTACTTACAGAGATAACTGAGGGTTTGCTGAGGTGTATGTATGACCTGAGGGTATGCACACTGAAAAGCCTTTACCCAGCATGGGCCATGCCTTCTCTTCTAGCCTTCTCCAGATTGTATACTTTAGCCCTCCCCAAATCCAGGAGACCATGTGTGATTAGGGCCAAATTACATACAGTTGGCTGGGAAGAGTGGCTGGATACTTCAGTGAGGGTCCAATGACCCTGCCTGGCTCTCCTTTAATGAACGAGCACAACTGTCAACAAGTCCAATTGTGACGATGTTTAGCGATCAGGCACAGCTGAAGTCCTGATGATGGTAGTTATTTCATGCAGGAGAGACTGTTGTACAGCATCATCTTATTAAAAGGACGTGTAATTTAAAATAATTGGGTGCTAGGATCCACATATGAGGGAGAACATACGTCGTTTGATTTTCTGAGTCTGTGTTACTTCACTCAGTATAACAGTTTCTAGATCCATCCATTTACCTGCAAATTTCATTATTTCATCTTTCTCTACTGTTGAATAGAACTCCATTGTGTAAATATACCACATTTTTTTAACCACTCGTCAGTTGAGGGGCACTTGGGTTGCTTCCATCTCTTAGCTATTGTGAAAAGAACAGCAACAAACATGTTGTACAACAAACATGGTTGTATAAGTGTCTCTACAATACGATGAGTCCTTTGGGTATATGCCAAGGAGTGGTATAACAAGCTCATATGGTAAGTTCACTTTTAGTTTTTTAAGAGCTCTCCACACTGTTTTCCACAGGGGTTGCATGGGTTTGCAATCTCACCAGCAGTGAATGAGTGTTCCCCTTTCTCCACATCCTTGCCAGCATTTGGTATCATTTGTTCTCTTTATGGTAGCCAGTCTGACAGGGGTAAGATGATACCTTGGGGTGGTTTTAATTTGTACTTCCCTAATTACTAATGATGTTGAACACTTTTTGAGATGTTTCTTAGCCATCTTTATTTCTTCCTTTGAGAACTCTCTGTTTAGATTTTTTTAGCCCATCTTTTAATTGGGTCATTCGGTTTCTCAATTCTTTGTTTTTGAGTTCTTTATATATTCTGGATGTTAAACCTCTGTCAGATATGTCACTGGTGAGGATTTTTTTGTTTCCTTGGTTGTCTCCTTTGATGTACAGAAGCTTTTTAGTTTAATGAGGTCCCACTTGTTAATTCTTGCCCTTGTTTCCTGGGCTATTGGTGTCCGGTTTAGAAAGTCCTTTCCTACACCTATATCTTGTAAGTTACTGCCAATATTTTCTTCTATTAGTTTCAGGGTTTCTAGTTTTACACTGAGGTCTTTGATCCATTTGGAGTTGACTTTTGTGCAAGGCAAAAGATAAGGATCTATTTTCATTCCTCTACAGATGAAGATCCAGTTTTGCTAGCACCATTTGTTGAAGATGCTGTCTTTCCTCCATTGTGTGGTCTTGGCATCTTTGTCAAATATAAAGTGGCTGAAATTGCGTGTACTTGGGTTTGGGTCTTCAATGATGTTCCATTGATCTGTGATTATATTTTTGTGCCAGTAGCATGCTGTTTTTATGACTATAGCTCTGTAGTATACTTTGAGATCTGCAATAGTAATCCCCCCCAGCATTGCTCTTTGTGCTCAGGGTTGCTTTGGCTATCCGGGGTCTTTTGTGCTTCCATATGGATTTAAGGGTATTTTTTTTCTAATTCTGTGAAGTATATCATGGAGATTTTGATTGGGATTGCATTTAAATCTATATATTGCTTTTGGTAAGATGGACATTTTCACAATATTAATTCTTCCAATCCATGAGCATGGGAGGGCCTTTCATTTCCTGGTGTCTTCCTCCATCTCTTTAATGATTAAAATTTTCATTGTAGAGATCTTTGGTGTCTTTGTTCAGATTTATTCATTTTCACAATATTAATTCTTCCAATCCATGAGCATGGGAGGGCCTTTCATTTCCTGGTGTCTTCCTCCATCTCTTTAATGATTAAAATTTTCATTGTAGAGATCTTTGGTGTCTTTGTTCAGATTTATTCCAAGATATTTTATTTTATTTTATTGCAGCAATTGTGAATGGGAGCATTTAACTGTTTTCTTTCTACAGTTGCTTGTTATTGGTATATAGAAAGGCTACTGATTTTTGTAGATTAATTTTATAACCTGTCACTATACTGGAAGTGTTAATCAGTTCTAGGAGTTTTCTGGTGGAACTTTTGGAGTCTCTTAGGTATAATACTGTATCATCTGCAAAAAGTGATAGTTTGACCTCTTCTTTTCCAATTAGTACCCCTTTAATTTCCTTCTCTTGTCTTACTACTCTAGCAAGAGTTTCAAGTACTATGGAAAGTACTATAAAAGGAGTGGAGATAGTGGACATCCTTGTCTGGTTCCTGATTTTAGTGGAAATGATTCCAGTTTTTCTCCATTTAGAATGATGTTGGCTGTGGGTTTGTTATATATGGCTTTAATTATGTTGAGGTATGTTCCCTCTCATCCAATTCCCTCTAGGACTTTGAACATAAATGCATGCTGAATTTTGTCAAAAGCCTTTTCTGCATCTATTGAGATGACAATGTGGTTTTGTCTTTGAGTCCGTTTTTATGATTAATGATGTTTGTTGACTTGAGTATATTGAACCAGCCCTCCATCTCTGGGATAAAGCCTACTTGATCATGGTGAATGATCTTTCTGATGTGTGTCTGTATGTGGTTTGCAAGTATTTTGTTGAGAATTTTTGCATCTATGTTCACCGAGGATATAGGTCTATAGTTTTCTTTTTTGGTTGTGTCTTTACCCGTTTTGAGTATTAGAGTGATGCTGGCTTCATAGAAGAAATTTGGGAGTTCTCCCTCTGTTTCTATCATTTTGTATAATTTAAGTAGTATTGGTTGGAGGTCTTCTTTAAATATCTGGTAGAATTCTGCTGTAAATCCATCTGCCTTTCCAGGATCTTGAGTTGCAGTGTTAGGTCATTTATTTGGGCTCTTTCTAATTTTTTAATGTAGATACTTAGGACTGGTTTTAAAGTGTCCCAGAGGTTGTGTTGTATTGTCCTTTTCATTTTTATTTCTTTCTTAATTTCTCTTTGGACCCACTCATTTTTTAGGAGTATGTTGTTCAATTGCCATGTGAGTTGCAGGTGACTAGGGTTTTGTCCAGTGTTGATTTTGAGCTTTATTGCATTGTGGTCTGATAGAATGCATGGAATTATTAGTTTTTGTTTTTCTTGTTTTTTTTTTTTTTTTTTTTTTTTTTTTTTGTCTTTGTTGAGATTTGTTTAGTGCCCCAGTATGTGGTCAGTTTTTGAAAAAGTTCCATGGAGTGCCGAGTAGAAAGTGTATTCTTTGGTGCTTGGGTGGAATATTCGAAAGATGTCTGTTAGGTCCATTTGATGTATGGTATCATTTAATTCAGATATTTCTCTGTTTATTCTTTGTGCAGTTGACCTGCCTAATGGAGACAGTGGGGGTATTAAAGTCCCCTACTATTACTGATTTGGGGTTAATCTGTGTCTTAAGTCCTGTTTTAATGAATTTGGGTGCACCAGAGTTTGGTGGATATATGTAATATCTTCTTGGTTAATTGTTCCTTTGATCAGAATGAAGTGACCCTCCCTATCTCTTCTGATTAGTTTTACTTTGAAGTCTATTTTGTCAGATATTAGAATTGCAACCCTGCTTGTTTCTTAGTGCCATTTGCTTGGAATATTCTTTTCCATCCTTTTATCTTAAGATAGTACCTGTCCTTCAAGGTGAGATGGGTTTCTTGCAGACAGCAAAGAGATCAATTTTGTTTCTTAATCCATTTACTTAGCCTGTGTCTTTTGACAGGGGAGTTCACTGCATTGATATTTAAGGTTGTTATTGAAAGATGTGTATTTGTTGCTGTCATTTTGATTTCTGTTTGTGTTCTGTCAAATTTTGTGTTTCCTCAATTATACCTTTATTTATTTTCTTTCTTTGCCCCTGGGGTATAGTTGTTTCTGTCTCTGCTCTCTGTATTGCTTCAAGAATTCTTTAAAGGGCTGGTTTTGTGGACATGTATTCTTTCAGGCTAGTCGTGTCATGGAAGATTTTTCTTTCCCCCTCAACTATGATAGACATTTGTTCCCCTTTCCTCCCTACAGTTCCCTTTCCCACAGTCCTGCATTTTTTATTTGTTTTGTGGCCCTCTGATTTTAACTAGGATTCTATGGCCACAAGTTTGGAAGCATCCATTAAAGCCTCTTGTGCTCACCTTATAGTGCACAACTGAAGACAATGGCTGTTCCTTCCCAGAATTCACCGGTTGCTTAGCAGGGAGGGATGGAGACCCATAAAACTTCCCTTGACCTATGTGTTTGTATGGAGATGTCTTTCCTTAATTTCAGGAAATTCTCTTCTACAATCCTGTTTAAGATCTGGTCAATATCATTAACCTGAAATTCTTCTCCTTCCTCTATTACTATGATATGTACATTCGGTCTTTTTGTGGTGTCCCACATCTCTTGCCTACTCCATTCCTTGTGTTTTTTTTTTAAATTTTCCATAATCTTTGCTTGAATGGTCCAATTCTTCAACTTTATTCTCCAGTGTTGATATTCTGTTTTCCATTTCATTCGTTCTAGCGGTGAGGCTTTCCCCTGTTGTTTCAAGTTGGCTTATTGAGTTTTACACTTCCTTCTTCATTTCTGCCTGAGTTTTCTTCAGTGTTTCTAGCTCTTTTGTGAATTCATTCAGAAGTTTATAATTATCTTCTTTTAGTTCTTTGATTTGTTTGTTCATGTGTTCTTTAAATTCATTGAATTCCTTGATCATGTTTATGATTATTCTTTTAAATTCAGTGTCCTGGGTTATCTCTAGGGGGTTCTCTTTGTAGAACTCTTCTACAGGACTGGTAAAGTTTGGTAGGGACATAGTGTTTGGCTTTCTGTTTTATTAGTCTTTCATTGTGATTTTTACATATGAATTTTTTTTGTTGTTTATGATTCTGATATGAGAATGAGAATTAAGTTGAAGTATGCTTCTGTTTGTATTATTGGGGTGCGTAGGTCCTTTCCTTATTGGTTATGTAAAGCTGGTTGGTACAGGTTTCAGGTTCTTTCAGGTTTTATTTTGGAGGGACCTGATGGCTTCAGATTAGCTATTCAAGAGCACCCACAGAAGCCCAAGTCAGGTTCCAGTCAGGTACAGTCAAGCTTCCTTCTAAGGTTTGGACCCTATTAGAAGGAACTCAGAGAAAATTTGGGAAATCCCCTAAGAGGGGGGCGATTTTGGGACTTCAGTTGGTCTGCTGTGTTCTCAGCCCCTATGCCAGAGGGATGCCAGAACCCGGCACTCCCTGGCAGTCTGCTGAGATCACAGCAACTACACTGATGGAGGATTGAAGCTCACCCTCTCAGGCTGTCTGCTAGGATCTTGGACTTAGCCTACTAAAGCCAGATCTGCCCTGGGGCCTTTGGAGGGGCTCAGGAAATCCCAAGTAGGGGGATGGGTGTGGTGCAATTAGGGGAAGCTCACCACCGAGTGAGGCAGGATCTGGGTGCTCTCAGGCAGTCCCCTGTGGTCTCAGCCCCTATGCCAGAGTGAGGCCAGAACCCCGCACTGTCTGGTGGTCTGCTGAGATCACAGCTGCTACACCAATGGAGGTTGGAACCCACCCACTCAGGTTGTCTGCTAGGATCTTTTTTGATCTTTTTGAGACCAAAACATTATTTTATTTATTTATTTATTTATTTATTTATTTATTTATTTTTGTGTGTATGTGTCTGCGTGTGTGTGCGCATGCGTGTGCGCACAAGTGTGTGGGTGTGCCTGTGCCACAGCATGCATGTGGAGGTCAGGGGACAACTTTCAGGAAGTTCTCTCCTACCAGATGAGTTCTGCTGCTGGAGCACCTCTTACCCCAATATTCTTTTATTTATTCTTTTGGTCTTTTTGAGACTGGGTCTCCCTGTAGTTCCAGCTGGTCTAGAACTCCCTATGTAGACCAGGTTGGTCTTGAACTCACAGAGATCCACCTGCCTCTGCCTCCTGAGTGTTGGATTAAAGGTGTGTGTCATCACATCAGGCCCCAATATTCTTTTTTTAAATGGAGATATTTCAAATAAGAACATTTAAAAAGGAATAAAACATGTTTATGCCCCAACCCTATGTGACCTTAACCTTGTTTCTTTCCCAGTTGTCAACATGCAGCTTTCTGAGAAACAAACAAGATTCTGAACCTTATTTACAGTCAAAACTGTAACAACAAAAAGGTTAAAAAATATCCCCCACTTAACACTCAGAACCCGACTGCTTAAAGTGACTTGTGGTGCCTTCTATAAACATTTAAAGCTTTACTCTTAACAGGCATCATCCCAAGAAAGATGGTGATGTTAACATGACAGCAAGAAGCTGGCTTATTTATCCAGACAACCCCACACAAATGGCACATGGGATTGTACCAGTTAAGTTGTCTTAACTGTTATAAAGTACTCCCATTCCCTTAGTGGGGCATGTCTCACTCTGAGAATTCACCTACAATGTTTCTGTATCCTAAAGTGTATATTCTTTTTAAAATTAAATTTTATTATTATGTGTATTGTGTGGGAGTGCTCATGCCACGGGCTTTGCAGAAGTCAAATGGCAACTCTGTGGAGTTGGTTCTTTGCATCCACCTTTATGTTGGCTCTGGGATTGAACTTAGGTTTCTAGGCTTGCACAGCAAGTGCCTTTACCCACTGAGCCATCTTGCCACCTCACAGTATATATTTTTTATTCAAATTTTTATATTAGTTCTGTCTGGTAAATATTTCTACCCCTGTGCCTGGCTTGACATTTTTGTGGCCTGGGTTAGACCTTGTCCTTGGCCTCCTTTGGTCTCTTCTTGCTCTGCTGCTTGACTGAGAGACTGACGGGCAACTGAAACCTCTGACTGAGCGACTCTCCAGTGAGACCCAAAGGCCTACAGGCTATGACTCTCGGTCACTGTCACCCACCAGGGTACAAGTTTAGGAGTTCCTTTTGGTCTCTTATAGAAAGTCGTATTTCTCATTTGTAACTGATGGACGCTGGTCAAGGCTAAGGCAAGGTAAAAATGAAAGCTCGTTTTTTTCTTTCTAACAAAATTTGACCTCTCCATCCACTCCCGGATCAAGAATGCAGGCAACTTCATAGCATATTGAGCTATCTATGAGCATGTCTTACAGTTAGATTGCTTTTGTCATAATTCAGAAAAGGACTCAGATTCCTTATATTTGAGCCTCCATGGCCTTGTCATAGGACTTCCAGTCGTAAAAAGGATGGCACATGCACCTTACTGGATTGCTCATGCTAGCCCATCTCCCTTAACCTCAGCCCCAGATGCTATCCTTGATGATCCATCTTCTGTGCAAACACAGGCCCTACTCAACCCTGGCTTCTCTGCCTGCAGCCACCCCTCTCCTTACCTCTGCTCTCATCTCTCTTTGGCCTTTCCTTCTTCTCCCTCCTCTGCACCCAAGGAACTGTCTCCAACCACTCCTCCTATATACCCAGATACATACTTTCCTTCACACACTCATTCATAAAGTTTGTATATGGAACAATTAAAAGCCATCCCCTCTATCTCAGGAAACACCTTTCCCCTTCACAGAGTGGCTAGTGCGGATCATCCTATCATCTGATAACACATCGCTTTCCCCATGTCTGACCTGTCTAAAACACTATCCAAACTAGGGTCATTTAGCCAACATCCCTCTACCTTCATTAAAGAATTCCAAGAGCTCACTGTGGCTTTTAACTTAGCCTGGAAAGACATCTGTGTCACTCTGATCACCCGCTGCATGTATGAAGAACAGTCGTATATTTGGCCTTTAGCAGGTGCTTGGGCTGATGAGGGTCACACTTGTAATCAAGCTATGGCTTGGCCAGGATCCATTGCCATGCCTGACACAGACTCTTTCTGGTCAGGCCACTGACATAGGCAATGACAGCAGAAGGACCAACTAAAATTATTAGAGGGAATGAAAAAGGTCATTATCAAACCTGCTAACAATAACAAGAGACAGGAAATAACATGGGGAGCGTTGGAAGACGCTGCTCTCTTTCAATCTAGGCTGACTGAAACCATGGCACAAGTATATTAATCTGTTTGTAAAAACAAACTGTACATTTCATAAACAAAGCCTCTCTAGATAGTAAACAAAAACTTCAAAAATTAAATTGTATCTCCCCCCATTCCTGTGACAAGACTCCTTTCACTATTTTATGGTCTTCAAAGTCTTTAATAACCAGGAAGCGATCTCAAAAGTCAGAAGGGCTGAATGGGAGGAAGGAGATAATAGACAAACCCTGTTTATAGAGGGAATCATTGGCATGTTCTTGCTGTTCTCTGGAAATCCTAATGCTCCATCTAGTGGCTACCCTGTTCATTGTAACGGAACTAACAAGCCTTGAGTCAAAAGAATCTTCCATTATGGTTATTGTAGTCACCAAAATATTTCAGCTGGAATCAGCCAAATCCATTGAGCTAAACCTCCTCCAAAACCATGCCCAATCTTTCAAAATGGGAACATACTAGAAATGAATGTTCCCTTCTCCCTTCTGAGGGAAGATTAACCTCCATCCAAGGACCTCATGTTCGGGTCAACTCTGAAAAACAACAAATGCCCCTGATTTTGTTCCTGTGCTATGAGGAGCCCATAGGGAAAGAGGTCCCCTTGCCCCTGAAGACTGATTGGTCTCTGAGGCTATACAGGCATCTGCATTCATTCTCCATCACTATGAATGAGCCCAATTGTAGGGACCAAAATTCTATTCCCTATCAACATGGGAATGATTTTTTTCCACCCCAACCACCTCCTGTTAGACCTTCTTGTTCCTTGCATTGATGACAAGCCCTAATCAGCTTAATTTACATCCTTCTTAACTTGTATGATTGAAAAATATTGTTTTTCACTCTTTGCTTTTTGGTTCTTCCTAACTGCCCTGCTCCACTCCTGGGTAGGGATGTTCTATCTAAACTTCAGACCTATTTGAGGCTTTTTGAAATGCCAGAGACTTTTAATAGCATTCCTGACACCGAATCCTCTTTCTTATAATGGCCTAAAGCTGCCTGGAGCCTCAGAAGCTCTCCTTGTAGTCTCTACTACACCCCTACCTCACCCCACCACCCCGAACAGAATCTGGGATACCATCCACTACTGAGAATTCACTAACAGCCATTCCCGTTACAATTGTCCTTAAAGACCCTAAAAACTTTCCTCAAAAGTCCCAATATCCTTTAGAACCTAAAACATGAAAAGACTTTCAGCCTTTCTTTGATAAATTGCTGGTTACTCACTCTTGGTGCAACATCCCTATTCAGGAAGTAAAGAAGTCAGGTGCAGGGCTGTACAGATAGCTCAACAATTAAGATCACTTGCTGATCTTGCAGAGGGACCCATGTTTGGTTCCCAGCACCCACATGGCAGCTCTCAAGAATCTGTAACTCTGGGGCTGGAGAGATGGCTCAGCAGTTAAGAACACTGACTGTTCTTGTAGAAGACTCAGATTTCAATCCCAGCACCCACATGGCAGCTAACAACTGTCCATAACTCCAGTTCCCGGGGATCCGACAGCCTCCTGTCCTCTGCGGGCATTGTATGACACAGGCAATACACATGTACACATAAAATAAAAATAATAAAATATTTTCTTAAAAAAGAATCTGTAATTCCATTTCCAGGGGATCTAATGCCCTCATTTGGCCTCTGCAGGCACCAGGAACACATGTGGTATACATACACATGCAGGAAAAACACTCATACATAATTTTTTTTTTCAAAAAAGACACAAGATGCTGAATAATTTAAAAAATATTTTTATTTATTATTTTTCATTTATATTCATGAATGTTGCCTGCATATATAAGTGCACCCATGTTATTCCCATGGGGGTCAGAAGAGAGAGTCAGATTCCCCTGAAACTGTAGTTTCAAACAGTTGTCAGCTGCCATGTGGGTGCTGGGAATCAAACCTGGGTCCTCTGAAAGAGCAGCCAGTGCTCTTAACAGGTGAGCCATCTGTCCAGCCCCCTGAATAAATTTTTTTTAAAGAGTCAGATGGATACAATGGAATGGTCTAGTATCTGAAGACCATGAATGAGGCTGTGATCTCCATTTACCCCATGGCTCCTGTGAAGGTTAATATTGTCAAACTGAAAGGATCTGGAATCACCTAGGAGACAAATCTCTGAGCATGGCTGTGAGGGAATTTGTAGATTGGGTTCATTGAGGTGGGAAGCCCCACCCTAAGTGTGGGGAGCACTATTCTATGAACTGGGTCCTTGACTGAATAAAAGGGAGAATGCGAGGTAAGCGCTAGCATTCATCTCTCTGCCTCCTGACTGCAGAGGCAATGTGACCAACTACCCCTCCATTCTGCTGCCGTGATGGACAGCATACCCTTGACCTGTAAGCCCAAACAAACCATTCCTCTCTTAGCTGCTTCTTTTCAGGTAATTGGTCACAACAAAGAGAAAAGTAACCAATACAGTTCCCAGTCCTTATGTTCTCTTGGGATAGGTCCTCTCTAGCACTTCTTGTTTCATAGTATTTAGACCCCAAGGATGATTTCTTTTGTGTTGGTTCCTATTTGCTTTTGAATGGCAGGACCGTCCATGTAAGTGACTCAACCACTCTTTTGGACTATCTTCCCTCAGGGCTTTTGGGATAAGCCACTTTTTTTTTGGATGGCCCTGCCAGCTCTTAAATTTCTTCCTGGGAGTAGTCTCTTTGAGTATATAGATAATTTATTAATCTGCAATCCAGACAAGCCCTTTTCAAATAAAAGTACTGTTCTACAAGTCTCAGAGGCCCATATCTTCCCAACAAAAGGGCCAGGTACAAGAAGCCTTTCTGGTCACTGCAAGGATCTCATTTTAGCTATGGGGATGCGACCACAAAACAACATCTAAGGACCTTCTTGAATGTGGCAGTGTTTTGCATACAATTCCCAAGATTCCCAAGTTCAGTCTTAGAGTTAAATCCCTCTATGAAATCTTAATGGGAATGGAGAATGATCCATTAGATTAGACCCCTTAAGCAACATGGGCCTTAGATCGCCTAAAGTAGCTTTCTGCACCTCATCATTAGCTCTCCTTGATGTTACTGAACCCTTTTCTCTATATGTATATGAGTGAAAGCGAGTAGCCCTGGAAAATTTAACCCAAACTTTGAGCCCCTCCCAGTGTCTGGTCACTTATCTTTTCAAATCATTACACTTGGTGATACGTGTCAGGTCCCTCTGCTTCAGACACCAGCAGCTATGGCTCTCTGAGTTAGGGTGGTCTTGAAATTAATCCTGGAACAGAGTGTGATGGCTTACATGTCCCATCAGATTCTTGGATTCTCAATTTGAGGGCCTGCCACTAGCTCTCAGACAGCAGAATCTACAAGACTCTTCTCTTACAAACTCCAGAGTTTACCACAAACTTCAAATCCTGCTACCTACCTTCCTGCCAGACCCCAAGACTCCTGTGTATAAACAACTGATCTTACCTACAGTGCTAGACCAAATCTACAAAAGTCCCAATTTTCCCAGTCTGAAGTGAACTGGTCCACAGATGGGAGCAGCTCTACGGTGTCAGGACAGACTTTTGAAGTGGACAAGAGTGACCCTCACAGAGGCCATAGAACTTGGGCCTCTCCTGGTTAATTCCACTTCAGCCCCAGAAGCAGAACTGATTACTCAGTAGAGCTCTTGAGCTGGGAGCAGGAATGAGACTTACCATTTACACAGATTTGACCTATGCTTTCCATGTGACCCATGGGAAAAAGGTCTCATCATGGGCCATACTGTTCCAGTTAAACATGTCCTACAAGAAGCTATCTGATTTCCAACTCAGTTGGCCACTATACATTGCAAGACCCATTAAAGTACCCCTGTGACATTTCTTGGGGCTGGAGAGATGGTTCAAAAGTTAAGAGCACCGACTGCTCTTGCAGAGGACCTGGGTTCGATTCCCAGCCCCCACATGGTGGCTAACAACCATCCATAACTCCAGTTCCAGGGGATTTGATGCCATCTTCTGATTTCTTCAGGCATTGCAAGACATGGGATGTTGTATCATATCATCAGGACAGCTGATTAAAGCTGTCACAGAGTACAGTCCCAAGCCTGACTCTACCTTTTTGGGATCACCTCTTCACATTAACCCAGGAAACTAGGTCCATCTTAATACCCTCTCACTGGTAAAAGGCCTCTGGAATATGTTTAGAACTGACCCGATCAAGTCCTGCTCATGCTTCCAACTTCAGTCAAGTGTAAAACCTGGGTTCATCTGTCCAGTGTTAAGGCTATTCCTCCCCGAGACGTTCAAATGGTCTATTCCTGTGAGTCTCTTAGAGATTGCTGTCTCTTCTTCTGGTGAGACCCAAGTGAAACTCACTCTTCAGATACTTCCAGACCATAATGAGTACCCAAGATCCTGTCTCTAGTTTTGGAACTCTATGACATAATTTGACAAGCTCTCTTTTCTTATTCTCTCAATGTTCTAGAAGACCTAACCCAACTTAGAGAATTTATCTTAGACCTGTTCCTTCAGGGAGCCTTTTTAGCTTATTCCTGAACCAAGGCCATCACTTACCTTGAGTATGACCCCTGTCTTTACCCACTTAGCCCAATGCCACTGTTTTTCTAACTGAATGTAGGGTTTCCTCTCATCTTCACTCTCTCTAGCATTGTACTTCTTACCTGCCTTCCTAAAATCACTCTGTGGTTTCACTTTTGAACCTTATGACTTTCTTTATTCTCCTACTCCCGTTCCCAGCCACTACAGCCAACTCCCCTCTCCAAAGACCGGTGAATTCCTTAAATAAAACTTATCTCTTGCAGAGGACTGCTGGCTTTACATGTTTTTAACTGCTATTTGAACTGGCAGCACTTACTCAGCCACTCCATTTGAAAGGACCAGATTAATCTCCCTCCATACATACTTCTGATGGAATCCCTGTGTCTCTCTCTCAGGATTAACTCCTTCCAGTATTCTCACTGCCAAATAGAAACACAAATTTCACTTTCTCACATCTCCTTGCTCACCATCTCAGGGTGGAGGCTTGTCAGAAGTCAGCCTCTTAAGCCAGGCCTCCGTTTTTATTATTGTGTCTTCTGCCATAGAAGACAGTTCATTCCCGTGGGCATCCTTTCATTATGCAACTTTACTCTTAGACAGAACAAAAACAACACTTGTCCCTCTTTCAAACACCCTCAGTTCCATGACAAAATATATCTCACAAACATGTATTTTTGATACATCTGATGAAATGCTAAATAAAACTTTCAATTCAGCCAAGCCAGACTTGTCCTAACAAGTCTCCTTGGTAAGATCACACTTTTTTTCAAAGAGCCCTCAAATTCTTTCTCTCTCTAATAACCAACAGTGTGTCCTAATAGACCCTTAAAAGTTTTACCCACATTGGGGAAACAGAACAGTGTCAGCACAACCAACACCAAATCCCTCCTAGAATGGCCTTGACTTCTCGCTATTTCATGTTCCAACTTCCTTTTTTAAAATGTCTACCACTTAGTTTTCTACCTAAACAGACCATGTTCCTTAACTCCTCAGAGACCTTCTTCCTACGTGGAACTAATGCCTATTGCTATCTTCTAATTGGACAGGCACCTGCCCTATTGTCTTCAACGCTCCTAGTATCCAAGTGCCCCAATAATCAACCCCTTCCTGTACCTCTTCTCCAGATCCCTCGCTTAAGAGAGCTGTTGATATCCTTCCTAGTGGGGCAATGTATATGGCAAGAGTAGATAACCAGAATAAGAAGTAATATCACCGGTTCAGTATACATTCTCCATACAATTTTTTATATTAATTGTGATCCGGTTAACACTACTGCTCCCCCTCCCCCCATGCCTTTAGTTCATTATTCCTGGCTTGACCAAAAAAACAAACAAACAAACAAAAAAAACCATCTTGTCTTTCTCGTGAACTTGTACAGTAAGGATGCCTTTGAGACTTGTGATGTGTTTTTTAAAATAAATATTTTATTATTTTTATTTTATGTGTACGAGTGTATTGCCTGAATGTATGTGAGTATACCTGTGTCATGCAATGCTGTGGAAGTCAAAAGAGGGCATTGGATTCCCCTGGAACTGGAGTTAAGGATGGTTTGTAGCCGTCATGTGGGTGCTGGGAATCGAACCCAGCTCTACAAGAGCAGTCAGTGCTTTTAACCGCTGAGCCATCTCTCCAGCCCCAATGATCTGTGTTTTTTTTAAAAAATATTTTAATTTTTATATGTATAGGTGTATTGCCTACATGTGTGTAAGTGCCCAAGATCCTTTATGATACAGTGCCTGCAAAGATCAGAAGACGGTGTTGGATCCCCTGGAACTGAAATTACAGAGGTTGTTAACCCCCGCGTGGGTGCTGGGAACTGAACCTGGGTCCTCTGCAAGAGCAGTCAGTGCTCTAACCACTGAACCATCTCTCCAGCCCCATTTTTTTTTTTTTTTTCGAGACAGGGTCCCTCTGTAGCCCCAGCTGGCCTGGAACTATGTAGACCAGGCTGGCCTTGAACACACAGAGATCTGCCTGTCTCTGCCTCCTGCTATCACTAAAGGGGTACACCACCAGGCCCTGGGCTCATGATTTGGGTTTTTATCTTATTAGCCTGTAATCCTCTTCAATGCTTCCTCAAAAAACACATGAGCATTTCGTTTACTAAAAGAAAAAATTCCTTCGATACTCTTTGAAAAATGTAACTTCAAAGTCACCAAAATTTGGCCTGGTGGCACAGGTCTGTAATGCCAACTACTTGGGAGTTTGAAGCATGATGACAAGTTCAAGTCCTCTTCAGGCTACAGGGTTAGTTTAAGCCAACCTGAGTAATATATTGTGACCCTGTCTCAAAACAAAAGTAAAAAAAAAAAAAAAGGGCTGGGAATATAGCTCAGTGGTAGAGTACCTGCCTAGAATTCCAGTGAGGGGTGGGTGTGTAGCTTTGTGTTAGAGTAGTTGTCTAGC
>NW_008359442.1:1617510-1623138 GCF_000622305.1 Nannospalax galili | reverse complement strand
ATACATAGACACCACACACACAAATACAAACAAGTGACTATTAACTTTGATTTTGCTCTTGAAAAGGTTCTAATTTTAGTTATCTCTACCTAAGCCTAGAGGTTAAATAAAGACCCATCCTTGGAACTACATCAAGCAAACCTACTGCAAAGCCAACTGATAAACCTCAGAGCTACTTTGCCCAGCTGTGTATTTTCAGACAGTCCTTTGATTACAAACGCTCCTAGGCCAGCGGGTCTGAAAATGGACGGAAGTGAAATGGAATGACATCGTCTAAGGCAGCACTACCTTCGGCGCGCCATTTTAAGCCTGAGCTCGGCCGCCCTCAGAAGAGGGACCGCTGAGATTCTTCCGGGCAGACGCCGACACTTCTGCACTCAGCCTAGCAACCCCGGGCCAGTGAGCCAATGAGCGCACGGCCGCCTTGTGATCTACTGTTCTTTCCCAGCCAACAGGAAACTCTCTTTAGCCCAGAACCCTCCAGGTGCGCAGGCCAGGGACTCAGACTTCACTTCCGGGCCGCAGCCGGAGGCGGCTGAACACGTTGTCATAGCGACCATTTTGCTGGTTTGTAGTTTTCAAACCCAGCCTGGCCACTGCCGGGGCCGCTCTCGCGTTCGTAGTCGGCTCCCTGCGGCCGAGGGAGCTCGGCAGTCCCGGGAGTCTGGCCTAGGCATCCTTGTCGCCCGGTGCGGGCGGGATGGCTGCGGAAGAAGAGGACGAGGTGGAGTGGGTGGTGGAGAGCATCGCGGGATTCCTGCAGAGCCCCGACTGGTCCATCCCCATCTTGGACTTCGTGGAGCAGAAATGCGAAGGTAAAACCCAGAGCCGTAGCCGACGACGCTTTCTCGGCTCGCACACCATGCGTCTTTTTCTCCTCGGTCTCTGTCCACCAGGCTTAGGGCTGGTTCTGTAGTAGGAATCACATCCACTCCCCGGCGGAGTTTTCTTCGTGGATCTGGAAGTAGGGACCAAGAAACCCCTACCCCGGCCCAGGCACCTTATACTTGAGCACTTAGATTTGAGTCCTGTGTGCGGTCTGTCACTTCGTCCCGCACGTTTCTGCCCCGCGCAGGCGGTGTCCTTGAGTAGGCTTCTTCAGCATCTTCCAGTTACTTGGGAGAAGCGGCTTTTTGCCTGGGGTTCCTTCTGACCCTTGGTATGGAGACAGTCTAGGAAATGACAAATATTCACTCCGGCCATTTCATCTGCAAAGGAGGACATGTGATTCTTCTAGCAGGACCAGAGCGAATGATGGGGTTGGGGGTTGGGAGGCAGGATGTTCTTAAAAGCGAGGCATACAAATGCGGCATACGACTGCTTTTAATGGATAGGCACCGCCCTTTCTCCTCTGTTCACACTTGGAGTTTTGAATTCATTTCGTGGACAAATTGGACCCCATTCTTAGAAAAGGAACCACAAACTATGTCATATACAACGTTTATCGTGATTATTTACGTAGGCAATGCTTAGACGGTAGCAGTATCCATTTATCATTTGAATGTCTGTCACGTTAGAGGGATTAGACATACGTGTAAGGATCAGTGGCCTAGAGCTCTGGAGTGAGGGAGGACAAGCTGCAGGGAAACAAATTTCAGTGAAGGAAATGCTTCATAACAGCGTGTCCAGAATGAGTTGGCCTGCCTGAAAAAGGACCGGAATTCCCAGGCATTCACATTATTCAAGAGTGACTTAATGGAGATGTTGCCAGAGTCAACTAACAAATGGTTCATTGTCTTAACTAATCTTTTAAGACTTCTCTAGACCCTAAGGTTCCATGAATCTAGTAAAGAAGGCCTTTCATTTGATCACTGAAACTTTTAATTATATTTTCTTTGTTATGATCGAAAATCAGATACTAGTTAAGTGTTGTTTTTGCAGGTAATTTAAAGGAGGTTCAAAAAAGAAAGTAACTTATTTGTATTCCTCTTAAGAATTTAAAACACTATTATAAGACTGAGGAGCATGTAGAATCCTGATCTCTTTTAGAAGAAAGAAGAAATTATGTTTTACCCCTACTGAAACAATGCTGAATGGACAAACACCAACAACAAAAAAAACCCCTCATGGTTCATCTTTTTATCCCCAAGTGTTAGAAGTGGCTACATCTTAGGAATAACATGATTGTGCACTTTTACAGAGGAGCAAACCTCAGGCTTACAAATATACACTATAGTAAAGTGGTTTCAGAATGACCCAAAAGGTTTAAGTATTTTTTATTGAATGTATGAACGGTGTTACAACAGCAAACACAGTAAATAGAAGCTACCTGTCAGTGACACTTGAAATAATTGTTTATAAGCTGGGTGTTATTTCCAGCATTCAGAGGCAGAGGCAAGCCAATCTTTGCATTTTAGGCCAGTCATGGCATTTTAGCCACTGTGGTCTCCATAGTGAATCCAGGCCAGCTGTGACTACAGGGAGACCCTGTCTTCAAAATGACCAAAAAAAGAAGTAACTGTTTATTCTTCACTGACTTGGTACTGTCAATGTACTGTTTCACTTTAGAGAATGTAAAGTTAGTTTTATATAACTTCATGGCATCAACATTTCAACATTTATTGAGTTACCTTGGACCAGAAACTGGGGATAGAAACCATATACTTGAGAAGTTTATGGTCCAGTGAGAGAAGACACACAAGTAAACAGCAAAATATACAAGTGCAATTAAATAATTGTAAAAAAGATTAAGGGGCTGGTGAGATGGCTCAGGGGGCAAGGGCATTTATTTGCCAGTAAACTTGACATGAGTCAGAGCCTGGAACCAACATCATAGAAGGAGAGAACTAATTCCTGCAAGTTGTCCTCTGACCTTCACACCCTTGTCCACACACATGCGCGCGTGCACACACACACACACACACACATACACACCCATAGAAATAGATAAATGTAAAGTGGCAGGTGTTGTAACAAGGTAGGCACATGTGCTGTGTATTATGATCTAACCTAAGAGGTAGAATGTATGGCAGATGAACATACCATGTGACAGCATCTTTGAATCATTGGATGGGGAAAGGGGTTCAGGCATAGGTAAAAGACACAAGGAAAGTCCTGAGCAGAGAGAGACACAGGATTGAAGCTGAGTGTGCTCGGTGGATGTGCTCCAGGTAGTTCTGTACTGTTAGTAGGGCAAGATTTGGATTTGGAGTTGTGGAAGATGAGACTTAGGGTTCAACCTTGGAGAGTTTTGTCTGTCTTTCTAAGGATTTGCACTTACAATGAATAGTTGTTGAAGGGATTTAAACTGAAAATTATGAAGTTAATTTTGCATTTTAGGAAGATCATCCTGGGGGTATGAAAAAGATGTTTATTTTTATAAGTCATCAGTATTTCCTGTTTTTCTAACAAGATTGTTAGGTTCTTCAGAGAATATATTATCTCTTTAAAATCCATTATTTCCTACTTATAACCAATCAGTAAACATTATTTTTTGATTTTATTTATTTTGACTTTGTTATTTATAACAAAAGTGGCCTAATCACTTTCTGTAAATTTGCATCAGCACAGTTCCAGTACGATAAAATAATTTTGAGACTTGTAAAAGGATTTATGAAGAAATCAATTATGAAGAAATCGTTGCCTTCTCTTATTGTTCAAAAAGTGGCACTGGTTGTATCCACCACACATCTAATCACAGTTGCTTAAGAGGCTGGAGTAAGGAGGATTCCTTGAGTTCAGACGTTCCAGATCAGCCTGAGCCAGATAGTGAGACCCCATTTTGAAGAAAGTAACAAACAGACACACATACAGGAAGAAAAGAAAGGAAAGAGCAGGAAAGAAAAAAAGTGACAGTTGATCTTAATCTTAGTTATAAGGTATTTTCTTGAATAGGAGACAAAAAGTTGTACAATTAATGCTATGTGTATATAAACACCATTTTTTAAAGGAAAAAAATCTTAGGAATTCAAATCTGAAGAGCTAGAGTATCAGAACAATAGGGCAATTTGTAAGATTTTTATATTTGTATTTAATGAGATGATTTTTTTTACACTGTCCTATTTTTTTATAAATTTAGTTTTCGATGATGAGGAAGAAAGCAAGTTGACCTATACAGAGATTCATCAAGAATACAAAGAACTAGTGAGTATTTCTTTCACTGTTTTTAAGAGGCAGTTAGGATAGTAACACTTGTTGCCTTTCTAAATTTAAAAGCTGAACTTTTTTCCACTAAATTCTTTAACTTCACAAACGTCTACTCTACTTCAATAATGCTAACAGTTATGAGACCTCATCAGTTCTCTGTGTATGTGTTACAATGATTTTATATATTTTCTATTCTAGAATCTGAGTGATGCTTTTACTACAGCTTGGAGGATGTTTCATCTAAACTTTAAATGTTATTCTTATTCAGCTGATGCCTCTAGGAAGTGTGTGTGTTCCCCTTAGTTAGGGTGTCATAGGAGTCTTTTAAAACCTCTGAGTAGAAGAGTTGGACTACGTTAAACTTTATAATCCTTTCTTCTAGTAGAGGAAATAAAATTTTATAAAATAATTTCTTTGTAGTTTATATGGTGAAAGACATTGTTGTCCATGCATTGCATAATATTATGTATATATTTTCAAAAAGCATTCGATTATAGTTTTCTAAACTATATGTTTAGCACTTACTAAGCAAACTATCATTTAGAATATTTTAGTATAAATTACAAAAGTTAAACTTTTTCTTTTTAGGTTGAAAAGCTGTTGGAAAGTTACCTTAAAGAAATTGGAATTAATGAAGATCAGTTTCAAGAAGCATGCACCTCTCCTCTTGCTAAGACACACACGTCACAGGTGTTTGCCTTTGTGTTATTCTGTTAATGTTTAGATGTAACATTTCCTAGGATTTCACTTAAATCTAGTATGTTTGATTATGAAGGTATAAATTTTAGACATTGTGAGGGGTAGAAAACATTATTCATCTTGTGTATTTTCTTTTTAAAATTTATTTTGTGGTTCTTTGAGACAGGGGTCTCCCTGTAGCCTCAGCTGGCTTGGAACTTACTATGTAGACCAAGATGGCCTTGAACTCACAGAGATCTACCTGTCTCTGCCTCCTGAGTGCTGGGACTAAAGGCTTGTGCCACTATGCCCAGCTTGTATGTTCTTTTTTCAGCCTCCTTGAGAAATAACTCAGAGCATCATTGAACTGATGGATTAAAAATAAGCTTCCTGAACTTAGATCACAGAGTTTATCCAGATTATGGTTTCATTTCTGTAGCTCTTTGATAATTCTGTACTTGCCTTTTTTTCTAATAGTAGCAAATCCATAGTTCATAGTTGTGGGGGATTCCTTCTCATGGAAATGTTTTTATTAACTCATTAGTTTTCCAGTACTGGGCTGAGTGGGTGATATATACATTTATAAGTAATGCTCTTATTGAGAGGTCTTGTAAATGATGTGTTATTTTTAGTTTTTTAAATTTTATTTTATTTTTCATGATTTTTCTTTTTTAAAAATTATTTATTTAATAACCACATACTTAGAAGAAGCATTTCATTACAACAGCATTGACATATTCAATAAAAATTTCCAGAGCTAAGATGCATCTCTTTCAAAATTGACTGTAAATTTTTAGGTTTACAATCGAATTATTACAGTTATACAATATTGTACTCAGTACAAACCCTATAAGACATAAAATT
>NW_008359442.1:1581817-1617449 GCF_000622305.1 Nannospalax galili | reverse complement strand
CATCTTATTTTGTTTATTATTTTTATTTTATTTTATTTTTTGGTCTTTTTGAGACAGGGTCTCCCTGTAACCCCAGCTGTCCTGGAACTCACTATGTAGACCAGGTTGGCCTTGAACTCACAGAGATCCACCTGCTTCTGTCTCCTGAGTGCTGGGATTAAAGGCGTGTGCCACCATGCCCTGGCGAAAAATTCATTTTTAATGCAATTGACATTAAGATGTTTGAACCTGTGTTTCTAATCTCTATATATCTGATTACTACTAGTCACAGTCAGTTACTTTCTGAGCTCCTTGGCATCTGAGCATGGATATAAAGTCATCAGGTAGATTTCAATGGTAATGTTTTTCACATCTAATTATTAAGGAGCAAATTTTTATGCTTTGAAGAATTATTTTTTTATCGTTTAAAAAAATTTTTAATAACTACATGATGAGCAGAAGCATTTCACCACAGCTTTAACATATTCAGTAACACACTCCAGAGCAAGAGTACATCTTTCACAAGTGGCTGCAAGTTTCTAGGTTCACAGTTGAATTAATACAGTTATACAATATTGAATTCAGTATAAGCCCTGTAAGACAAAATTGAATGAGTTTTTAACCTTTAAAAAAGATCTCCATTTCATTTTAGAATGTATTTTTCCTTGCAGAAAGACTGTTTTTGCTACTAATGCTGAGATGTTGGTGTATGCATCTCTAATCTGTATGTATCTGATTATTACTAGTCATAATCGGTTGCACTTGGATCCTTGGCGCCTGTGCATGTCTATAAAGTCATTGGGTAGATTTCAGTGGTAATGTTTATCACCTCTACTAAATAACATGACGTAAATTTCCATGCTTCCTCCTTAAATATAATACATTTTTAAAAAATTTGTTGATTTTTTGTGTGTGTGTGTTTGTGTGTATCACACAGAACATCCCAAACCATCTTATTCAACTATACACCCACTTCCCAGATGGCACCCTCCCATAGCCTCCCTCCCCCCACTAGAGCCCTTATACTCTGATATCCCTGCTACTGTCTGCTGTGTTGTCCGCACCCCCAGCCATTTCCCACTACTTGCCCTTCTGGTGAATCTAGTCAGCCTATCTAGAGGTCTTTGTTTTAGGAGGGTCAGCTGTTCCTCATCTAGCAGCAATCCGTTGTCAGTATTCTTTTAGGTAAGATTGGGGTCTGCTGTTCATTTTCCCAGTTCTGTGCTGGGTTACTATCTGGGAGTCCCTTTGGCCACCCTGGCCAATTCAAAAGAAGGTATCGCCTATCTGGCATTGTTGCTTGTTATGTAGCCTTTAGCTATGGCACCTTAAGTGGGAAAACCGTGATGGAGGGATGAGACAATTCTAAAGATAAACAATGCCTAGCTAGTTTTAAAAACCAGAGGGAACCATATTAGTTCAACAACCTCCTGACAAATTATACATAGCAGATCAAGAAATATATATCTAGGCAAGGTTTATTTGAGAACCATTCATCTTTGCCCAAGATTTATGTACATGGCACATAGTAATTAAAAGTACCAGACTGGTGGAACTAACCTTGGGTGTTTAACAGACATATTTTGAGGCCTATACTAATTTGGCCAGAGGGACATAAAGGACAGTTTTTGCTCCTTGCCCTAGGTCGACTAGGAGTGTCCAGTCTACAAAGAGGAGGCTCAACAGAGGATTCATTTCCTCCATGCTTCCAAGCGAAGCCAACCATGGTCAAGCAGGACCTTTGACTTATCTTCACATAGGCGGAACTGGTAAAACAAAGGAGCCAGGGGCTTCTCCCAAGCCCATGTGACCCCTGAGGAGCAGATCCTCAAATGACCTTAAGAGTGAAAATAAATTGGTTTATCTGGGCCAACTCTATGGCCTTAAACACCCAAAAGGAAAGTATAACCAAAGATTAAAGGGGCCAATATAATTTCTTATTTTTCATTTTTGAAACAGGGACTCGTGATGTACCCCAGGCTGGCCTCAAATTCACTATGTTGCCTGTGCTAGTCTTGAACTCATGATCTTTCTTCCTCACCCTCCCAGGTGTGGAATTGCAGTTGTGAACCACCTTGCTGGGTTCACTAGTTTATGTTTTAGACATTTTGTTGGTGCGATCTCATTTAATCATCATGGCACTGTTTAACTTCCACCTGTTAATGAGGAAGTAAAGCAGAGTGCTAGGACGCAGCTAGGCTGAAGTCTGCCATTCAGTAAGCAGGGGGTCAAATCTATCAGCCCCAGAGCCGAGAGCCCTTGCTTAGAGGTTGAGGATAGGGAGGCAGTACTTCTACCCAAACAGCCTTCTTTTTTTTTAAAGAATATTTTTATTATTCCAAAGAGAAGCAATTTTTAACACATTTTTCCAGAAATAACTTGAAGCAGGTTACATAAACAAATATATACAATGAAGTTTAAGGGTAGAAAAGTAGGGATAAGAAATCAAGGACTAAAGCCAGGCATGGTCACACACATTCTCAATCCTAGCACTTGGGAGGCAGAGTCCAGTAGATCTGTGTGAGCTTGAGGTCAGCCCGGTCCACCCAGCAAGCTCCAGGCCAGGTGGGGTCATAGGTAGACCTTGTTCCAAAAAGACCAAAAACCACCCCCCAAAGACCAAAGGAGTTGCCAACATTGGGTCAACTTTGGTGGAATAATGAAGGTTTCCATTAGCTCTGTTCTTTTTTCTTTTTTTAAATCCTAACTAGTTTATTGGGTTTGCTAACAGAGCATAGGGTGGGGGTGGTTTATTTACAGAAGAGTGGTGCCCCCCATTTACGGCTGCACTGCAAAGTCCACACTCAAATATAGTAGATCCTGTGACTTCCCAACAGCCACACAAAATGGTGAGAGAGGTGCCTCCTGGCATTCTCAGCTTACATATCCTTAGCTCCTCCCCCCCAAACAGCCTTCTTAAAAACATGTTTGTGTTCCGTCGTCGACTAAAGTAAGTGTAATTCCTTACCAAGATGTGATGAGGATCACTTATTATGTTATTCTGAATTGTATTTTCAGCTTTGTCCTGTTATAATTCTTCAATATATTGTATACTGTCATCAATCTAGGCCCCTCACAAGCATTTATGCACCTGGTTTTACTTATACTGTCCCTTAATCTGAAGTGTATGGCTCTCTCCTCAGACCATTCCATCATCGCTTCCTTAACCCAAAGGAATTGGCATCTGGGCCTGGCCCAAACTGTTGCATCCTGCTGCCCCCTCTAGTCAGATCAGAGCTCCTCCTTCCCCTAAGTTGATATTTTTGGTGCTCTGCCTTAAATTACAGATTTCTAAAAATCTGCTTGGCCTGCTAGATTGTAAGTCTTTGGAGCTGTTTTTGTTATCCTAGTTTGCATTTCTAGTTACTAGTTTAGAGACGGGAACTTAGTTCCTTGTAGGCAGTTCTTAATATATGTTAATTATTATGACTGTGAAGAGGTCACTTCCTGGCACAGTGCTTTGTTACTCTTTTTTTTTTCTTCAGTGTGAGGAATTAAAGTAAGGCCCTTGCACATGGTAGACAAGTTCTGTGCCCACTGAGCTATACCTCATACAAAATTATGTTTTTTTGCATAATTTCTTCTCATTTAATATCATCCCTGATTGTAGAGCTAGAAAATTTTTACTATAACACCATGTTAATAAAAATGAGCTGGCCAGGCCTGGTGGTGGACTCCTTTGATCCTAGCACTCAAGAGGTGGATGGGAGGCAGTTCTCTGTGAGTTTGAGGCCAGCCTTGTGTACATAGCAAGTTCTAGGCCACCTGGAGCTACATACTGAGACTCTGTCTCAAAAAAATAGAACAGAAAATAATGAAATGTTTATTGGCATATGTCTATATTAATGTAAACAAGTACCTGATTTTATTAGCTAAGAATTCTATAAAGCAAAATTGTCAAGTTTTGTAGGTTACCAATAGCTTTTCTTCTGTGTGTACCATAGCTTTAGCCTAAGAAACAATAATGGGTATTATTTTCTTCTTTTTAGTAGAATAGGAATACTTTGCTTGAAAATTACAGATGATTCTCAACTTAGGATGTGTTTATGTCCCGATAAACCCATTGTAAATTGAAAATACTCTAATTTAGAAATGCACTTAATCCACACTATAATTTAGCACCTTGGTGTACTGTAGAATATCAGCTGTTTCTTGTGATCGCACGGTTGATTAGGAGCTGTGATTTGTTGTTGTTATAGCATCAGGAAGCAGTGAACTGGAGCGATAGCTTATTGGTTAAGAGCACTTGCTGCCCTTGCAGAGGACCCTTCAGTTCCCAGCACCCATATCAGACGGCTCATAGCCTATAATTCCCATTCCATCTCTTCTGGTTTCCTTAGGTGCACACACACACACACACACACACACACACACACACACACACAGGCACATACACATACTAACACCAGAAACATGCATATATACGTAATAAAAATAAAAATTAAAAATTAAAAATAAATCTTAAATAAATAAATGGGCTGGAGTGATGACTCAGTGATTAAAAGTACTGGCTGCTCTTGTAGAGAACCCTGGTTTGGTTTTCAGCAGCCCACATGTCCACTAACAACCATCTTTAACTCTAGTTCCAGGAGATCCAATGCCTTCTTCTGGCCTGTGGGCATTGCATGACGTGGATGTACTGAAATGCATGCAGGCAAAACACTCACACACCAAATAAAAATTTTTTTTTAAATAAAAAAAGATACAAACAAAAGGTAACAACAACAACCCACCCTCAAAAAAAAAAAAAAAAACCCAAAACACAGGACCCCCCCCCCCCAAAAAAAAAACCTGATGTAGTTTTGGGGCTGGTGAGATGGCTCAGTGAGTAAGATACTTGCTACCATACTTGGTGATCTGGGTTTGATTCCCAGAGCCCACATGGTGGAAGGAGAGAACTGACTCCCGTAAGTTGTCCTCTGACCTCCACATGCATGCTGTGAAACATATGCACACAGTACACACACACACACACACACACACATACACACAAACACACACACATACACACAAACACACACGCACACACATTTTAAAAAAGAATGGTCCTCACATTGCGTATTGCTAACTTGTGAAAAAATTAAAGTTCAATAATCAAAATATAGTTTCTACATAATGTATATTTTGTACCATTGTAAAGTAGAAGAACCCAAGTAGGGGAGTATAATAGTAAACACAACTATCTTTTACTTGCATTATCAACATAACTTTGAATTCTTTGTGAATATAGATATTCAGTTTTAAAATATTGTTTTCAGATCAAGATCCATACATCTTTTCTTACATTCTACCACTTATCTTTCAGTGTTCGGAGTTTATTGGTAGAACAGTGTTGCTACATAAAAAAGGAAGCAAGGCCCTTTGAGACAGATGGGCCTGCCTGCTTCTGTGTTCTGGATTTTTCATTACTAGCTGGAAGATGATGGACAGAAGCTGTGTTATCGTTTTACTTCCTTAACCTTTTTCATTCTCAGTTTCCATGTCCATAAAAACAATATTATCTCCTTTGAAGGGTTTTTGTGAAACTTAAGTGATAATAGACATCAGACGTTTAGTACAGTGTCTGTTGTGTTAAGTGATCAATAAGTTGAAGCATTTCTTATTAGCTATGCCTATTTTGGTGGTTGATTAGCAATGTGCTGTTGGGACAGGGTAATGGGTTCAATCCTCATGTGTACTAGTTAGCATTACTCTCTGCTGGAACAAGCTTAGTCACCAGACCCTGAATGGTGACAGTGAATCAACACAGGATCCCAGCATTCCTGAAAAGGCATCTTAAGCACATTATTTGCTGCTTTGCAGAAATGTAATTTTCACACATGAAAAACAGAATGTTGGTTCCAGCATGCCACTCTAGGATGCCTAAAAATGAGCTCAAGGAACATGGGTAACATAAGAGGTAATTTTTGTTTTGATTGATTTGGGGTTGCTTTTCCAAAATAGCTGCCACTTTCATTGAATTATACTGCTGAAGATTTGCAGGCATGGCACCCAGGTCTTTAATCCCAGCACTCACGAGGCAGAGGCAGGTGCATCTTTGTGAGTTCCAGGCCAGCCAGGGCAACATCGTGAGACACTTTAAAAAAAAAAAAAAAGAGGCTTGCAGAATGCTTTCACCTCTTTCAGTTTAGTCATCATTAGCCCCAGATCACTAGTCCTGGCATACTCATGTAGTAAAGCCAGCGAGAGTGTAAGTAGTGCTTTAGATGTAGTGTTAAAACAATAAAGACAAAAACAACACAGAAAAACTAACTCACTTTAAAAAAGTGTTACTCTGGAATTTTAAAAATATTGTGTGTATGTGTGCGTGTGTGTGTGTGTGTGTGTGTGTATGTAGGCTTGTGCATGCTATGGTGCATGATTGGGGGTTAAAGGGCAACTTGCAGGCATCAGTTTTCTCTTTCCACCATGTTGGTTCTGGGGATTGAACTCAGGTTGCCAGGCTTGGTGGCAAGAGCCTTTACTTTCTAAGCTGTCTTGCTGGCCCCCAGCTCACCTTTTATCAGCATACTTTTCTGTTAATATGTCTGTGATTTCTTAATAATAAAAAAGCTCTTGGATTAGAATATCCTTCTATAAGTTCAGAAAAACATAGCAGTATAATAAATAGTGAAATATTTACTATTTTAGTTACCTTCAAGTGAACCAGAATTTTGTGATATTTTCCATTTGAAATAGTAACTTCTACCACAAGCTTGTGAATTTTTTTTGTGTGTGTGAATATAAAGCTTATAATTAATTTCAGTGTATGGCAAAAGCCAGGGACTTCTACATAACCAGAAATAGTTTGACTTGCTTTTACTTTCATAAGATTGAAATTAATACTTATAGAAATGCTTGTTTTATAGTAATAATAACTTGGGAAAATTATATTTATTTTCAATAACTATTGAAAAGAATATATATGTGTTATTTCCATTTAATTTCCAAAACATACATGATAATACACTCTATTATGTATGAGTGCCAGTTAAGAAAAAAAAAAATCAGTAGACTATTTTTACAGTAGTTTTAGGTTTACAGAAAATTGAACAGATATTTCTTTCATTAAAACCTTGTATTAGTGTAGTATATTTGCTATAATTATTGAACCAATACTGATACATTATTTCATTCTTTGCATTGTATAGGTCTATGGGTTTTGCCACATGTGTCATATATTCACGATTACAGTATCATACAAACTGGTTTTCTACCCCTCCCCACAATTTATTGTGTTCCACATATTTATTCCTCCTGGCCTTGTCCCAGGCTCCTGGCAACCACTGGTCTTTTTACTATTTCCATAGTTTTTTCTTCTGTAGAATTTCATATAATTGGAAATATGGTCTGTAGTCTTTCTAGAGGCTTCTTTTATTAATCAGTATCCATCTAAAGTTTCTCGATATCTGTGACTTCAAGGTACGTTCTGAGTAATAGTCCATTGTATGGCTATACCACAGTTTATTATTATTATTATAGAATATTTTATTATTTTTATTTTATGTGTATGAGTGTATTGCCTGCATGTATATAAGTACACTTGTGTTGTGCAATGCCCTTGGAGGTCAGAAGAGGGTGTTAGGTTCCCTGGAACTGGAGTTATGGATGCTTGTTAGCTGCCATGTGGGTTCTGGGAATTGAACCCATGTCCTCTGCAAGAGCAGCCAGAGCTCTTAAGTGCTGAGCCATCTCTCCAGTCCCTGTTTATTATTTTTGAAGGACATCTTGGTTGTTTCCAATTTGGACCAATTATGAATAAAATTGCTATAAATACTTGTATGCAGGCTTTTGGGTAAATAACTGGAGTAGATTGCAAGATCAGATGGTAAACTTCTTACAGAGTTTACCTTTGTAAGGAACTGCCAAACTATTTTCCTTTTTTTTTTTTTCCTCTCTTTTTTCTTTTTCTTCCCCCTCCCCAAACTGTTTTCTAACTGTGGGTCCAGACCCCCACATGGGATCACATAACTGAATGGAGAGGGGTCTTGAAAAATTTGGCAACAGTAAGAAGTTTCTGAACCAAAAATAATCTGAAGATCAAATGTGCACCGTATGTGAAGTGTTTCTGGCAGTGCTTGCCTGTGCTGGGGAACAAGACTTCACTGCAGCCCTGTTGAAAACGTGCAACATGCTCACTCTGCACTGCATATGAGCCCATGTAACACCAGGGAGTACTGCTTCAAACACCTTGGCCTCAAGTGGAGACTACTGAATGTTAGGAATTGCAGTATTTTTACTGTTCATACAATCTTCCTGCTCTTATAGAAACATAATAGTTTAATGATAGAAAACAAAGACAGCATTTTCCTATTGTCATTTCTCAGCATGTATATAAATTAGTCTATCTTTGGTTTTGAGGTAAGGTCTTCCTGTAGCCCAGCTGGCCTGGAACTCCCTAGACCAGGCTAGCCTCAATGTCACAGAGATCTGCCCTCAGAGTGCTGGAATTAAAGGTGTGTGCAACTACACCCAGCTCAAATTAGTGTATGTTTGGATTGTATTGTGTTAGAATATTTGATTTTAAAAATTGCTGTCAGAGTTGCTGACTTCTATTTCATAAAAAATTTGTTCAATGAATTTTGGGTTGGTATTAAGACAGAATTTCTAATTTCTGAAATGACCCTAAAAATACTGCTTCCATTTTATACTGCATATTTATGTGAAGTGGCATTCTCAGCATTAATGATTATTATTTTTTATTTTATTTTATTTTTTAATTTTAATTTTTTTATGTGTATGAGTATATTGCCTGCACGCACGTAAGTGCACCTGTGCATTGTTCATGGAGATCAGAAGGCATCGAATCTCTTGGAACTGGAGTTACAGATGATGGTTAGCCACCATGTGGGTGCTGGGAATCAAACCTGGGTCTTCTGCAAGAGCCATGTCTCCAGCCCCCCAGCATTGATGATTATAAAACCAAAATATTGATCACTTCTGACAAATGTTGAAGATATGTATGTCCTGCAGTATCAGATATTCAGCAAAGATTTGTTTCTTTATGTAAAAATAAGCATATCCATCTCATTAGTATGCAAACTTGCTCTTATATTTAAATATGTATATCAAATAAATTTTGGAGCTAGGGACTCATGTGTCTCCGGGCTAGCCTAGAATTCGCTGTGTAGCTGAGCATGACCTTGAACTTCTGATCTCCGTGCCTCCATCTCCTGAGTGCTAAGGTTACAGGCCTGTACCACCACACTTGGTTTTATGTGGTTCTGGAGATCAGACCCACAGCTTTGTACATACCATTTAAGCATTCTACCAGCTGAGCTGTATTTTTAGCCCAAGAATTGTTTTAAAGTAATTTTTTTAATGACTTATTAGCACCAAATGTTTGATTTTTGTCTACTTATTTTGAATATCTGTATACCATGAAAATTTCTTAGTCAAAAAGGTGTTGCAAGTGGAAAATGTATGAAAGTCCTGATCCAGATCTTGTTTTTGGATTTCTTTCTACTTCCCTTTTGTAGTGCTAGTGCAAATGTTTTTAATTTCAAATTCTGATTGTTCATTGGAAAGCAGTTAACTGTTTTTCTTGTATATTTTACAGTCATGTCATCTGTGAACAAAAACAGTTTTATTTCTTCCTTTCCAATTGGTAAAATTAAAAAAAAAAAAGCTTGTCTTATTACGTTAACTAAGACCTGCTTATGGTGTTGAGTGGGAGTTGTGAGAGGGGACATCCTTGAGTTATTTCTGATATTAGTGGGGAAGCATATAGTTTCCTAAATATGATGTTACCTGTAGGTTTTTATTTATCTTATTTTTGTTTCCTTGAGACAGGGCCTGAAGTAGCCCAGGCTAGCCTCAAACTCACTATGTAGCAGGCTGGCCTTGAACTCCTGATCTTCCTGTGTCTGCCTCTCAAGTGCTGGGATTTCAGGCGTGTCCCACCACACCTTGTTTAGCTGTAGGTTTTTAAATAGATGTTTTTGGGGCTGGAGACATGGCTCTGTTCTTGCAGAGGACCCAGGTTCAATTCCCTGCACCCATATCAGGTGGCTCACAGCTGCCTGTAACTCTAGTTCCAGGGTATCCAGTGCTGTCTTCTAGCCTCTGCAGCTTCCTAGTGCATGTAAACTCATGCAGCCATGCATGTATATACTACACAAGTTTAAAAAAAAATCTTGAAAATAGATGTTCTTTACAAGGGTGAGAAAATTCCTCTCTTCCCTTTTGTTGAGGTTTTGGTTTTCTTAGTTTTTGTTTTAAAAAATATTTTTAATTGAATTTTTGTGCATTTCCCCTATCTGTACTCCCCATAGCCCCCGCCCTCCGAATTTGGTGCATTCTGTCATGTATGTTAAGGCCTATTGAGGCAAGTTTGTGTCCCCAGATGTTCTTCAGTGTAAGTTCAGCCACTAGAGCCTGGTCAGCCTGTCTAGCCTCAGTCCCTTAAAGAATACCAACTCTCCCTCACCCAGCATTGATCAGCTGCCAATAGTTCTTTAGGTAAGGTTGGGGTTTCTTACCCATTTTCTTATTTCTGTGCTGGATTTTTGTCTGGTTTGAGTTTGCATAGGTCTTGTGCATGCTGTCACCATTGCTGTAAGTTCATAGCAGCAAGTTCCCAGCCAGCTGGAAAACTGTTTCCTTGTGATCATCCGCTGTCCCTGGCTACAGTCTTTCCACCCCTCCTTCTGCAATGGTTTCTGAGCCCTGGGTGGCAGAGGTTTAATGTAGGAGTATTTTTGTTTTTTGTTTTTAAAAGCATGCATTGGTGTTAAATAAAAGCTCTTTTCTGTATTTATTGATAGGATCATATGATACCCTCTAAATGTTGAACCTGCCTTGCACACCTGGAATAAATTCAGAACTCCATCGAAAGACTTAAAATTTTAGCAGGGCATCACACTTCTGCAATCCCAGCACTTGGGAAGCAAAGACAAGAGAATTAATGTGTTTAAGGCTGGCCTGGGCTGAATAGTGAGACCCTGTCTCAAAACAAAAATTATTTTTTAAATTGTCCATTTGAATCATCTCACCATAATGATGATGTGGCATCCATGAGTTAATGTGCTTCCCCCCGCCCCCAGTGGAAATCATTTGCATGTGAAGCAAATAGTTTCAACACTTGAATCTTCATTTAACCCCAGACTTCTTTCCACAGGCCATTTTGCAGCCCGTGTTGGCAGCAGAAGATTTTACTCTCTTTAAATCAATGATGGTCCAGAAAAACATTGAAATGCAGCTTCAAGCCATTCGAATAATTCAAGAGAGAAATGGTAAAATGTTCTAGTAGAAATATAAGCACTAAGTGCATTTTTTGGATGTTTGAATTTTCTGATTCTAATATGATCTTAAATGTAGCTACCTTTTATGCATTTATTTCAAGTGTGAATGTAAAAGATTTAAGGATGTAAATTTTCTAATCAGTGTATTTGACATCTCAAAGCAGACAAGAATGTGATGTAATGATCTTTTAGATTTCCTAGAGCCTTGATGTCTCCTTCCCTCCCTCCCTCCCTCCCTCCCTCCCATTATGTTAATGGAATTCAGTGTTTCTGAGTGGCTGTGGTCACTGCTGAGAAGGGGGAAAGGCCCTTCTGCTTCCTGCTTGTCATTGTTAGACCTCAGGAAGAGGCAGTGGTTCTCAGACTTTAACAAGCACTGGATCTATTAGAAGGCATGTTGGAACATATGGAAGACTCCAATTTGTGATTTCATAGGTCTGGGATGGGACCTGATAATTTGCATCTTTTAAAAAAAATTGTTATTTTTATTTTATGTGTATGGTGTATTGCCTGCGTGTGTGTAAGGACACCCATGTCGTGCAGTGCCTTTGAAAGTCAGAGGAGGGCTTTGGATCCCCTGGAACTGGAGATACGGATGGTTGTTGGCTGCCATGTGGGTGCTGAGAATTGAATCTGGGTCCTCTCCAAGAGCAGCCAGTGCTTTTAACAGCTGAGCCATCTCTCCAGCCCGATAATTTGCATTTTTAACACATTCCCAGGTACTGCCAGAGTTGCTGGTCCTGGGACCACACTGATGTTCAATACCTTTTCCCTAGTTTGGCAGAAAGACTTTTCCTTTGTTAAAGATGTGAAAGTTGTATTTAATTATAGTGTTTGCTCTTGCGGGTGTGGAGCATGGAACAAATAGAGCTTTTTTTTGCTTTCAACAATTTATTTTGTATATGCATTCACACAGGCATGTACATGTGTGGGTGTATGTGCTATGATGCACATGTGGAGATCAGAGGACAATTTTCAGAAGTCAGTTCTCTCCTGCCATGTTAGTTCCAGGGATTGAACTAAGGTTGTCACACTTGGTAACAAGCACCTTTACCTGCTAAGCCGTCTTGCTGGCCCCCCAAATAGAGCTTCTGTTGTTACAAGACAAATATCAGAATGTTGTAGAACTTTTGTTGGAGTGTTCTTTCTTTTGACTATGTGAATAGAGACCTATCCCTTAGAGCCAGCCACCACCTTAGCGCATGCTTTGAAGTACCATGTTTTTTACAGCAGGTAATAGAGTTGCCAGTGGGTAGGAGAGAATACCACACTAACCCTGAAGGCTCCATAATGCAGTGGAATTATTTGATGTAAATGAATTTGGAAGAGTTCCATTTTTGTCTTTGCACCATGCCTTGTTCTCTAAAGGTCTTTCCTCTTGCAGTGGTTAGTTTTTGTCAGCTTGACACAAACTAGAGACACCTGGGAAGAGGGACCCTTAACTGAGGACTGGATTGTCTATGGGGCATTTTCTTGATTGCTAATTGATGTAGGAGGGCCCAGCCCACTGTGGGTGGTGCCATCCTGAGCAGGTGGGCCTGGGCTGTATGAGAAAAGGAGCTGAACAAGCCAGGGGGAAGGGTGAATCAAGCCAGTAAGTTGTGTTTCTCTGTGGTTTTTGCTTCAGTTCCTGCCTTGCATTCTTGCCCTGACTTCCCTTATTAATGAATAAGGGTTTTATCACAGCAAAAGAAAGTGAATTAGAATACTTCTCAATATTCTTGAAATTATGCTTTATTTTGATTTGGGGGATAATTATTTTATAGTACAAAACATGTTTTAGGAGGTATAAGTTTGATAAAAGAAATAATGAATTTGTTCAGTGGACTCTAGTTTTTCAGTTTGACATTAACAAAACTAGATTTTGATAAAAAGACAATAAATAACTGTGGCTTGTATTAGCTACATGCCTCAGATTGCCAGTAAAAGAGCATCCCAGTGAAAATGACCCTAAGCAGTTAGACAGAATTGACGTACAGACAAAGAAGTACAGAGAAAAGGAGGGAGGGAAGACAGGTCCAGATTTGGTTACTTTAGTGACTCTGATGTATTCAAGGTGTCTGACAGGCTTCCTTTTTAAACTCTGCCATCCCAAGCATCTTTTCTTCTGATTGACGTAGGCTGTGTCCAGTGCAGGCTCAATGGTTTCATGAAGAAAAGGAATATTTCTCTTGTGTAATGCTTTTTGTTAGCAAGGTAAACGTTTTCAAGGAAGCCCTCTAAGAGACTTCCCCGAGGCCCTCTTGATCAGGATGGGGTCACTTGTCTTTCTTAAACTATCTGGTGGGGCATGAGTCCATTATGATTGGCTTGAGCCAATCAACTGTCCTGGGATGAGGGCAGGCCTGACCTTTAGTGACTGGCTGCCTGATGACTGCACAAAACCTAGTTTATATTTGGGAGGGGAGGAAGGCAGGGATGATGTGGAACAGTGACTGCTGTCAACTCACACTGTGGGATAGTTTGCCCTACATTTCAATGTAAACTAATCGTTCCTGCAATAGAACTTTTAATACTTGTATTTTAAGAATGTTGCTTAGCTTACATTCAAGGTAAGTTTACCTTAGATTAGTGTCAGTTCTACTCAAAACAAGCTTTTTGGAAATTGTATTTCTAGTAAGAAAAATGTGAAGATTCTCTTGTTTGTATTTTATCAAAGTATTTGGAGAAAATGCAAGTCAGAGCTTGATTTTGATGGTTTTGAAGTATTTCCTCCCTCACTGCTTTCAATTTTCCTTAGAAAGATTGTCAGGGGAATAATAATTTTATATCTTTTGATTGAGCAAAATTCCACTCGAGAGTGATGAGTTATATGGATGTAATTTCCTGACTGTTAGATTGCACTAGTTTTCCAAGGTGTTATCACTGGGGAAAACAGGTAAAGCGTACGTGGCATCTTTCTGCATGTGACTGTGAAATTACCTCAGAACAAAATGTTGAATTAAAAAAAAATGCATGTGAGCATCAAGGGGATTAGATAATCAAAGTACTTAGAGCAGGTCCAAAATCCCATGGTCAGTTTTGTATAAAGAAATGGAAGGCAAAACCGAAGATACATTCTGCTAATGTTGTAGAGTATAATTATTATGGAGACGAACAGAACACCCATGACCAGCCTGCCTACTTATCAGGAAGGTAAGAGGTAAATTAAACCATCCTTGAAAACTACTTCTTATGGATTTTTATTTGCTTTGGGCCAAGATTGGCACTATTGTGACTTAAGTAATAAGCCAGTCCCTGAACAGATGCAGAACAGATGTTTCAGGGACAAAGATTTTATTACTGATCTTTACATCCCCAAAGTATTTAGCACCATGCTATTGCTAAACATAGGAAGGAGGGCCCTTTCCAGTAACATTGGTTGTAGTTTAAATGGAGAACATCAGATGCTGTTTTAATTTAACAAAACACTATTTTGTCTTATTAACTTCCCAATTAAGGTTTACCATTGAGAACATTTATTAACCCTAGCTAAATGATTATCCTCAGATGTAAGACAGTAACTTGTATTAATAATTTTTATTACCATACAGTTTTTAAAATTTCTATTATTATTATTTTTTTTTAATCTTGATCCAGGATCTTTTTGTGTAGCCCTGGCTGACCTGGAACTTGGTATATAGACCCAGCTGGCCTGGATCTTACAGAGATCCACCTATCTTTGCCTCCTAAGTGCTTTGATTGGAGGCCTACTTCTGCCTCCCAAGTGCTGGGATTAAAGGTGTACACCATCACACCTGGCCTAAAAATTATATTTTAAAATTTGCCTCTAAAAATACTTTGTGTATGTGTGCATGCACACGCAAGAGAGAGGGAGGGAGGGCCAGAAAGGGTCAGAGAGGGACAGGGACGGGGACGGGGTGGGGGAGAACACACCACAGTGTGCATGTGAAGGTCAAAGGACAATTTGTGGGAGTTGGTTCTCTCCTTCCATCAAGTGGGGCTCAGGGATCAAACTCAGGTTTTTTTTTTTTTTTCGGTGCTGGGCATTGAGGCCAGGGCTTATGCAAAGGCTCTACCACTGAGTTAGGTATCAGCATCAATCATTGTTATTTTAAATAGCCAACACAGGTAATTACAGAGAGGTATTTCTAGATAAAGTTGAGGGTAGTTTTTGTGGTCTTTATTCTCTAAGATGTGAGAAAGCTATAAAATTGGTAATTTATAGCCGTGTGTAGTGGCACACACCTGTAATTCCACCTCTTGGGAGGCAGAGGCAGGTGGATCTCTAGGAGTACAAGGCCAGTCTAGTCTACATAGTAAGTTCTAGGCCAGCTGGGGCTACAGGAAGACCTTGTTTCAAAAAGACCAAAAAAAAAAAAAAGTGATAATTTAAATTTATTTAAATTTATTTTTATTTTTTATGTGTATGAGTGTTTTGCCTGCATGTATGTAAGTGCACTCATATCAAGCAAAGCCTGGAGAGGCCAGAAGAGGGTGTCGGATCCCTGGAACTGGAGTTATGGATGGTTGTTAGCTGCCATGTAGGTACTGGGAATCAGACCTAGATCCTCTGGAGGAGCAGCAAGTGTTCTTAACCGCTGAGCAATCTTCCCAGCTCCTAAAGCTGATAATTTAAAGGATAAGTGCTTTGAATTTTTTTTTAAGTATCAAATTGTAAACTAATTTTTACTTGATGAACTAGAGCCTTGAGAAGTGTTTTCAGTTGAGTTGATAGTCTTCCATGTGGTGTTTGGTTTTAAACAGGTGTATTACCTGACTGTTTAACTGATGGTGCTGATGTGGTGAGTGACCTTGAACAGGAAGAGATGAAAATCTTACGGGAAGTTCTTAGGTATGCTTCTTCACCTATTTTTGAATGAGTCATTAGTAATATTATATAATTTGCATGTATATAAGCTTTTACCTAGAAAGTATTAACTAGTAAAATATCTTTAAGTTTTTTATACTGAAGACCATCAAAAAGAGCTGTCATTTTTAAAGCTATATATACACAGGTTGAGTGTCTCTTATCCAAATGCTTAGGATCTGAATGTTTCAGATTTCAGATTTTGGAATATTTGCATAAACCTTGCTGGTTGAGCATCCCTAATCAGAAAATCCAAAATCTAAACTTTCCAGAATTTGAAACTTTTTGAACAATGTGTTGGTGTGCCAAAATTTTTTATTTTAGAGTATTTTGGATTTTCAGATTAGAGGTGTCCAACTTACATATTTAAATTTTTTTTATTTGATGTGTGAATCTTTTGCCTGTGTGTAAATGTACCTGTGTGTGCAATGCCAGCAGAGGACAGAAGAGAGTATCAGATCCCCTACAACTGGAGTTACAGGTGGTTGTTAGCCACCATGTGGTACTGGGACCTGAACCTGGGTCCTCTGCAAGAATAGCCATTGTTCTTAACTGCTGAGCCGTATCTCCAGCCTCATATGTATATATATATTTCTTAATGTACAAAAAAACTTTTTTCATATGACTTGTGCTGCTGGATCAGCCCAAGTGAGAGGCTCTCCCCCAACTCCCACATGTCCTTTATCATAGGGCTTAGGGACACCAATGGAGATGTTACAGTGGACTCCACCTGATTGCTGGAGAAGGGTAGAGTGAACTGTGTAGGATTTTCTCTGGCTTCTAGATCTCTGTATTGGAGGTGGCTCATTTTGGGTCTTGCAGAGAGGCTGGGCATCCATACTCCACCAGCTGCATAGCAACAGGTAGCCTACAAGGGAGGGAGGACAGTTGGAGATGTTTATCCCAGATAACATCTTCTGCCCAGTTGTATGAGTCTCAGCCAGATCCCTGGTGTACAGGTAGCAGCATTTTAACCAGGAAAGGTTAGTGGGCATTTCTTTTTCCCTTGAAGCCATTGCCTCTTGTCATTGTGGGAGTTTGAAAGGGAAGGGGAATAGGACACCCAATACTATTATTAATTAATTAATTAATTAATTAATTAATTTTTCTGAGACAGGGTCTCCCTGTGGCCCCACGTAGCCCGGAACTTACTACGTAGACCAGCCTCTATCTTACAGAGATCTGCCTATCGCTGCATCTGGAGTGCTGGCTTTAAAGGCATGTGCCACCCTGCTCAACAATACCCATTTGTAAAATCTCCTTTTAGAATGTATTTGATTTAGGGGAAAGGATACCTGTAGTCACTGTGTCATCTGTAGATTAGGGCCCTGGATAGTGGTTAGAAGGATGGACCTAGTGGGAAACACTGGTGTGAGTTCTAGGACTTAGGACTTAATTTCATGGACTTTAAGTGGTTGTGGGGAGGGAAGCAGATATGTGGGTGACAAACATGCTCTTTCCTAACAGTGCATTGTTTAGTTTACAGGTTTAAGAGGGATGGGGATTTGTATCAAAGGACTGGTAAAGTTTGACTTGCAGTGGTTGCATCGACAGATTGGTGTGCTAGAAACTGATTGGTACCCCTCTCCAGCAATCAAGTAGAGTTTACTACACCCGATCCCTCCAATTGTGGCTAGTTCCTTAATCTTATAAGGATGGTGGGGGACCCTCTTACTTGGACTGACCTATCATGAATCAGATTGATTGGCATAGTACTTTTAGATTTTATTTTCTAAAAGCTTTTGATAACTCTGTAAGTATTAGAACTTAGATATGAACATGTCAGATAGTTGACCTCAACTCTTTTCCCAAATTAAAGGGCCCCATGAACTGCTTACAGAAACTGATAGATTTTGGGACACAGGCTTCAAGACTGCTTTGTGAATGCTCAGATGCCACCAGACAAACTAGAATGAGAAACAACAGCTCCTGTCAAGAAGAAGGAATTTTTTTTTTTTTTTGGACAGGGTCTCCTATAGCCCAGACTAGTCTTGAACTCACTATATAGTTGAGAATGACCTTGAATTCCTGATCCTTTTGCCTCTGCCTCTCAAACGATAGGATTGTGCCCACTACTCCTGGTCAGAATGTGTCTTTACTAGTGGGATTTGCCATTAAAACTTGGGTGTAGCCCATCAGTTTGTATGCTAGCCGAAAAGAAGGGGTGGGGCCTTAAGATTTCAAACCTGTTGGTCTTTGTTCAGCTAGGGTTTATTGGGTAAGTAATATTTTATATTACTATTTATAATTTGCTGTACTTTAGAGCAAGGCCTGTTTTTTTTCCATCTTTGTGTGTAAAATGCCCTGCCCATATGTAATCTCAGGTTTACATGTTGCATGTTTGTTTTTGATAAGAAAATTTACTTATCTATCTTATTTTTGTGTATTTTAGAAAATCAAAAGAGGAATATGACCAGGAAGAAGAAAGGAAGCGACAAAAGCAGGTGCTTACAGAACATAGCCACAGCAGATGTGTATTTTATTGGTATTGTCTTTTGCTGAGTTTACACCTGTTTTTTACAGTTAACATTTAAGGTTCTATAGAACTACGTACATCTTAAGGAACAAGTGATTATACTACCTTTGCACGGTCAGGATGCTGTGGCCGTTTAACGTGTGTCTTCAGAGTAGTCTTATTTTCTCGAATTTATATTTAAATTTGTCTTTAAAATATTTTACTTTTTAAAATTTTATTTTTTGTGTATGAGTTTATTGCATGTGTGCATGTAAGTGTACCTGTGTTGTGCAATGCCTGCGGAGGTCCGAAGAGGGCATTGAATCCTCTGGAACTGGACTTATGAATGGTTGGTAGCCGCCGTGTGGGTGCTAGGAATCAACCCCAGGTCCTCTGCAAGAACATCCAGTGCTCTTAACCATTGGGCCATCTTTCCAGCCCCCTTTTCATGTCTTTGTAAAATGACCTACTGAGTTTCGTTAGGGTTGCTTGCTCGAGCATGGCTGTGGACTTACTTCCTGAAGCATGCTTCTTGCCACTGGCTGCACCCCTGAAGAAAATTGCTCCAAGTGGTCATTGCCGTTAAATGCCAGTGGCTCCTAGCTGGAGGTAGGGCCTCATGAGCCCCTCCCCATCTGTGCTGGAACGTGGATGGACTCTGTCTTGTGCAGATAGCCACAGCTGCTGAGAGTTCTTGAGTGCAGCAGTGAAGTCATTTATCTTGGAAAGAATAATGTCATGTCCAGAGGTCAGTGTTTCCAAGTCCTCCTCTGCATCCTCTAGTTCTTACATTCTTCCCACCTCCTCTTCCATGATGTTCCTAAGCCTTGGGGTGGGTTTGGGAATATGCTATAGATGTCCTGGTTTTAGGCTGAACACTCAGCATTCATTTCATCTCAGCACTTTGTCCACTTATAAGCCTCTTCATTAACCACTGCCCACTGCAAAAAAAGTTTCACTGACCAAGGTTGAGTGCAGTACTAATCTATGGTTATAAAGATAAATTTAGGGACTGGAGAGGTGACTGAACAGTTAAGAACACTGGCTGCTCTTAAAAAGGACACAGGTTCGATTTCCAGCACCTACATGGCAGCTAAAAACTGTCCATAACTCCAGTTCCAGGGGATCCAACACCCTCTTCTGACCTCCACAGGCATTGCACTACACAGGTACACTTACATATATGGAGGCAATATACTCATACACATAAAATAAAAATAATAAATAAAATACTTAAAAAATAAATACAGAAGTGTAGAACAGAAACTAGTGCAAACTTATGAGAGGATATTATTTATTTATTTATTTATTTATTTATTTTTTGTCTTTTTGAGACAGGGTCTTTCTGTAGTCCCAGCTTTCTTGGTGTTCCAGGGGATCCAACACCCTCTTCTGACCTCCACAGGCATTGCACTACACAGGTACACTTACATATATGGACGCCTGCCTCTGCCTCCTGAGTGCTGGGATTAAAGTTGTGCACCACCACGCCTGGCAAGAGGATATTATTTTTAACTTTCTTTTTTAAATTTTATTTTATTTTCTGTGTATGAATGTATTGCCTACATGTATGTAAGTGCACCCATATCATGCAGTGCCCACAAAGGTCAGAAGAGGGTGATAGATTCCCTGGAAGTGGAGTTACAGATGGTTGTTAGCTGCCATGTGGGTGCTGGGAATAGAACCTGGGTCTGCTGCAAGAGCAGCTAATGCTCTTAACTGCTGAGCCATTTCTCTAGCCCCTGACTTTCCTTTTTATATGCAAACCATATTAGTTTTCTTGGCTACTATGTTTTAGGATATATGATTGGATTTTTTTCTTTTGAGACTTTATTATGGAAATTTAAAACAGGAAAGTAGAGATGCTGAGAATAATGAGCCTCATCTTTTTCATCACTCGGTGCTCAGGGGAGTTTGACTTCGAAATCTGTGAGTTGCCTGATAAGCTACATGTAATCTAATTTTCTTCTATTTTTAAGGAAAATGAATTATCATTAGTTTACTTTCTTTCCAAGATAAATGATTTCACTAGTTTTAAGTATGCTCTTCCATTTTTAGTAATGAAAATAAATGAATTTATGGCTTCTTCAGGCATTTCAAAGAAATGGTGTATTTCAAGTGGAAAAAAAAAACCCAATGGTTTTATTTCTTCTAGTATGTGTCTTGGTGTCTTGCTTCAGGTCACATAAATAGTGAAGGTAAAGCCTGGTTTTGGACTTTGTTCTTTCTAAATCCCAAATCCTGATCATACTGGCTATCATTATCACTGCATGATTTGAAATAGAATATTTCCCCGACTCAGAAAATAGGAGCTGCAAACTGCTAGTAGCTTTTTAAAACTCTGAGAAAATAGAATCTCCTAGTCATTATCTAGTCAGTGGATAGACATTTTAAAAAACATCTTTGGATCCCCATAACTGGTGAATTGATCAGAATGAATCTAAACTGTTTTTATCTTTTTCAATTGTGTTATGAATCCTGAAGACATCTGAGGCTAAAATGGAAGACGTGCCAGTGTGCAGCAGTGAAGCTGCGAAGATGAGTAATTCCCAAGGGGATGGTGAACCTTTTGTCCAGCCGCCTACAGGTGAGCTTGAACTGTGCTGCACCTTTGTGAGTACAGAAATACTGTAGAATATGTTATACTCTGGTATACGTTTAATCTTCAGAAACCATGGGAGTCTTGAGTGGCTTTGGTATTTAAGATTCTTTGTGCGGCTCATTTAAGTTTGCAAGTAGGAAAAAACCCAGCTGGAAGTGAATATACTTCCCATATTTCTAAGTGAAGCCTGGAATACAAAGAGTAATGAATTCTTTGAGGGAGCTACTGACTTTTGTGCCGTATCTGTATCATGCAAGATGATAAAACATTTGGTGTTCATGAGCAGCAAGCTGAACTTGGAAAGGTAATACTAAATTAAAAAAAAAATTATGTGTATGAGTGTTTTCCTGCATGTATGCAAGTGTACCTCTGTTGGGCAATGCCCGCAGAGGTCAGAAGACGGCATTGGATCCCCTGGAACTGGAGTTATGGACGGATGTTAGTTATGTGGGTGCTGGGAACTGAACCCAGATCCTTTGCAAGAGCAGCCAATGCTCTTAACCACTGAGCTCTCTCTCAGCCGCTATTTTGATTTCTTATTCTGTAGAAGAGAACAACAATTCTGCAATAGAAATTGAATCATGATCCTGAGTTAATTTTTATTTCATCATGGATTTCTATTTTTTTTAAATATTTAAAAAAATTTATTATTTTTATTTTATGTGTATGCATGTATTGCCTGTGTGTAGGTAAGTGCACCCATGTCATGCAGTGCCTGTGGAGGACAGAAGAGACTGTCAGATCCCCTGGAACTGGAGTTACTGGAGTTGTTAGCTGTCATGTGGGTGCTGGGATTCGAACTCAGGTCTTCTGCAAGAACAACCAGTGTTCTTTAACTGCTGAGGCATCTCTCCAGCCCCCAGATTCCTGTTTTTAAGTCATTGTCCCCTTCTCATTTGAAAAAAAAGGAGTGTGAGGCAAATATGCTCCTTTTTTTTTCTTTTTCCTTTTAAATCTTTTAAACCAAGTAATTCAAGGAAGTGACTTGTCCAAGATTACTGAGCTCTTAAGTGCTGAGATTGTGACTTACCTTAGCCTTCTGACCCTAAATCCTATGTTCTTCTATATTTTAGAAGATGCTCTTGTCAGGTGTGATAGTCTGCACCTGTAACCTTGCATCCAGAAGGCTGTGGAGGGTGGAGTGGCTACAAACCAAACCCTGTAACAGAGCCTTTTCAGAGAGAGAGAGAGAGAGAGAGAGAGAGAGAGAGAGAGAGAGAGATATCTTATGTTTAACCATTGTTTTTTTTTTTTGTTTTTTTTTAGTCAGAGAACAACTTTAATTTTTTAAAATGCGTTTTAGACAATTTGGGTTCACAGGAAATTGAGCAGAGGATATAGAGATTTTTGCATATTGCCCCTATCCCTACATATGTATAATCTCCACTCTCAGCATTCCCCACTGGATTGTAGTTCCTCTTGGTAAAACATTGACATGTCATTGTCCCCCCAATCCATCATTTACATTGAGCTTTACTCTTGTACAGATGTGTAATGACATCTCTACCGTTATAGTGTACAGAGTAGCTTCATTGTTCCCTAAATCCTCTGTGCTCTGCCTGTTTATCTCTCTCTCCCCTAGCAGTCCCTGGAAACTACTACTATTACCGTTTCTGTAGTTTTCCCTTCTCTAGAATGTGTCCTATAGTTAGAAATATGCTATGCAATTTTCAGAATCACTTCCTTCTTAAAAATTAAACAGTAGGCATTTAAGGTTTCTCTCTATCTTGTCATGGCTTGATGGTTCATTTTTCTTAGCATTTAGTGATATTCCATTGTCTGGCTGTGCCATGGTTTATTCATTTACCTGCTGGAGAACATCTTGCTTACTTCCAAGTTTTGGCAATTGTAAATAACATTGCTGGGGCTGGAGAGATGGCTCAGCGGTTAAGAGCATTTACTGCTCTTGCAGAGGACCTGGGAATTGAACCAGGTGGCTACAAACCATCCTTAACTCCAGTTCCAGGGGAAATTGAAGCCCTCTTCTGATCTCCGCAGCATTGCATGACATGGATACACTCACATACATGCAGGCAATACACTCATATACATAAAATAATAAAAATAATAAATAAAATATTAAAAAAATAACATTGCTATAAACACCTTCAAAGATGTGTGTGTACAAGAAGTTTTTACTGCCCCTAGGTAAATATCAGGGGCATTTGCTGGATTGTATGGTAAGTGCATGAAGAGTATATTTCATTTTGTAACTACCAAAGTGTCTTTTCCGTTTTGCGTTCTTTTTTAAAAATTTGTTTTTATTAAATTTTATTGTATTTCATACAGAATATCACAAACAATCTGAGTCATCTTTATAGTCCTGTCCCCACCAGCACCCTCCCATAACCCCCCCACTGGAACCCTGTCTTGGGTAAGGCCCTCTGTGGCAAGTCAGTGTCCCCAGACATTCCCCAGTGCAAGTCCATCCATTTGCAGTTTAGTCAGATCCCTCTCATCTATCTATCCAAACACCTATCATTTTCTTTTCTTTTCTTTTTTAAGCAGAGCGTAGTGTGGGGATTTATTTACAGAGGAGTGGGAGCCCCCATTTATGACTACACTGGAAAGTCCACACTCAAATATAGATGCTGTGACTATCCGATAGCTGCAGAAAATGGTTAGAGAGGTGCCTCCTGGCACTCTCGGCTTATATATCCTTATCCCCCTCCCCCACATGCAGCTAAGGTTGACTGATTGGGTGGAAGGGGTAACTGACACCCCCCTTGACTCCTTGATGAGCATGGGAAGGAGGTGTGACTTATGCTTGTAGGAAGAGTGGTCAGAGGACACTTCCACTTAACACTCTATCCCTTCCTCCGGTTCTTATATTCTTTCCACCAACCTCTTCCGCAAAAGTTCCTGAGCCTTGGAGGATGTGGTAGGTGTGGGATGATCTTCCTCCCATTGTGGTAAGACACTGAGCTTTCGGGTCTCTGTGTTGTCAGTTCTCCATGGGTTGTTGGTTCATTTCAGGAGAATTCTATCTACTATAAAAACACAAACAGCAAGAAGCAAGAACATCTAAACAGTGGCTGCTATAATAACTTAACCTATGGGTGTAAACACCAGTGCTTGGATGATACTTTAGCAGGTGCATCACATCCATCTAACAAAACAGTTGCAGTGGCTTCCCATTGGGGCTTATAGTCTCCCGTGCCACAGGGGTTGGTCTGGTCTACAGTAGCAGATGTGTGTTCCACCCCTAGAAGCAGACATTTTATCCAATTGAAAATTTGCCAGCTGTGTGTACACTAGATGCTCCACCCATTTTGCATTCTTAGCAGCAAAAAGTGTTCCTGTTGCTCCACATCCTCACCAGCATTTGATGATGTCACTGTTACAGATTTGTGCCATTCAGATAGGTGCACAATAGTATCTTATTGTTTTGCTCATATTGTTTACCACTGTATATTTGGTTATGTATCTCTTAAAGTCTTTGGTTTATTATTTTACTTGTGGATTTTGTTGTTGTTATTTGTTTTTTTTTGAGACAGGGTCTCCCTGTATCCTCAGCTGGCCTGGAATTTGCTATATGGACTAGGATAGCCTTGATCTCATAGAAATTCACCTGCTTTCGCCTCTTGAGTGTTGGGATTAAAGATATGCACTACCACACCCAAACTTTGATTTTTTTTTTTTTTAATAGAGCCTCATGTATCCCAGACAGTCTTTGAACTCTCTGTAGCAAAGGATGACCCTGAGCACCTGCTCTTCATGCCTGTACCTCCTAAGTGCTGGGATCACAGGCATTTGTCCCCCTGTCTGTTGTGCAGTACTGAGGATTGAACCCAGGGCTTTGTGCATGATATCATGTACTCTGCCAACCCCAGAAGTTTTAAGTTTTGATGAATTCCCGCAAATCAATGGTTTCTTTCATGATATGTGTGACTCTGAAATTCTAACTGAAGGTCATCACCATACCACTTGGGCATTTGGACATGCTCATGTTGTCATCTAGGAGTTATCACCGTGAAGTTTTGCATTTTACACTTAAGCCTATGATTCATTTTGAGTTATTTTTTGTGAAAGGTGTAAGGTGTGTGTTTTAAATTGATTTTTTCTTACATGTAGATGCCTAGTTATTCCAGCACCACTTGTTGAAAGCTACCTTATTTATGTAGGTGTGTTTGTAGACTTTCTATTATACTCCTTTGACCTTTTTTCCCATGCCACCTTTATTGTGGCTTTTTAGTGAGACCCAGAGTTGTGCAGCTCAGTCCCCTATTTTCCTCTTCAGCACAGGTTTGGTTGGTCTTCTCTTACTTCTCAGACTCCAGAGTCAGGTTATCAGTGCTTACAAAAACAGCCTGCTGGGATTTTGATTGGAATTGCTTTGTATCCTAGACCACTGTCATCTTGACATTATTGAATCTTTCTGTCCATGAACATGGAGTATATCCGTTTATTTAGTTCTTTGATTTCTTTCATTAAAATGTTTTGTTCATATATATTTTGTTAAATTTTATACCTATTTCACTTTTGGGGTACTAATGTAGATGGTATTGTGCTTTTAATTTCAAGTTTCACTTGTTCATTACTGGTGAAAAAGTGACAGGCTTTTGTGTCTTGTATTCTATAACTTTGCTATAATGAGTTACTCCATTTTTTTTTGTCAATTTTTAAGATTTTCTATATAGATGATCATGTAATCTATAAAGAAGCTTTATTTCTTCCTTCCTAGTCAGTGGCCTTTGATTCCTGTTTCTGTCTTAGTGGACGTTGAACTGGAGTGGTTGGGATGGTAAGAGAAGGCACGTTCCAGCTTTGCTCTTGTTCTTAGTGAGAAATCTTCTAGTTCTATACCATTAAGTATGGGATGTAGCCCAGGCTGGCCTCGAACCACTTGCCTCCGACTCCCCAGTGCTGGGATTAAAGACTTTTGCCTTGTTTGTTTTTAAATGTTTCATTTATTTTTCTTTTATGTGAATGAGTGTTTTGCCTGTGTACATGAAAGTGCACCATGTGCATGTAATGCCTACAGAGGCCACATGAGGGTTTCAGAGCCCCTGGAACTGATGTTAGGGATAGTTGTTAAGTGGGTGCTAGGAACTGAACCATGGTTCTTTGGAAGAGCAGGAAATTCTCTTAACCACTGAGCCATCTCTTCAGCTACTGTTTATTTTAAAGATTTATTTTAATTGTATATGTATATGTGCATGTGGGTGCGTGCATGTGCGTACATGAGTACTGGAGCCCACAGAGGTCAGAGGCATCAGATCACCTAGTGCTGGAATTACAGGTGGTTGTTTGCTACCTGGTGTGGTGCTGAGACTTGAACTCAAGTCCTCTGGAAGAGCAATACATGTTCTTAACTGCTAAGCCATCCCTTCAGCCCATTTGTTTTTTAAATTGTAGATATTTATCAAATCGAGAAAGTTCCTTTCTATTTCTAGTTTCCTTATATTACCCGCTGACTTTGAAGGAATTCGAATCTTAGTTAAAACAGTCACAGAAACAGATTTATAAAGTTCCCTTACTTCTTTACTCTTAGTGTTTTTCCCCCTCACATTCTAGCTTGTAAGGAGAAATGACTTCATTTCAATTATATCTGATACTTCTTGCTTTAGATAATTTTCTGTGCTTTATTTTAATGTGCTCTATAGTTCCTGATTTGACTAGGGGGTAAAGCTAGAGAAAAGCTCATGAGGACATGATAGCACATACCTGCAATCCCAGCACTTGGTAGGTGGAGGCAAGCTATGTGGAGAGTTCATGGCCAGTCTGGGTTACATGAGAAAATAAACAACAACAACAAAAGCAAACAACAGTAACCCACAACAAAGACAAAATTTCATCACAAACCACATATAATTAATTTCAAAAGTAATATTTTAAATTCTCAGAACTTCAAAAATGTATTGGGAATCACTTCATGCAAAGTAATGGAACTCTATTAAGATCTAGTTTTAGAAGAATCAAGGTTTTTGACCTTTTTTTGTGCCTTTGCTCATGTTCCTGCTGAAATTAACAGCATCTGTTTCTTGATGGAGTTGCTAGATAGGGGTTGATAATTCTTTAGGCTTTCTGATCCTTCTTAAAAATGAGAAAAGCTGCCATGTGGGTCCGTAACTCCAGTTCCAGGGGATCCGACAGCCTCTTCTGTCCTCAGCAGGCATTGCATGACATGGGTATACTTACCTACATGTAGGCATACACATAAAAATAGTAAAGTATTTTTTTTTTTTAATGGGAAAAGCTAAAGGTGTTTTGGTTTCAAGTGCTTCTTCTAGACTTGAGAGAATATATGCTCATACCTAACCAACTCAAGGCCTGAAGTGTTCTGAGTGATTGTGTGCACTGGAAAGAAGTGCTTCCCAGTGTGGGCTCCGCCAGTCTGTGGTTCTGTGTTTGGGGACAAGCCTACTTCTGCTAAAGTAATCAACAAAGATGACTGTTCTAACTTTACGCCTCAGCAACAGCTTGTTTAAACTCATTAGGTTCTGTGGCCCTCTGTCTAGTTTGTTTGAAAGTACTAGGTCTAACTCATCTCCTCCACGGACACTTCCTTTATTCTCCAAGGGCCAGCAGAGGTTTTTCTTCTTGTCTCCCTGGCATTGCACTCAGTTGACTCACTCTGTGTTAGAGCTGTGGTCCTTTGTCAAGTTTGTTTGTCCCTTTCCTTTCCTTCCTTTCCTTTCCATCCCTTCCATCCCTTCCCTCCCTCCCTCCCTCCCTCCTCTTTCTTTTTGAGGCAGGGTCTCAGTGTAGCCCCAGCTGGCTTGGAACTTGCCGTATAGACCAGGCTGGCCTTGATCTCATAGATCTTCCTGCCTCTGCCTCCCGAGTGCCAGGTTTAAAGGTATGTACCACCTCGCTTGGCCTTTGTCAAGTTTCCTGCATAGGCAAAGTTTCTTGGCAGTATTATTGATCATTTTGAGACCCATGTACCATGGTTTTCCATTATGCTGCTACTTCTTTGTATAATTTTCATTAAATCTTTGCTTGTCTCGGTGTTCATAGCCCATATACTGACAATGGCAATGTATCTTTAACATCCTATTTTTTTTTTCTTTTTCTTTTTTTTTTGGTCTTATTGAACCAAGGTCTCTCTTGGTGTGGAACTCCCTATGTAGACCAGCCTGGTTTCAAACTCACAGAGATTCGCTTGCCTCTGCCTCCTGAGTTCTGGGACTATACATGCCCGGCTTTTTCACATCTTTTTACATATATTTTTATATTATGTGTGTATATGTGTGGTGTATGTATGTGTGTGAGAACACATCCATATGTGTGTATGTACAGGCTGGAGGTTGACGTGAGCGTTTTCAGCCTCTGATGCTCTCCACCTTATTGTTGGAGATAGGGTCACTCACAGAACCTAGAGCTCACCAGTTGGTGAGGCTGGCTGGCCAGCAAGCTCCTGGGAGCCGTCTGTCTACTGGAGTTAGTCAGGCTCCACCTTGATTGGCTTTTAGAAATGCCAGTGCTAGGGATCCAAACAGGTTCTCATATTTGCCCAGCAAGCACTTTACCACACTGAGCCATCTCTCCAGCCCCATTAAAAAAATAGATTTACTCATTTATTTCTTTGTGACTGTGTATGTGTGGGGTGTTCACATGCTGTGGTTCATGTGTGGCGGTCAGACCACTTGCCGGAGTTGGTTCTCTCCTTCCACCATGTGTGCTCAAGGCTCGAACTCATGTTGTCATGCTTGTCAGCAAGTGCCTTTATTGTCTGAGCCATCTTGTCAACCCCTTTTAAAAATCACCTCATCTTCTAATAGAAAATATCTCACAGAAGCAATTAGAGTATTAATCATACCTTGTCAGTTACCAAGTAGAAAGTATTGAATACTTATGTTCTGTGTGTTTTGAGGTACTGCCTGCTTGGTAGTTTTCTTCAATATGTAATTGCACATGTATCACTGATATTACTGATACCCACTGTTGTTTAAGAAAAAATTGGTTTAAAAATTGTTCTATAAATGTATAGTCACTTAGAGTTTTTACCTGTGAGCAAAAGCTTGGAAACCAAAGACTATTTGTGAGGGACTGGTGTGCTGTGTAGTGTCCTGTATTGTGTAACAGTGTTGTTCTTCATACAAGAATGTCTTTCTGAAGCTATAGTATTACACAAATGTGAGCTTGCTCTTTACTGAAGTGCCATTATTTATAAGATGAAACATATTGTTCAAGTTCCTTAGGGATAGAGACCAACTGTGTTTGCGCACAGTACTGGAACAACACAGGTACTGACATTAGGGCTTGATTAAATATGAGGGAAAATGTGTTCATGTTTATTTTGTGAGTGTGCCACAATATGTAATATGATATCCTAACTGGTCTCACTCCTCACTGCCAGAAGTTAAGGTGCATTTTGCTAATGAGTCAGTACAACTCTTGGCAAGAAAGATGGAACTGTTGCCTGAAACGTCTTCCCTCCCACAAAAAGGTCCGAAGATTCCTGGTTTAGAACACGCAAGCATTGAAGGACCGATAGCGGTAAGTAAAGAACACTTTAAGAACTCTAAGCGAGGCACTGTGAACAATGTGAACAGACATGTATTTGCTTGTCTTACGGTCTTGAACTTAAAAACCAATCAGTAGATGTATTTACGACTTGTTATGTCAACTTGAATTTAGATAACTCCTTCTCTTACTTGAACCAGAATTTGTCAACACTTGGAACAGAAGAGCTACGGCAACGAGAACACTATCTGAAGCAGAAGAGAGACAAATTGATGTCCATGAGAAAGGACCTAAGGGCTAAGCAGATCCCAAATACAGAGCAAAAAGGAAAACCTACCAGGGAGGTGGAGGTACGGCTAGCTTTGGTTAGCAAACTATGCACATCTGGCAGTGAAATTTTCAGTTTAACTATGTCCAAGGAAGCCTCTAATGAATCTTGTTAGTAGATCGCCTGAATTAACATTCTGCCAGTGCATCCACTGCTTCGTCCTCTCTAGGAAGAGAGTTTGGATGGGAGTTGTGAGGTAGAAACAAGTGTCGTTGTGCATTTTATTTCTCAAGCTCCGAGGTCCTAAGGGTCAGTGCTCCATCTTGCCTGAGCCATTCAAAGTGTTTGAAATGTTCTGTCAGAACCCATTCACCCAAGGCTTCTGCAGGAAGAGAGTCAGGAAACTTGGTCTTTGACTTTCAGTTTTAATGAAAATGCCCTTAATCTTTGTTCTGTTAAGGTAGTATAATGGGAATTTTAAGACACACAAACTCATTTTTATGTTGTAGCCAATATTTTCTTTTTTCTTTTTTAAAGGAAATGACAGAAAAAGCAGAAATGACAGCGGAGGAGAAGCAAACATTACTAAAGAGGCGACTGCTTGCAGAGAAACTTAAAGAAGAAGTTATTAATAAGTAACAAAAATTAGCAAAACAGAAGTCTCCATTTTCTTAAAAATAAATTATTCAATCCTTAAACCAAGACTAGTAGTTTCAAGCAAATACTTGCTTTTCTAAATACAAGGTCACTGCTATTATTTTAAACAGGTAAAGGGCAGTAGGGAAGGCAGCTACTTAATCAGTTTAATACAAATTTCTGGATAGAGCCAGGTGTGGTGGTACTTGCCTATAATCCTAACGCTGAGGAGGCTGAAGCAGGATGATCAAGAATTCAGGGTCATTCTCAGCTACATAGCAATTTGACTAGCCTGGACTACATGAGCCCCATTTCAAAAAACCAAAAAAGAAAAAATAAATAAAATTCAAACAAATTTCTGAATATGTTTTCTCTTGAAGAGAGGGCAGAGAAACTAGTTGATAGTGCATTCATTCATTTATTCACATGTGGGTACTGTTTGTGCTGGGCCTTATGATAGACACTAAGGGTATAGCAGTCAAGCAGACTGAGAGGGTTCCTGCTTGCATGGGGCTATTGAAGCAGGAACGGCATTAAGAAGGAAAGGTGCAGTAATGCGTGGCAGTGTGGTTACGCTTCATTGAGCAAGTGGACGGTCAAGCTGATTGGGTGATCACATGGAAAGAGAATTATTCAGGTCCTACCTGGAAATAAAGCTCATGCCGAGGAACTAGGTAGAATGTATGCAGATGAGGTTTGGCACACAAAATGAGATAGTGGGGTACTGATCATGTAGGTCCTTGGAAGGAATGTGAACTTTAAATGTTAAAATATAGGCAGTGTGAAGTTATGTGATCAAAATTTTATGTGTATGAGTGTATTGCCTGCATGTAAGTGCACCCGTGTCATGCAATGCCTGTGGAGGTCAGGTGTCAGATCCCCTGAAACTGGAGTTCTAGATGGTTGTTAGCAGCCATCTGGGTGCTGGGAACTGAATCTGGATCCTCTGCAAGAGCAGTGCTCTCAACCACTGAGCCATCTCTCCAGCCCCTATTTTCATTTTTTAAAGATGTGTAGTTGCCTTAGTGAGAGAAATGGATGGACTAGAGTAGTTGTGGGTTTACCAGGTGTGAAGCACTCCAGAGTAGGTACCAGGCAGTGGTAAGAGATTTAGATTTGAGGCTGGAAAAACAAGACTTGGAAAATAGATATGGAAGATGTTGAAAATAATTACTTTTTCTATAAAAGTTATAGACAAAAGGAACAATGGATGAACTGAACCTGTTGAGGGAAATGGTATTACTGAGTGTTGGTCTTTTGTAAGGTCCTGGAATAGTTTCTAGCCTTTGCTTGATAGAATACAAGAGACCTTTTTTTTTCAAAAACTTAAGTGTTATGACATCCCGTATCATTTTTGTACTTATGTTTTTTACTAACATTTATTTTATGTACATGGGTATACACAGGTCAGGGCATGTATGTGGAGTTCAGAGGACAACCTCCACCATGTGGGCTCTGAGTATCAAGTTCAGGCTTGGCAGCAAGCACCTTTACCCACTGAGCCATAGTGCTGGCCTGCTCCTGAGGTTTTTAAATTTTATCTGATTAACTCTAAAATTGTACTTTTAGAAAGGAGTACCAGAACTAGGTTAACAAAATTTGTTCATTTTAGCGACACAGCTCCAACCTTCAACTTGCAGAAAAACCAGTGATTAAAACACAGGACTCTGTTTCACATAACTTTATTAAAAATAGCTTTTATATTAGATACATGTTTACAGTTTTTTTGTTTGCTTTGAACTAAGGCATACATAGAAAAATGTGTGTTCTGGCTTGAACTAAACAGAGTTAAGGTACAGAAACACCCCAGTCTGCACAAGGATTGTCACTTAGGACAGTAGCCAATGTAGTCTTCCCACTTGTGCCTTCCAAGGATCTTTTTTTCAAAATATTTGCATTTCTGCTATAAGAAAAGGTTCCCATGACTTAAAAGTCTGATTCAACTTCTCAGAAAGGAAAATTAAAGGATGTTGTCATAAGGTACAAAGATGATACTTCCTATTTGAATGTAAAGGTTACATAGTCAAAAAAGAGTTAATAGAAAATAGGAAAAATATTTTAGATCTGGGCTGCTTAGATGCCTAAGAGCTAAGAAAGAAGAGACTTGATAAAATCTGCTTGAAAGAAAGCCTGTCCGTAAAGTAATTCTATTATGTTGATTGAGTATCCTGCTCGGCTTCTGATGAGGTGGAAGGCCAGGGTTGGTATGTGTGCACCTTGTACAGAGGTGAGAAGGCTTCCTGCTGTGATAGCTTGGTGCAGCGATGTTCTCTGCCCAAGGCTTACCTTCTGGAAATGACAGTTAAAGTGCAGTTGATGCTCACATGCAGGACTTTCTCACCTAGTGGTTTACAATAAAGTTTTTATGGATTTTATTGGCTTTAAAAAGATAATGTAAAATGACATATTTCAAAATAGAGTTTACTTATTTACAACAAAACAAACACAAGCATCAGTCATGAACTACAGGGTCACATTTTAATTCCTGAATTTACAGTTCAGCATTAATATCACCACATGTATACAAATGGTGTAAAACAAGTACAGTGGTATTTTTAATACAAAATAAACATCTGTTTTATGGAAAAACTATACTTCATATCTACACAGACAGCCCATCTTTTCCAAACAATAGCCAAAATTAAAATTAACTACAAAATCTCCAAAACAGGAAACTGCTTTTAAGCTATTCCAGGAAAAATGGACCCATAAACACATTACAAAGATGATCTAAAGACTGTAGCTGGAATTACTATTTTTAGAATTTTTTTTCCCAATGCATTAAATTGTAGTTTGGGGACATTTTTTCTTAGCAATGATCTCAGATCATAGATGAGCAAACATTAAAATATTTACAGTCAATTTGCTGTTCTAAAAATAAAAGCTCTTGTTTGCCTCAATTATTTTTAATTCATTTACGTACATGGAATGTGCTTTCTACTCTCAAAAAAGCAGCTTTCATGTTATACCCTTGTTTATGGAAAAACTTCATGTGCTGCATGTGACTCTGACACTTAGATAACCTCTTGGATCAAAATGACTTCTAGATATTAACTGCCACTTAATTCAGCACCATTCTTTATTAGTCTTTAGAAATTACATTTTAAAATTTGCCTGCAGCTATGAAAAGACACAGACATAAGTACTGACAAATCAGAAAGTGATCAAAGACTCTCCCACAAAGATTATACTGGCAGGTGTTGGAATCTTTCTGCTCTAGCTACTCCCAAGATTCCAAAACGGGTCATTTGAATACTACTGGACTGTTTCTTGGCTGCAGTTATCTCCAAAAGTACTGACTTTAAAGTTCAATTAACAAAACTGTCCATTTGGAACCCAGCTTGTTTCTTTACATATTTGAAATTCCTGGTATAGAGAACTCACCATGTGCTGTTACCCAGGGTGTGTACTGTTTCAAACCCTGAAAGGCTGAATTTCTGTGAAATCTTTAAAAAAAATGGCCCCAACAACTTTATTTTTAATAAGAGTTCAATTTTGTTTTCCATACAAATTTCTTTTAAAGAGGCAACTGATTAAATGGCCAGCACCATTATACAAGTAATGTTATTAGACTTGCAACTGAAGTTTTTAAATTTTTTTCTAGATTGGATAACCCCCTGGAGCAACTGTGCATTAATATTTTATCATTTCCCTCCCCAAACTGTCCCAAAACCTGAGAGTTTCCTTGCTATGAAGCTACCACCCAGGTTCCAGCAATTTCTTTTTTGACAGCCGGAAGGGCAAATCCCTTAATTACTAGCAAGCAATCAAGTTCCTAGGAAGCCTGGTTTTTACATAACTAAACTCTCCTAGCTGATAAACTGAGTGTCCTTGCTACTCCTTGTATATTTAAGTTCAAGTGAGAAAGCTTTCTGATTCAGACTTTCAGCTCATTGAACAGCTGCAGCATTTAAGTAAGACCACAAGATGGGGGTTCCCCAGCAATTATTTTATGAGCCAAGGCGAGGTCTTTTCCTGGGGGATGTTTCTTCTTCCTCATCTTCCTCTTCATCATCTGGATAGTCCACTAAGCCAACCAAACTCCCCTGTTGAAGAATTAAAACTGTTTTAACATGTATAGCTTAAAAAAACAAAAACAAAAAACCTTCATTAGCGGGAAAACCAGCTTAGTACAAACACTCAAGGACAGCAGATGTTATTTTTCTAAATTGCTTATCTGAAATGGACACCTCTGAATCTAAGAAAGGAATTGCTTGAATTATGAACATTTAGTAAGTACTAACCTATGACAGTTTCACTAACCCTCAACTTTTCTATTATTTCTTGGACTTTTAATGAAGTGCCAGAATTCAGTTTAACAAAATTTCACTGGGAAAATGACTTTCTTCAAATAGTAGGACTAACAACATTTGGAATGTGAAATGGACCTTGGGAGATGAACTAGTTCATTTCTCCCACCTTATCTAAAAAAAGCCTCTAGTTTTTACATAAATATTTCATCACTAAATATACATTATTTTCTTCGTTCTGCTTTTAAATAATGATTTAAATTGCTGAAGATAATAAAAACAAATGGCTTCTAAAAGGTAGTATTTAAAATAAGGATGAGGTAATGTAGGGTTTGATTTTTTTAAGTAAAGGACCCTTTTGAAATCCTATAATGCTCTTGGCACTCTCCAGGTGTCCACAGGATTGTATTCATTTTGTCCTATTCATTGGACATAATCCTATGATGATTATGTCCTACAGGTTAAGGGGGCTACTGTAAACGTGTTTAGTTCAAACCCTTTGGACCAGGTCCAGAAAGAGGTAACTGAAGTAATTCATCCTTCATACATAAGTAGCTACATATGTAAAGAACCCAAACACGGGGCTGGAGAGATTGCTGCTCTTCTAGAGGGCCTGAGTTCAGTTCCCAGCACCCATGTGGCTCACAACCATCTGTAACTCCAGCTCCTGGGGATCCAACACCGTCTTCTGGCTTCCATGGGTACATATACACAAATACAAATAAATCTGAAAAAAATCCAAACACTTGGCAATGACAATGAAAGAATATAAGCAAAGCACGGTAATATTAATCAAAAAGGATTCTGAACATCTAGAAGCAATTACCAGTCTATGAGCTAAATAAAGCATACACTTGTAAGACTAATTCTCTTTATTGAATTTTTGCAATTTACATACAATAGAATTTGATGTTATTTAGATCCCCTCCCCTATCAACACCTCCACTTATTGCCCCCTGCCCAATTTAATGTCTATTGTGTGTGTGTGTGTATATATA
>NW_008359442.1:1573172-1581595 GCF_000622305.1 Nannospalax galili | reverse complement strand
CAGAATCTAATCAGTGTCCCCTAATGTTCTTCAGTGTGAGTTCCTCCACTGGAGCCTGGCTAACCTACTGAGTCCCATCCTTGAAAGAGTCTGTCTCTGCCCCTCCCAGTTTCCAGTATTTCCTTAGGTTAGTTTGAGGTTTCTTTTATTTCCCCACGTCTATGCTGAGAAGACTCCTAATTCTTAACTAACTTAAGCATGTTAAGTTTGAAGAAGAAAGGCAGTATGGCTTGTGTTGAGAATATACTGACAACACTGTTTGCTTTCAAGCTATAATACCACTGCACCTGTATAGGAGAGCTCAGTGACGAAAGCACTGAAGTCTGGTGAGACATTTATTGTCTTCTGTACAGTAAAATCAAAGTAAGGAAATTAAAAAAAGGTCTAGACTACAAGAAAATGAGAGGAAAATAGCCGATGAAAGCTGCCAAAGCATTTCCGAAAAAAAAATGGGCGAGGTAGAAACCAAGAATTAAATACATGCAAGAGGTAAAAGAGATGTGAATGGAACAGATTTATCTTCAGGAACTCCAAAACATGGTAGGCAGTAAAGAGACCAACTGGAGAAAAGAAGAGAGATTGGGCAAACAGACGTGAGTCACTGATTCTAGTCTTGACAGTCAAGAGATCCATATTTCTCTGTCACGTCGCATGAAATTACAGAGAAAAGAGCCATAGGACTAAGACTTTAGGTAAAGGGCAAGAGTAGAAGTGAAGCTGAAAATGAGTAACCTTAAAACTGCAAATTCAACAGCAACAACTTTCACCTTAGGCCCCTCAGCTTTCTCTCAGAACACCAAAACTAAGTTCACACACCCCAGGTATTAGACTGGCTGGCTATGCTGTAAAATGAGCTCCTCAGCGGAGGTTGATGGGGTAGGAACGATGCCTAAGTAAGCTCCTCTGACCAAAACAAGTCACTTTTTAAGTCCACACAGTAAAAATCACTCCTGATCACCGAGCCTCATTGTTCCCTCTTCCCAGGGTCCAGGCAACCACCAACCTCTCCCTCCTCCTCATGGATTTACTTATTCTTCTCAGCAATTCATACAAAACTGCTGTTTTGTGACTGGCATACCTCAAGGAGCTAATCCGTGTCATAGCATGTTATCACTATTTCATTCCTTTTTATGGCCAAGTAATAGCCACTGTATGAATATAAAGCACTGTTAACCCAATCATTAGCTGATGGACATATGACTTGTCCCACTTTCTGGCTATTATGCTTTCATTAACAGTCATGTACTTTTTTTTTTTTTTTTTTCCTGAGAAAGGGTTTCCCTGTAGCCCCAGCTGGCTTGGAACTTGCTACAATAGACTAGCCTGGCCTCGATCTCACAGCGATCCACCTGCCTCTGTGTGCTGGAGAGCTTTAGTTAACTTGACACACCTGGGTAGAGGGAATCTCAGCTGAAGACCTGTCTCCACTGGACTGGCCTGTAGCGATGTCTATAGGGCATTTTTTTGATTGTTGGAGAGCTCAACCCACTGTGGGTGGTGCCACCCCTGGGCAGGTGGTCCTCAGCTGTATAAGAAAGGCAGAGCACAGGCCAGAGGAGCAAGCCAGTAAGCAGCATTCCTCCATGGTCCATGTTGCAGTTTGTGCCTCCAGGTTCCTGCCCTGAGTTCCTTGGTTTCCCTTGATGATGGACTGTGAACTGTAAGCCAATTAAACCACAGCAATAGAAAGTAGCTAAGAAACTATGCTTCCTGAGTGCTGGGACATGTACACGTTTTATCAACATGTTTTCAATTTTTCTTTTTTGAGACAGGATTTTACTGTGTAATGCACAACTCACAATTCTCCTACCTCACCATTCTGAATGCTGGGATTATATATGTGGACCACCAGGCACAGCATGTTTTCACTTCTTGCATACATACAGGAGTGGAACTGTTGGGCCACAGAGCTAACTGTTCAACTTGGGGGTAGTGCAGGGTTAGGCTGCATTTCAGAGCTGTTATGTTACATGCTCATCAGCAATGAATTCCAGGCTCTCCATAGCCTAGCCAACATTTGTTTCTGTCCATTTAAAAAAACTGTTGTGTGTTTTGTGTATGCACTTATGCATCATATATGAATGTGGGTATGGGCATGTGTGCTGGAGAGGGGAGTGGAGCAGAGGACAACTTTAGCTGTTGGTCCTCAGCTTCCACTTTTGTTTTAAGAGAGACTCTCAGAGCTGACGCCCTTACATACATGCAGGTAAAATACTCATACACATAAAACCTTTAAACAAAACAAGACTAGATACATCTCTTGTTTGCCATTGCATATGCCAGGCCCGTTGGCCTGCAAGCTTCTGGGCACCCTCTTCACTCTGTCTCCCATTTGCAGTAGGGGTTCTGGGATTACAGACAAGGGCTACACCATGTCCAGCTTTACATGGGTTCTGGGAATCTGAATTCAGATCCTCACACTTTCACAGCAGGCACTTGATCCACTAAGCCATCTCCCAGACCCTTACTGTGGCTTGATTTGCATTTCCCTGAAGAATGGTGTCAAACATCTTTTCATTGCTTCTTATGCTACTTGTATATTTTCTTTGGAGAAATGTCTCTTTAAATCCTTTAGAATTTAATTTTGGGCTTTAACGCTGAAGTATAAGCGTTCTTACCATACTCTGGATTCCAGTTCTTTATCTCAGAGGATTTGCGAACATTCTCTCCCATTTTGTGGTCTGTTTTTTCACTTTACACTAGTGCTGTTTCTGAAGTACACCCAAAAAAACTGATTTTGATGCTGTCTTATATTTTTCCTTCATCACTTATGCTTTTAGTGTCATATATTGGAAATAGCTGATCAAGCATAAGTTGTGGATATTTATGCCTGTTTTTTGAGATATAAATATTTATTTTTATGTATCTGAGTGTATTACCTGCATGTATTAAGTACACCTGTGTCGTGTAGTGCTCTGTAGGTCCAGGTGGCCTGGAACTTACTAGGAGACCAGGCTGGCCTTAATCTCAAAGAAATCCTGCCTCTGCCTCTGGAGTGCTGAGATCAAAAGGTGTGGCACTATGCCTGGCCTGGCCCCACTAGTTTTACGTGTGCAAGGATGTTTTAGTATCTAATAGGGAACTACAGAGTGGTAGTTTTGGTTGTTTAAGCCAGTACACTAGCGACTACCTCACAATGATGGCTAAACCCTAGCAATGATAGGAACATCCTGTCTTGCTTCTGATTAAGTGGAAACAATACTACCCTCCCTCTCTCTTGCTCTCCCTACCTCTCTTTGAGACAGTGTTTTCAAAGTACAAAACTATCTTTTAGTATTAGACATATATAGCATGCTAAGAAAATTTCCATTTATTTTATTTTATTCACTATTTGCATTTGGAAATAATTATCAGAATAAGTACAAATTTCAAATAGAAATACACATGGATCTGAAATGATGTATATAGAAGTTCATATATTGCTTTAATGCCTATAACTGCAAAAATAAAATCCCTTTTGTAATGTTCAACAATAGGGGTTAGTTATAGGGATTAATATGTTTTAATATTAATTTTTAAACATTCCATCCAGAATTTTAAAATGTTCTGATATGAAAACTTACTAAGAAACATGTTAGGTGAAATCAAAACAAACCAAAGTAAGACACAGCATTTTCTGCTGTTAATCTGTAGCAAAAAAGTGTCTGCTTTAGCATCCTCTAAAAGTTTCTCATTCTGATTTTGTTTTTTTGGACAGTTTTTTGCTGTGATAGCCCAGGTCAGCTTCCTGCCATGACTTCCTGAGTGCTGGGATTACAGACATGTTTCACCACTACCGTCTTCATTCTGATTTTTGTTAACATTTCTCCCCATAGAAAATGTGCTTGTTTTAGGCTAAACAATGAAAATATTTGGGTCTTTATAGCATTTGTATCTTTCTCTTTTAATTTCACTGATAGCTAGTATATTGCCAGCCTTCAACTGCAGCAATCAACATTGAGACCACTGGCGAGGTAGAATCTGCTAACTTAAGAATACAACCATTATTTCTTGGGAAGTTTGTGAATAAATTTACTTCTGTGTACCCTTACCAATTTGTGTGTGTGTGTGTGAAATTCTACAGTGATGGAGTAATTAATTTGCTAAGAATAATCACTGTTTTTATCCGTTGCCCCAAAAGATGTAGAACTAATATATTTTGGAATCTGTTATCATCAAATCGGGCAAGGCGGGGAGCACTTCCATTGAACTGAAAAATTATCTGGAAAAATGAAAATCCAAGAAAGAAGCTGGTCAATTAAGCTCAGCTGGTTAGAGCATATGGTGCTGACTGCAAACTCAAGAAAATACAGAGGACTAAGGAATCAATGAAATGCTACTAAGGAAAAGTTATGAAAAGTCTAAGATAAATTCAGAAGGCTCCGTCCAGATAATAAAGAGCAGAAGATGTTCTAAAACTGAAGATCATGAATGCTTAACTGAAAAGTGAACATTTAATCTCAGAATACAAATATAAAACTCATAATGCTTTTAAGAAGAAAAGAATATAATACAAAAAGCTGAGGGGTAAAAAATATCTTTGAATTTCTTTAGAGCAGTAATTTCAGGTTTTTTTTTTTTTTTGGATGGGGTCTCCCTGTAGCCCCAGCTAGAGGACCAGGATGGCCTCATTCTCAGAGAGATCCACCTGCCCTCTGGCAGTATTAAAAAGGCATGTACCACCATGCTGGGCTCAACTTCAACTTTTGAGAGAATATGACTGTCAATCTGCTTCTGCGTTGAGTTTCACTGTTAATCAAATGAGGTTAAAATAAACATTTCCATACCTGGAAGGGCTCAAATTTGACCTCTCATTATATTCTTTGCTTAGGAAACTAAGAGAGGATATGCTCCATAAAAATGAAACAGAAAGTCAACTGGGGCTGGAGAGATGGCTCAGCATTAAGAGCACTGGCTGCTCTTGCAGAGGACCCAGGTTTGAGTCCCAGCATCCACGTGGTGGCTAACAACTGTCCTTGACTCCAGTTCCAGGGGATCAGATGTTGTCTTCTCCTCTGTGGGCATTGTAGAACATGGGTGCACTTATATACATGCAGGCAAAACACTCATACACATAAAATATAATTTAAAAAATGAAACAGAAAAATCAAGAAAAATGTCACACAGTTTCCAGGAAAGACAAATTTAAGGCAGACAAGAAGCAAATGAAGGTTCCTGCAGTGGTGAGGAAGCCTCAGGAAAGGTCTGTGTGAAAAATGAGTTTAGACAGGAATAGAGTGGGAGATTTGATCAAGAGAGATGATTCCAAGAGAAAAGCATGTGGACCCAACCTTGGAGGTCTTCAAAGAAATAGCAGTGGTCATGCAGCTACTGCACCACATGAGAAGACAATAGTAACATTTTAGAAAAGTTACAAAAAATAACAGTGTAGGAAGACAAAGTTTAATAAACAATATTTCTGTTATGTCTATAACCACAAGGCTATAAGCACTGCTTGAAACAAAAACTGAATGTATGGAAAAATAAAGGTAAGGATATGGTATATTCAAGTCATGTGTGCACAAATCTTCATTGAATGAACAAAATTAAGCCTAAATGTGATAAAACAGAAGAAGAAAAGTAAAGTAAAAAAGGAAGAGTTCAAAACCTATCTTTGTGGGAAGGAATGGAGGTCTGCTTTCTTAAAATTTTAGTGTATGGATTTTTTGCTTGTAAGTTGGATGGTTGTTGGCTGTCGTGTGGGTGCTGGAAACTGAACCCAGGTCCTCTACAAGGGCATCCAGTGCTCTTAACCACTGAGCCATTTCTCCAGCCCCAAGTCTACATTTTTTTTCCCAGTATGCTTTCCATATGTGATTTTTAAAATTAATTATTTTATGTGGATGGGTGTTATGCCTGCATATATGTCAGTGTGCCCATGTCATGCAGTGCATGAGGAGGACAGAAGAGGGTGTTGGATTCCCTGGAACTGGAGTTATAGATGGTTGTTAGCTGCCATGTGGGTGCTAGGATTTGAACCTGAGTCTTCTTCAAGAGCAGCCAATGAGCCATTTTTCTAGCTCCTGGTATGTGACTTTTGAAAGTAGATACATGCATTACTATGATTAGGTGAGTTACATTCTTATGGGTGGTGGCCTGAGACCCCAAAAACAATACAGGCATTTGCCACAGCTGTTGTTTGTCCAAACAAACTAGATGCTTAACACCCTATTATTTAAGACACTACACACACTATAGAAAATCAAGCTGCAACTGGGATGAAAGCCTTCTCCCTGCTGACAGGCTCACACAGTGCTGGAGGGTGCAGGTTGCTGGGGAACTGTCATGAAGTTTCAACTGTAAACTCTGAGTGTATACTGCCCACTATGTTTTACTAAATAAACATGATTTACCCACCAAATTGATGCCTAAATAATTATGTTTATACCCATAGCTTAGTGTTACCATCAGCCTTTTTGCACTAGGAAGCAGTTAACTGTAGATACTCATAACTGGTCAAAGTGCTGAGATTAAGGGACTGTTAGTTGCATGGGACATCTATATCACCCCTCCAAGGCTCAGGAAACATTGGAGAAGAGGGGCTGGAAAGAATTTCAGCAGGAAGAAGGGGAGAAGTGAACACTATCTTTGCAATCTGGATTTCACAGCATCTGTGATAACAAACATAAGACCTGCATGACTGGGCCTGTCAACGTCCTGTTGCATGGGTGGTTGAGGTCCATGAGAACCCATTTTCCCCAGAGAATCTATAAGCAGATAATGGTAGCTGGGGGCACCATGAGTATGTATAAGCAGTTAATGGTCACTTGGGCTTGGGGTTGGAGAGGCATTCTTCTCTGTTGCCAGTGTAACTACTGGGTAATTAGGGGCCCATAAATTTCAAAATAACAATAAAACCCTGAAAGAATAAGAATGAAAGAATAAACTGAGCCAAGATTTGAACCACATAATAAAATTCCACGGCAAATACTCTTAGTATATCATAACATTAAAGATGTATCTATCATTTTGTGTGCGTGTGTGTGTGTGTGTGTGTTTGTGTGTGTATGTGTACTGTGTTGAGTATGGTGCTCAAACAGGTCAGAAGAGGGCATATCCTGTGGAGATGGAGTTTCAGGCTGCTGTGAACCAAACTCAGGTCCTCTGCAAAAGCAACAAATGCTCTTAACTGCTGAACCATCTCTCCAGCCCTTTTACATGAGCTTTAATCAAGAGGTTACCTCACTACAGTGCTGAATTTAAATACTGAATGAAAAGCATACATATTTCTGTGAAACAGTAAACTCAGACTTTAAGATGCAGTCCTTCAATAATGTCTTTTAATAATAATTTTTGTTTTTTAAAATTTTAGTGCTGGTGAATGAATCTGTACTACTCCAACAGCTCCTCTTATTTGTCCACCTAACATACCAACAGCTGTCAACATTTATGCTTCTTAAAATCAGTCAGTCTTTTTCTAGGGAAAAAGGGTGGTTCATACAATAAAAAATGTAGGAGCTAAAACAAAACAGAACACAAATGAGCAAGTTTCAAATAAAATATAAAATTGCTTATGAAAGGAAGCCAAGTGTGGCCTTTATTCCCAGCCCTTAGGAGGCAGAGCCACATGGATCGCTGTGAGTTCAAGGCCAGCTTGATCTATTACATAACGAGTTCCAGGCCAACTGAGGCTACAAGGAGACCCTGCCTCAAAAAGGATGAAAAAATATGCTTACAAAAGAAAACCAATGAGAAATACATTTCTATGAAAATTATAGAAAGGCTAATAATACCCTTAACTAAAAACTCCTTCACATTAAGAAAACTATAGAGGCTAGAGATGACTCAGCAGTTAAGAGCACTGGCTGTTCTTGCAGAATAATTCAATTCCCAGCACCCACATGGTGGTTAACAACTGTATGTAATTCCAGTTCCAGGGGATCTGACACTCTTTTCTGGTCTCCTTGGGCACTGCGTGCACCTACACACATGCAAGCAAAACACACATACCCATTAAAAACAAAAATTTAGAGGCTAGAGATGACTCAGCAGTTAAGAGCACTGGCTGTTCTTGCAGAATAATTCAATTCCCAGCACCCACATGGTGGTTAACAACTGTATGTAATTCCAGTTCCAGGGGATCTGACACTCTTTTCTGGTCTCCTTGGGCACTGCGTGCACCTACACACATGCAAGCAAAACACACATACCCATTAAAAACAAAAATTTAAACAATGCCTAGCTAGTCACGAAAACCAGACGGAACCATATTATTCCTACAATCTACTGACAAATTATACATAACAGATCAAGAAATGTATCTCTAGATAAGGTTTATTTGAGACCAACTGGTCATTACCCAAGATTTATCTGCAGGACACACAGTAATTAAAAATGCCAGAATGGTGGAACTAACCTTCTTGGATGTTTAACAGACATACCCTGAGATCTATACTAATTGGGTCAGAGGGACACAAAGGACACTTTTTGCTCCCTGCCCTCCT
>NW_008359442.1:1468223-1572248 GCF_000622305.1 Nannospalax galili | reverse complement strand
ATTTTGAAAGAGATGCAATCTTAGCTCAGGAAATTTTTATTGAATAGGTTAAAGCTGTTGTAATGAAATGCTTCTTCTAATTAAAAAAAAAAATTTATAAAGGGAAAAATACATAAACCAATTTTAAAAGTCACTGTGAATAGACAAACATAGAAGAGCACATTAATCCTTACTATGGATAGGGGGGCACACAAGTGGCAAAGATACACTCTCTTTTACCCAACACATAAAGTACTGGTGAATGAATCTGTACTACTCCAATAGCGCCTCTTACTTGTCCACCTAACATACCAACAGCTAATTATAGCAAGTTGGGCTTAGTGGCTCATACCTTTAATCCCAGCACTGGGGAGGCAGAGACAGGCAGATCTCTGAGTTTGAGGCCAGCCAGTAAGACCCTGTCACAAACAAACTCTAACAATATTGTTGGTGCTGCAGTGAGCCAGGCACTCTTACACAGTGCAGAAAGAAAAATCAACTGGTACTTTTTGAAGAGAAATTTGACAGTATGTGTGAAGATATTTCACTAATAACCTATTTAACAGAATAATTTAAAACTGCAACACTAGATCAATGAAGTGACAGAATCAATTAAATACCATAATACAGGACTGGGGCTTGGGGAGGGAGAAGATGCTTACATAGATTATATTTTTTACCTAATACAATTAAAGTCTATGTTTACCAACAGATTTAATAGCACAAAAATTCTAATAAATAAAAGCAGACACAAAAATATGCTTATGGTACAATTTCAATAATGTGCCACGGTAAACCTCGTGAATTTAAACAATATATCAGGTTCTGATGACACTGTAACTTTTTTCATTCTTTGTAATTTTTAATGTAAATTTTTTTCAATAAACATGAAACAGTTTTACAGATGGAAGAGTCTGTGCCTAGTGCTTTTCTCACATACCTTAGTGGCGGCTACTGATGCAGCCAAATTTGTAGTTTTGGAAGAGGACCCATTAGAACTTGCGGGTGGTGTCTGAGCTACTACAGATTTACTGCTTGTACTGTTTGTTCCATTAGCGGCACTGGGAGAATGTGAGAAGGTAAATTTGAAGCCACCAGAAGATGTCCTCTTGGGAAGGTTTTCCTTGTCTTCACTTTCTTTTGCTAAAGCAAAAGTAAAAACAAACAACAACCAAAAAGCCCACTTGTATTAATATTACTAGATTAAGGCACCTGTAAAAGTGATTTAAGAGCTGGGCGTGGTGTCGCATTCCTGTTGTCCCAGCACTCAGGAGGCAGAGGCAGGCAGATCTCAAGGCCAGCCTGGTCTACACAGTGAGTTCCAGGACAGCTGGGGCTATAGAGAGGCCCTGCTTCAAAAAGACCAAAAAAAAAAAAAAAAAACCAACAACAACAAAAAAAGTGATTTAAAACATAAACTTTCCTTTTTTTTTTGGTCTTTTTGAGACAGGGTCTCCCTGTTGCCCTAGCTGTCCTGGAACTCAATACATAGACCAGGCTGGCCTTGAACTCATAGAGCTCCATCTGCCTCTGCCTCCCAAGTGCTGGGATTAAAGGTGTGTGCCACCACGCCTGGCATAAACTTTGCTTTCTAAGAACTAAGAGGATATAGAATGTTTACAGTGATATGTTTTCATTAGTCAGAATCTTAGAACTCTAAGAACAAAATCAACCTGTCTGGAGAGATGGCTCAGTGATTAAGAGCACTAGCTATTCTTCTGGAGGACCTGGGTTCAGTTCCTAGTACCCACATGGTGGCTAACAGCTAACTGTCACTCCAGTTCCAGGGGATCCAGTGTCCTCTGGCCTCTACAGGCACAAGATGCATATGGTGCACTTACATACAAGCAGGCAAAACACCTACACACATTAAAAAACAACAACAAAATGAACCGTCTTATGGTAAAATGTACACTGCTTTATCTAAGAGCTCATTTGGAAAGTCACTAGCTGTCAGACTCCTGCTGTTTATTATCGTCAATCCACTGACTCTACAGTGCATTCTTGACTTTGTGCTAGAATCTAACACCAGCTCTCAAAAGTCACCATTTCAAATGCCTAAAGATATTTACAGTTTCTTATTCCCTAAAAATTCCACATTCCTTTCATTCTTTTATGGCATATGCATCCAAACCTCTTTAAGGCCTTTAAGGCTACTTTAATTTTTGACATAATTTATCACAGAATGCACCTAACAACAATGGATATGGTACTTGAGCATGGCCTTTCTGCTTCTTTTGACAGTATTGAGGGAAGTATCTCTAATGCCATAAAAATAATACATGTTCTTTAGAACATTTTAAGAGGCTTTTTGTCCCTTTTAGGGTGAAGCAAATGAAACTCATGGTATTAATGAGTTGGGAAGATTGGGAAATAATAGTTCAGGGAAAATGTAATAAGTCAACTTGAAGAGATTTTTTAAGAAGAAATGCCTTTAGGCCTGGCGGTTATGGGCATGGCTGCTCTTGCAAACGACCCACCTGGGTTTGGTTCCTAGCATCCACATGGTGCCTAACAACCATCTTTAACTCCAGTTCTAGGGGAATTCAACACCATCTTCTGGCCTCCACTGGTATTACATGACAGCAGTGCACTTGCATACATGTATACAAAACATTCATACATATACAAAATAAATTTAAAAAAGAAATGCCTTTGGAAAATATCACATTCTAAACAAGTCTGAAATTTGTCTTTCAACAAATAATTTGTCTTTATGTTGTCTTTGTCAACATAATTTTTATAAAACATTTAAATGGTATTTGTAGGCCAGATCCTTTAGGGCATAAAGTTATTATTTTTTGAAAAATATTACCTTTATCTTAGTTTTATAAAACAAGTTAAGCATAATTAGAAGCCAAGAGAAAAAATTTAAGCACCCCCCTCTCCTCACCTTTTTTGGACATAGTGTCTAATGTATCTCAGGCTAGTCTCAAACTTACTCTGCAGCTCAGGATGATCCTGAATTTCTGATCCTCCTACTTCCACCTCCTGAGCGCTAGGACTACAAGTGAGTGCCAGCACACCTGGTTTTCCTTTTGGGTGTTTTTGAGACAGGGTCTTCTATGTAGCAGCCTGGCCTTGAACCTGCAGTGACTCTACTGCCTCAGCCTCCAGCATGCTAGGGCCCAGGTGTGTACCACCACAGTCAGCTTTCTTCCTCTTGTATCTTTAAACAACTTTAACAACACCTAGTTTCAAAGACCAAAGTTTCTTCTTGGGCTCACTTTCCTCAAGCTGTAAATATCAGAGGTGAGGTGTTCTAGACTTCTACAGATATATACTCATTATTTAGTAGAATTACTCAAATAAGTTAATCATAATGAAAATCCTCAATGAGGTTTTGAGTATAGAAACAAAACCAAGACTAATCTAAACAGAGGCCAGCTATGCGGGCCCACACTGTAATCACTGAATTTGGGAAGCTGAGGCTGGCTGGCTGAGCTTCAGCCAAGCCTGGATTATACAGCTGAGCTCTGGGTCAGAACTGGGCTGTGTATTGAGACCCTATTTTAAAGAAATTAAAATGCAATTTCTAAACCCAAAATGAATGGCATTAAAAAAAAAAAAAAAAAAACAGCAAGTTTCAAGGAAAATATTTTAAACGTGAACATCCAAAATGATTTGGAAAATACAGATAACTTTAAATGGTCATGCTGGGTGTGGTGGTGCACACATTTAATCCCAGCACTTGGGAGGCAGAGGCAGGCAGATCTCTTTGAGTTTGAGGACAGCCTGGTCTACATAGTGAGTTCCAGGCCAGCTGGGGCTACAGGGAGACCCTATCTCAAAAAGCCAAAAAAAAAAAAAAAAACCCAAAAAACAAAACAAAAACAAAACCCCAAAACAAAACAAAAAAACCCCTCCCCCAAAAGGTCACGATTCAGAATAAAATTCATGTCTTTTATTGTTTTATAAACCTTGGTCAGGACAGGCTTCCACAAAAAAAATTTTGATTATTATTACTGTTTGTAGGGCTGAAGATTAAACTTAGGCTGTATAATTTTTGTATGAAATAAGAGGAGGTACAAAATGAAAATTTAGAATTTTAGTACCTTTTTTAGTCTCCATAAATTTTTCATAACTATCTGGAAAATCATCTTCAGTCTTAGATTTTTCAACTGGTGCCACAACTGCTTTTCCTTCTTCTTCTTCGTCTTCATTAAACCACATTTCTTCATCCTCTTCCAAGGCTTTTGCATCTCTGCGAAATCTGTTACTACGCAATATAGATGGTACACTGTAAGAAATATATCACAGACGTTGAGTAATGACTTCAAGTTTATGGCCAAATTAACTTTGGGAAAGATATACAACCAAGAAGAACTAATGTAATTTTAATTTAGGATGCACATTAGAGCAAAATTATCTCAGTCATAATCTAAGATGTAGTCAGAGAAATCTCTAAATTTAATTTTTGGATGTTATAAACTAAATTAAGAATCCATCTTGAGTTACCACACAGAATTAAGTCATCATAATGGATTTGGTGGGTAGGAAGGACAAGCCTACCTTCCTATAAAATTCTATGCTAATGTGACAGGAAATTTCTTGGTACACATTACATGTAAGATCTAAACTACAGACAATTTAGACTTGATTTTGCTGGCTACAAATGCGATATACTTAAACAATACCTGTTCAGTTTCTGATTTTGTCTGTCTTTTTCTTGTTCATATTTAGTCTTCAATCCTTTGAATGTCTGAACATATTCAATCGATTCAAGTGCTTTATAAAAGTTTTCAACTATATGTGCAGTAAGAGACTTGATATCTTCCTGTATAAGCACAAAATTTATATTTAAAAAAATAATACAATGCTTATTAGGAGAAAAACTTAAAAAAAAAACTTTTATACTTCTGAAGTTGATCAAAAAAAGTTTTTCAAAATCACCTTCCAAAAATAAATGTCCTAGATTCTTTATACATGAGCCAGGACTCCACAGAAAACTTGGGAAAAAGGAGAAGCAATTCACTGGAGCCCTTTTGGGGGACTATAAAGAACATTTGAAAAGCAAACAAATTTAGTTTACATCTTGTTTATTTATATACTACTTTATAATTAAAAAACACTTTTGCAAACAATTTCATTCGATTCTCACAATTTTATGAAATAAGTTGTACCTATTTTACAAAAAACAAAACAAAAGAAACCCCCAAATCCAGGCCCTAAGACCTTGTTAGTGGTTAAAACCATATTTTCATTAAGTGTATTAATGATTTCTTATCAGGGTAGGTTCTTGGCTCTACTGCACACAGAGGCATGGTGACTCCTTACTGCGACACTGCTTCACTACTCTGACAGTTACAACCTTGTACATGGAACAGAGATGTGTTAAGTTTGCAGATTCAAGTGTATTGTATTAAACTTACCAGATTTGAGAAAAAGTAAATTCTAGGAAGAGTGGGGATGGTGTGAACCCAATTCCTTTTATCAGTATCTTATCAAAATTTCAAGGAAAAAGGATACAAGTTATTAAAAAGGTTTATATAAAGTTCTGATTCATTAGATTATATGACCTGGGTGCAGACGGCTACTGAGTTAATTCCCTGGTTGGTCCTTTTCTAAGATTAAAGACTACACTTTTATATTATTCATCCTCCTAAACTCATTCTTTAAGAGACCACTCTTAGAAAAACAACTTTTAGCCAAATAATCCTCATAGAATAGCAAATCATTATAGAAATATGACTTGAAATAAAACCAGAGACTTGAGTTTTTAGTTTTTCTTTTTTCAAGTTCTTTATACATGGCTGTTTCCTTGATGAAAGAGTTGTGTATGTATATATGCTGAAGAGGTAAATTTGCTGTAGTGACTGTAGTTCTCTTATTTCTACTCTACTTGTACACTGCTCTTTCCAGATCCTTTTATGAGAAAAATTTTGTTGTATGAAACTGAGTTGGGATGGAGTTTCATGTGCTGCCTGTGCTATTAACTGTATAGATGCTTTGGAAGGGGTCAATGAGCCATTTCTGGTATCTCAGTTTTGTTGTCTATCATATAAAGTAGTTAGACTAATTTAACTTTCTGGTTCTTTATACTTAAAACTTTAGGATTCCATCCTACTGTTAATGCATCTTGTGTCAAAGTCTACTTAAAGGAATCATTTTTTCAATCTTTGTATCTTCTTTTTAAAATATTTTTTCTCATAGTAGAAAACTGTTTTGGGGTGGGGAGGAAGACAGGGTTTCCCTATAGCCTCAACTGGCCTAGAACTCACTATGTAGGCCAAGCTGGTCTCAAACTCACAGAGATCCACCCGCCTCTGCCTCCCGAGTGCTGGGATTAAAGGCATGCGCCACCATGCCCGGCTGAAATGTCCATATATGCCAAACATGATCCTAAAACATTTCACCAAGAAAAATGGAAATAAGAAAACTGAGTAAATGAGTTATAAGATTCCTGAACTTCACTTTTAAATTTCAAATTTCACAATTTTTAATAATGGCTCAGGATGTGATTCGGTGATAGAGTGCTTGCCTAACACATGGAAGGACCCAGATATGATCCCCAACACTGACCATCCCCCACATAAAAGAAACTAACATCATTCACTTTTTAACAGTGTACAAGTAAGAATAAAAAGTAAATGATTTTTAAAATTTCAGTTTATTAGAAATAGATTCTAAGACACATGGAATAAACAAGTTCAGGAAAAAAGGAATGAAGAAATTATTTTGATTACATACAATTATTTTAGTTTTATATACAATTACTGCTTTACATATGATTACTAAAATTTCTTTAATATAAACTTACCACTCTTATAAATTCAAACAATTCAATAACAGCTGAATTCAACAGATTGTACCGAGTTCCATTATCCAGAAGAGCATTTATAACTGGTTCAAAAAGATTTCCTTTGGTGATGTAACGATTATAAAATTCATCCTTAAGGCCAATTATCCGCCTCATAAATCGAAGAGCACCTAATTAAAAAGACAAAGGGAATAAGAGGATAAATGTACTAAAATTATTATATTGACATTTTCATTATAAAGCAACATGTAAATTCTTCTAAAGTAAAAAGTAAAATGGTACACGAAACAAACTGGGCTTAAGAAAGTGTGGGGACGGATGACAACTGAAAATCTGTGTAACTGTTAATCAGATTGAAAAGCTACCAAGGTCAGCCCCATGCTAAAGGTGAAAAGACAAACAAAAATCTCATCAACAGTATCCAGAGCCAGCTCAACCCCCAGAACTCACAGGAAAGTGAAACAAAAGAACTGACTTCGCAAAGTTGTCCTCTGACCTCCACATGTGCAGTGGCGCACATGTGCAGTATACTCATAACAGGCACACATACAATAATAATAATTAATTTTTCTATTAGAAAAAAAAACCCCAAAGGTCATAAAATGCTAGTAATGCTTTGAGCAATGTCAGTGGATACAGTAAGGATAGCTCAGAATCAGGCCAGGGGTGGGGTGGGGTGGGGGGGGATAGGCGTGGTAAAGCCTACTGCATTTCTGGGGTAGGAATCCATGGAGATGGGTACTTTATTTTTAATTTTCTTGAAATACAACCAAGGGCATACCAGTAGCCCAAGAGGAGATCTATTTTTTTTAACTTTTTCAATGCAAGCTGTAGATCCTCTCCAGCTACTCTCACTTCCCTTGCCTTTGAAAACCCACTGATAAACCAATACTATTTTCACATTATAATGACATCATTCCCTTGTTTATCAATTATGTATGAACTATTTTATACTTTAGGTAAATATGAACTGTGGTATATCATATTGAATTTGCTAAAAAAAATTTTGAGTAATAACTAAGCAGTACAGTTTGGTTTGCTACATTCTGAATATTTAAAAAGACATTCCCCTCATGTATAATCTTTTAAAGGGGGTACCAGGGATTGACCCCAGGGCCTTGCAAAAGTGCCCTACCACTGACCTATATTCCCCTGATACTCCTGTTTTAACTAGTTAACTAGTGCTATAAATTTAGCAATACTATTGCTAAAATGTTTATGGAACATGAACATGCAATTTCAATCCTTTATTTTGTGTTGATAATTAAAAAAAGATATTTTATTATTTTTATTTTATGTGTGTGCATGTGTTGTCTGCATGTAAGTAAGTGCACCTGTGTTGTGCAATGCCTGTGGAGGACAGAAGAGGCCGTCGGATCCCTGGGAACTGGAATTACAGATAGTTGTTAGCGGCCAAATGAGTGCTGGGATTTGAACCTGGGTCTTCTGCAAGAACAGTCGGTGTTCTTAACTGCTGAGCCATCTCTCCAGCCCGTGTTGATAATTTAAACTTTTACTCTTAGTTAAAAAAGAAAAAATTAAAAAGACTGAGGAACTGGAAAAGGTCTGAGGGCACAGGCACTCATATACTGTTGTGGAATGCCCCATAGGCCTACAAACTAGAGTTTACAGTAACTGTTTTATTACAATGATGGGGATCCTGAAACAGTACAGATGCACAGACACAGGGAATTCATCCAGCTAGGATACCTCTACATTAATGGGAGAATCTGCAATCATCTAAAGGACTATTCATAGAAACCAGATAGAGAACCTATCAAAAGTCCTTCCAAAATTAATATACAAATATAATTCTAATCAGGGTATGATCCAACTTTTAAGTTATTAAAAAAAGTCTATGAATTACCAGAAAAATTAGGGTCAAACTCAACAAGCAGGCATTTCAATCTTCCAAAACATGTTACATAATGCCATAATAACAAACACTACCATTATTTCATCTGATGAAATTAAGAATATATATTCCAGAAATAAGGCACAAGTATTTTGCTAGTTTATTACATATCAGAGGTGGTATTTTCATTCTATAGGGAAAAATATGATTTTAAAAGGTGTTGGCACAGTGGACTATCTATCTAGAAAAGAAAACTAGACTATCACTTTAAACCATATCCTAAAATATGTTTCAGATATATTACAAATACAAACATAAAAAGCAAATAATAAAAATACAAAAAATTACAAAGTATTTGTATAACCGCAGGACACAGAAAAGTTCCTAAGCAAGATAATCCCCAACATCATAAAAGGAAAGTAAACTGCATTTGCCACCATAAGGAATTTTTTAAATGTGTGTGCCAATGTGTTTAAGTTATACATGTTTATATGTGTTAGGGATGGATGTGGGGGCTGGAGGACAACCTCAGGTGTCATCCTTAGGCATGCTGTCCACTTCCTTTTAGACATAGTCTCACACTGGCCTGAAGCTTACCAATTAGGAGTTGATCATCGAGCCCTAGAGATCTTCCCATCTCCTTCCCAGCCCTAGGATTACAAGTGTACATGCCACCAGTCCTGCACTTGTACACAGGTTCTGGGGACTCAATTCAGGTCCTTGGCAACCACTTTATCAACTGACCCATTCTCCTAGTCCCAATAAAGAATTAAAAAAGCTATTTTACTTATTATTTTTATTTTATGTATATGAGTGTTTTGCCTGCATATATGTGCACCACATGTGTAGTGCCAGAGGCCAGAAGAGGGTATCAGATCCCCTGGAACTGGAGTTACAGACAGTTGTTAGCCACCATGAGCATGCTGGGAATTGAACCTGAGTCCTCTGGAAGAACAGCAAGTGTTTCTTAACTGGTGAGCCATCTCTCCAGCCCCAAGATTTTTTTTTTTAATTCAAAGTTACATGGAGAACACCATACACAAAGTGAAGACAAAGAAAATGGGACTGGAACATCTCCTAAAACTATGTTTGTAATATACAAAGGATCTATGAAAAAGATAACCTAAAATTCACAACAGATAAAAATGCAAATTATGTTGGGTATGGTGGCTCAGACATACAATCCCAACACTCAGAGATGGAGGTAGAGGGATAAGGACCATCCACAGATACATAAGAAGTTTGAGGCCAACCTAGGCTACCTACATGAGACTCTGTCCCCCAAAACGAAACAAGAGTAAATAAAAATTACACTATAATATAAAAATATCCTATCAAAGAACATGCAAAGTAGACCAAAACTACAACACAGTCTTCACCAGTAGACAACATTTTTAAAAATTAGCAATGTAGTTGCAAGTGGTGGCTTGATTATAATCCCAGCACTTGGGCTGAGGCAGGAGGATTGCCATGAGTTTAAGGTAAGCCTTAGCTACACAGTGAGTTCCAAGATAGCCTCGACTATGGAGTAAGACTCTCTATTTTTTTTTTTTTTTTTTTGTTTAAGAGGTATTAGAGTCCTGGGAAAATGCCAAGTGCTTCAGCTTTTGGCAAAGTAACCAGGTATTAGTAAAAATTTTCTAGAGAGCAAGGCTGTTGTACATATGCACTCACAGCAACTGTGACAGAATATACAAGATCTACGCAAGCTCAAGCCAGAAGAAATTCCAGCATAGAGGTGGGGAAGTGGGTAAAAAACCCCAACCATACCTGAGGAACTATTGGCACACAAAAGAATACTGTACTAGACACATTGTAGTTTGGAGCGATAAAGAAGCAAAAAACATTCTGCAATGTGTCACTAGAGAATGATACAATTGTGGAATGTATTCTATTTAGCTAAGAAAAAAAGAATCTACAACTTACCAAAGAACTTACAGTAGTACTGGAGGACAGAGAAATGTAGGAGTATGGTCTATCTTTTACAAAAATATCAAAAAACTCTGTTTATCTATATGAGTATTCTTATGTAAATGTGTACAGATATAGAAAAAAAGCAGACTCTTAACAAGGTCTCATGTCCCAGGCCAACTCTGAAATTGCTATGTAGCCAAGGATGATTTTGAACTCCTGATCCTTCTGCCCCCACCTCCCAAGTACTGAGATTACAGGTGTGTGCCAGCACACCCATCAATCTTGACTATTTTAAGGACAGAAAGATAAAGGAGGTTAGGGGATTAAGAGTAACCAATTAGATCAGGCATGGTAGCCACACACCTTTTAAACTCAGCACTTGGGAAGCAGAAGCAGAAGCAGAAGAAGGATCTCTGTGAGATTGAGGCCAGCCTGGTTCCAGGTCAGGCCACAGAGAGTTCTAGGCCAGCTAGGGATAGGAGACCCTGTCAAAAAAAGAAAAAAAAAGAAAGAAAGAAAAAAAAAAAGATAACAAATGAGGGCTGGGGATGTATGTAGCTCAGTTGTTAAGAGTTGCCTGACATTCACAAAGGCCTAAGAGTTCAATACCCAGCACTGCATAAACAGGATATGGTGCACACACTTGTAATTCCAGAATTCAGGGTGGAGGAAAGATTTAGAAATTCGAGGCTTTGGCTACCTTGGCTATATAATGAGTTAGGCCAAGCTGGAATACATGAGACCCTCTCTCAACACATACATGCCAGAAAGGTAAAACATGACGGTTTGATAATATTCTAACAGAGAAGACTGTTTCTATTGAGAAATGTTATTGTATATAGCATTGTACCACAACAAAAATTTAGGCTAGTTCAACCCAAATATAAACAATATTTATGTGGGAAACCACCATATCCTTCTCGTCTTGCTCTTTAATATCATACATACATTGCTAAATAAGTAGATAACCTCATATGGAGAACTTTGACTTTTATGTATACTAAAAATACTTCTTAAAACATTTTTACAAAAACATTCATTTAAATTATTACTTACACAAGGCCAGGAAAGTGTGCTTTGAATTCATCAAGACCAAGACTCTTCTTAGCAAGTCCTTGTTCATGATATAGTTTTTTATGTGGTATGTGTGATGTTCTACACAAAATGTAAGTAACTCTAAAATTAAGGCAAGTAGCTGTGCTGTTTGATAATTATCTACAAAAGAAAGTTATCTTGTGAGAATATATCTAAATAGAATAAAGATTATATACTACATTTTACAGCAAAAGTTAATAGTATTTCCATCATTGTTCTATCATTTAAAAAGGGAATATGCATATCTACACATACACGAGTTTTTCATTATGTACTCTCTAAAGTATTACCAGTTTTACACAGTATTTAGATATTTTCCAAGGCTCTTAATTGAGTAAAGGATTTAATAACAACAGAAAAAAACCTCAATATAGATCTACAAATACGGTAATAAAGCATTGAGATTTTCCCAGTAGTTATCTGTGCTTAGTGCTACTACTACTAAAATTAATGTATCTATGAAAGGGCACACAGTGAAAAGGAAATTCCTCAAAGTTCTTAACCAAAGCAGATCAATACAAATTTTTGCTAAAAATTATTTATTTATTTATGTATTTATGTATTTATGTATTTATTTATTTATGCGTGTGAGTGCATATGCGCATGCCAGGAGACAACTCTTAGGGGTTGGTTCTCTCCTGCCTTGTGGAATCTGGGGATTAGAACTCACCTGGAACACCCTCTATGTAAATTTCTTAATTTCTTTTAAACAAATCTTTAAGAAAATGTTATTTTTGCTATTTAATTATCAAGTGAAAAATATCTCACTGACATTTTCTTTGTACCATTTGTTTTTCTGTCTTTTTTTTTTTTTTGAGGCAGGGTCTCCCTGTAGCCCCAGCTGTCCTGGAACTCATTATGTATACCAGGGTGGCCTTGAACTCACAGAGATCCGCCTGCCTCTGCCTCCCAAGTGCTGGGATTAAAGGCGTGCACCACCACGCCTGGCTTTTGTACCATTTTTAAGCACACTGACTCATGACATTCACAGATGACTGAAGGAAGCTATCTTTTGCTCCCCTTTGAGAGGCTTTGGTTCATGATATCACTTCAAACTAAACATCAAATTTTAACATCTATCAAGGACTTAATATGGACAATCATTTTATGGTTCAGGAAAAGAAATATTAAACTTTGAGGAAACTAGAGAATCACAGCCTTATAAAAAGAAGTCATACAACATCTAGTACAACTATTTTATTTAAACAGGAACACTATATACTTAAACACTTTGTGGATCTACAATGCTATTGGAAATAATGCAAAATTCTTTTATTAACAGAGTGACTATCAGATAGTCACAAAAAACTGTTACTGGTACTTCAAAAACTGTAGTTCAAGTTTAAGAAAAAAGTTTTACTTTTTCTAGACTAATTTCTTTAACTGCCAAAATTTGAACTAATCTTTCACAATTAAAAATAATCTCTCACATTTTTCCAATTTTATTTTCAAAAGTTTAAAAAATGTATACATGGGGAGAGGCATGCATGTGGAGGTCAGAGGACAACTTTGTGGAATTGGTTCTTTCCTTCTACCTTTAAGGGGGTTCTGGAGATCAAAATAAGTCTCTAGGATTGAGTGGTAAATGCCTTTACCTGCTGAGCAATCTCATCAGCCCATACAAAAGATTTTAAAAATAATCTACAGGTCTTATCACCTTGCTTTCCCTTTCCTACTTTAAGTCAAGAAATCACTTTGATTCAATCTCTGAACATTTTCCTTATTTGGAACTAGCTCTCCTAAAGCTCTTTTTGTTTTTTCTCCTAGGTTTGCTAAGCCTGGTAGAGAAGATGTGATGGTAAGAGCACACAGCACGGGTATCTTCTTCAGTATGCTCAGGCCCATACCTAGAAGGTATGCTCTAAACAGACACAGGTGTTAGAAGACAGGTTCCAGACAAGTGTAGTATCAACATAAATATAGATCCTAACTAAGTGACAGTGGTTTACAATATCTAAAACGTAAGAACTATAAACCATCAACTTACAGAAAATGTCTTCTAAAAGCAACGTCAGAAAACAAGCAACAAATTTACAGGGGAAAAAAAAATTCCAAATTGTTTTCCTATCTTTTATATTAGCGAAAATAGAATTTTTTTGTTTTATAATAAAAAAGTAAATCTGTTCTTGGGTTTTATATTTATGCTGAAAATGTTTTTCTTAGCTTCATATAAATACATTATATATTGAGTAAGAAAAAGCTCAAATCTGCATTCATAAAATATGAATTCATACTTACCAGGGCAAATTGTGTTGGTTTTGTTAGATCCAAGTAGATTATCTTTAAAAGAAAATTTAAAATCAACTACTTCAGTAACGATACCTTATATTTCTCCAATATTTCATAATATACAACCATATCTTCAATCATAATTTCCTTTACCTTCATAATAACCAGAGTTGTTGGTTTGCTCAAAAAGTATATCTTTTACAGAATTAGGTGCAGACGGAATTACTGTAAGATAATACAATATAAGTACTCTGATAAAAAAGTGAGATTAAAACTAGAGGTAAGACTGATATGTGTTCTTTTGCCTTCTCTCATTACATCTAACAATTAGGATGTTTCTGCAGCTAATATTTAAAAACAAATACTGGACATTTAAAACTTCAGAACAACACATATTAACAATAATATGCTTATGCTCAAAAATATGTCCTAGAGCATATATAAGCACATTTGCAAGGGAAATGCAAGAATGCATACTGGAGCGTTATGTACAATAGGAAAAAAAACCCTCAAATGTACACGTGAAGAACAATGGTCAAATTGCTACATACTCATGGAATACCGTGCAAGGCCTAAGAAAGAAATCTGCGTATCAGTATGAACAGATCTCAAGTAAACAAAACAAATTTGAGACGGAAAAATAATACAGTTCCTATACCATAATATAAGTAAATACAGGAAAGATAAGTCCCTATATATCCTGAGGAATCAGGGAACAGGGTAGGGTGGGACTGAGAATGTGAAGGGTGCATCAAAAACTCCAACTATATAGCTTTTTTTTTTTTTAAATCAGAAAAGAAGTACTTCTTTCTTTCTTTCTTTCTTTCTTTCTTTCTTTCTTTTTGTCTTTTTGAGACAGGGTCTCTCTGTCCTGGAACTCATTATGTAGACCAGGCTGGCCTTGAACTCACAGAGATATGCCTGCCTCTGCCTCTCAAGTGCTGGGATTAAAGGTGTGTGCCACCATGTCTGGCTGGCAAGTTAGTTTTGATAAAGTATAGTATATGAGCATCTATTAATAGCATTATCTGTATTTTTGCATATGCTGGAAGTATTTTAAAATGAACATTAAAATCATTTTATTTATATGTTGCAATAAAATCTTCTGGGACATACTTTTTATCCACATAACTGCATTTTGAGAGTTGAGTTGATACATCTAAATTTATTTCAGTTATTTTAACTGAGGTGTTCCATTATATAAATGTTCCATACTTAGTTCATTTTCCTGTCATAAGCAATACAGTGACACTCTTATACCCATCATGCAAATGTAAAAATACTCCTTAGGGTATATAATCAGAAAGCAACTGATGTTATTAAATAGGACGTGCCTAGGTTAGAATTCTTAATTAATTTCATAAACTTAGTCTTGACTCACTCACCCCATCCCCTTTAAGATGGGGACTCATGTAGCCCAGGCTGGCCTAGAACTTACTATATAGCTGAGATTAGTCTCGAATCCCTAATCCTCCTGTTTTTACCTTAGTACTGGAATTCTAGGCATGCACCTTTGCTCCTGGCTACAGCTTCCCTTTAGTTGGTTATTCTAGTAAATCAAAAACTGCTGCCAACTGGGTTCATGTAGCAACAAATGCCTAAACAGTTCTTTACTTCAGATTGCTAAAAGAGTATCTTTATGTCTCAATTCCACTTTAATAAACCAAAATTTTCAATAAAGTTATGGTATCACACAATATGGAAAGCCACAAAAAATATACACTAAAGAGAAAAACCTTTGTCCTACATATTGGCCTATGATTGTCTATTTCTCTATCATTCTTTCCAAAGACATTCAGAAGCAAGGGAAATCATGATCATGCTGCAGTTTGAATTTTGGAAGTAATTCCCCTGCCATATAAAGCTCCCAGTAATTGTTCGTTAGCTTTAGTACTTATTTTGTTCTTTAAAACCAGACCTCATGAGCAGACAAACAAGAGAACTTACCCTTCTCACATTTGTCTTCTGAAGTATTGGTCAAAAGTGGTGCCGTGAGGACATGCATACAATGGTTGTAGAAGAAATTTAAAAACTCACTTTTTTCAGTTTTCTGAAATAGAAGTTTTAAAAGAACACTTTATTACCTTTGTACTTAAGAAAACATCCAACAACCACTTTATGATAACATGAAAGAATCCCAAACTACCTACATATAGTCAACGCAAAAGTCTACATATATGCACTTGAATCTGAATTCCACAGAAAATAGTTCACATTGCATATTAAAAATGAAAGTGAAAAAAAGTATAGACAGTTTTTCTGAGGAAATTCAGAAAAACTTTTTACAAAGATGGCGATCTGAAATATAATGAATCAATCTACTGAACACGGTGACTACAACTAATAGGAATGCATTGCGTACTTGAAAATTGCTAAGATTATTTTATTTACATGTAAGTGTGCGCCTGTGTGTATCTGGATGTCTGTGGATGCCAAAAGAGGGACTGGATCCCCTGGGACTGAGTTACAGGTGGTTGTGAATCATCTTGTGTGGATGCTGGGAATGAAACTAGTCCTGTGGAAGAGTAGCAAGTGCTCTTACTGGCTGAGACATTTTCCAGCTCCTGGGATTATGAGTCAAGTGTTGTAACGGATTAAAAATTAGAACTTGAGGAGTGGGGAATGTACCTCAGTTGTTAAGTACTTGGATTAATATGTGCAAGATCTTGGGCTCCATCCCCAAGTGTGTGTGTGTGGTGGGGGGCACCACAACAATATTCTGCTGTCTGTCTGAACCTGAAACTGAAGCAATCTTTTTGGGCTATTAAGTCAAAAGATGAACTTCCAAGCTGTTCTTTAAATTTCAAGTTTGTAATTTGGAAACTAATTCCTAATTTATCACCATTTATTAAATAGTTGGCCCCACTAAACTGTAACAATTTTTTTAAGGAAGAAAATATTGCTCCTGTTTTTCAGGTGAGTGTGTTGTTTCTCAGCATGAATTAAAAGAGAAACAAAGGCTTCTCTTTGGAAAACTTTGTCTGTTCTCTTGTTACAAATCTACAAAGGTTAATAATTTAAGTTGAGGGGCTGGAGAGATGGCTCAGTAGTTAACAGCATTGGTTGTTCTTGCAGAGAACCTGGGTTCAATTTTGAACAGCACCCATATGGTGGCTAACACCCGCCCATAACTCCAGTCCCAGGGGAATCTAACACCCTCTTCTAAACTCAACAGGCATTGCATGACATAGGTGCACTTACATACATGCAGGTAATACACTCATACACATAAAATTAAAAGAAATAGATGATCTAATTATGATTATAATTAGATATTATGATTATAATTAGATTATGATTATATTATAGAGATTATCTGATATAGTATATCTATGATTATATTATGATTATATTATAGAGAATATCTAATTAAGGAAATAGTTTTCCATGTTGAAATAACCACTACTACATTCTGGACTCTTGAGGTGGGTGTGGTGGTGGCATATGCCTTTAATCCCAGTACTTGGAAGGCAGAGGCAGTCAGATCTCTGTGAGTTCAAGGACAACTTGGTCTACATAGCAAGCTCTGGGCTAAGCCCACTTAAGTTTAATTCTTAGGCTCCATGTGGTAGAAGTAGAAAACTGTCTCTGGCAAGCTGACCAGGAACCTCCATGCATGCAAGATGGCATATCCTCCCCCCTCAATAAATAAATGTAAAATTAAAAAAAATTTAATAATTACAATCTTGTATTTACTGCAAATGAATTATTATAAGAATATCATTGCTGTTTAATACAAACATATGAAAGTATTTGTTGCTTCTTAAAACTTTATTACAAAACTACATAAAAATGACTAAGCCAAAATATTTCTAAATCAGTGTAATTTCTTACATTAGTTGTAGCCAACATGTTCTCTGGATCAATTAGAGTACGAAGAAGTCCCATTAACTGGACTGCACCACCTAGCTCAGGATCAGTATCACAAATCATCTGTTCAATAACTACATTAATAAGAAGTATATCCTGAAAGAAAACATATTTCCATTAGATCTTGATTAGACATACAACAAATTCATTAACTGAATTCAGAGCACAGAAAAAGCAGACTTGAACAGAAGAGCCTATTGAAAGTTTTTTTTTCTTTCTGTTTTTCAAAGTTCAAAAAATTATAGAGTCAAACAAACAAAAAGGAGGGCATGCCCTCAGCTTACAGTGACTTTTGTTCACAAGAGGTTACCTTTCTAAGTCTCAGCTTCAGGCATAAATTAAGAGGATGACCAAACAAGATTACAAAACCAGTGACCCTAAAATATAATTTCAGTGTCTAGATGTTTCCATTAAAACTTCTCTCTAGAAAAAGACCAGGATAGAACCCAGCACACAACTCTTTCCAAGGTATGAGAGTGATTGGCAACTTGGGTAACCTCTTCAGAGGATGGTGTGAGGAGGATGGAAAAGGAGGTAGGAACTGGCTAGGCAGTTAAGAGTAAATAAGACCCCAAAGAAAAGTAGCCAGTCTCTTGGCTAAAAGTCAAAATGTCCTTGGGCCACACAGCAACATACTAAATTCCAAAGGCCAAAAATGTCAAAAGTATTTGAGAGCGCTCATTTGGTGGCGCATGCCTTTAATCCCAGCAGAGACAGGCAGATCTTTGAGCTCAAGGCCAGCCTGGTCTACATAGTGAGTTCCAGGACAGCTGGGGCTACAAGGAGACCCTGTCTCAAAAAAAAAAAAAAAAAAAAAGACAAAAACAAAGAAAGAAAGAGTACATGAAGTTGTCAGGAAAAAAAATGATGGGAAGATAATGTGAGGTGTTGGAAGGGAGGGAGTGGGCATGGATTTGATCAAAACACCTTTTATGCACGTATGAAATTCTCAAGAGAGTTTTTTAGAGTAAAAAAAAAAAAGACCTAACATCAGATCGACTGTCACAGAAGCAACGCCCTCTTCAGTTTTAATATGAAGCCACAAGCACCTTGCAAATACAGAATTTCTCTGTATTCTATTTGTGTATGTCTTCAAGTGTATGTGTACATGTATGCACGTGTATGTATGGAGGCCTATGTTAATGTCAGTGTTTTCCTCAATCAGATTCACTATAACTTCAGGTGATCATTGCATGTATGTGGTCTGTTGTTGGTAGAAATGCCTTATGTGGTAAATGACAGTATGTTTATTATTGACAAAGATATTTAAAAAATGGCCAGATTGGGTGCTGGAGAGATGGCTCAGCGGTTAAGAACACTGGTTGTTCTTGTAGAAGACTCAGTTTGAATCCCAGCACCCACACGGCAGCTAAGAACTGTCTATAACTCCAGTCCCAGGGGATCCAACAGCCTCTTCTGACCTCTGAAGGTATTGCATGACATGGGTGCACTTATCTACATGCAGGCAATACACGCATACACAGAAAATAAAAAAATAAACAACAACAACAACAAAAATGACCAATACACCATAAAGAAAAGACAATTTTTCATTTTTGTAGTACAGGGGATTGAACACATGGCTTCACGCATGCCAGGCAAGCACTCTACATCACCATGACTCTCTGCTCCCTGCCTGCTTTATTTAAAGACAGGATCTCACCTATAGCCCAGGCTGACCTTCAACTTGTAATGTTCCTCTTGCCTCAGTCCCCTAAAGGCAGGAACTACAAGTGTGAGCCACCATGCCAGAAAACAGTGGCAAATATTTAAGGAGGCACATATGTTTACCCAGATTTAAATGTTACCCAGGGCTGAGGTTATAACTTAGTAGAACACTTTCCTAACATATGTAAAACCTGGGGTTTAATCCCCAGCATGGCAAAATAAATAGGGCCACAATGTTCACATGTACTGAAATGTTAGATGGTATCCCATAAATTACATGTAATTTTTATGTATCAATTATAAAGTAAATTTAAATTTTAAAACCCTATAGAACTCTGTTATTAATGTTAACACGGGCTTTATTTCAATTAGGAGGAAAAAGCAGATTCCATATTAAACTGTATCTCCTTTATTCTGGCATGTTGAGCAAAGAACACTTCATATAAAATGTTAAGATATTATGGAAAGGTAAAGAAGTCAAATGAGCTTTTTCTAGACTTGGGCTAAGAAATTTACCCATCTTAAATTATGGTAGACATGTTTAACTTAATCTATTAATTAGGACTTCAAATACTTTGCTCACTGAAATATAAATTCTGCTATAAATTTACTAATTTTTTTAAAATTAAAAAAATTTATTATTTTTATTTTATGTGTATGTGTGTATTGCCTGCACGTAGGTAAGTGCATCCGTATCATGCAATGCCGGCAGAGAACAGAAGAGACTGTCAGATTCCGTGGAACTGGAGTTATGGATAGTCATTAGTTGCCATGTGGGTGCTGGGATTTGAACCCGGGTCTTCTGCAAGAACAGTCAGTGTTCTTAACCACTGAAGTATCTCTCCAGCCCCTAAATTTAATAATTTAAAGATAAGCAAAAATAATCAAATGATAGATTAAGTGTCATCTACACGTAAACACATTAACAAAGATTTCTTAAAGTCAAATTTTATCTCAACATTTTCTCTCAACATTTTTTAGATTTTAATTTTTCTGATTTATTTTTATTTTATGCGTCTTTTACTTGCATGTATGTAAGTGTACCTGTGTCATGCAGAATCTGAGGATGCCAGAAAAGGGTGTTGGATCCCCTGGAACCAGAGTTAAGGATGGTTGTTAGTAATCATGTAGGTGCTGAGAATTGAACTCGGGTCCTCTGGAACAACAGCCAGTGCTCTTAACTGCTGAGCCATGTTTCCAGCCCCTGATTTAAAATTTTTATTTATTTAGTTTTTTAACATGTGTATTAGTATATTGCCTGCATGAATGTTAGTGTATCTGTGTCCTGCAAGGCCCATGGAGGTCAGAAGAGGGCATCATATCTCTTGGAACTGGAGTTATAGCCGGTTACTACTCACATATGGGTACTGGGAATCAAAAGCGGGTTCTCTGGAAGAGCAGACAGTGAGTGCTCTTAACTGCTAAGCCTTAGAAGCCCCAAGTTTAATATTTCTATAGTGGGGGAACACAACATTGTTCTTATTATTCAAATTTCATTTCCAATCAAAAAAAGATACTAAGTGAAAGCAAAATCTTAGTTATTCAAGATTACTAGCTGGTTCACAAATCTCCTGAAGGATTGAAATGTCTTTAATCAGTCCTTCAAGCTAACAAATCAATATTTATGAATCTTAGAGGCTAATCTTAGGTGTATGGTTGTTCATGCCTCTAATCCCAACACTTGGGAGGCTGACACAAGAGGAATGTTGGAAGTGTCAGGCCAACTTGTACAGGGAGTTCTAGGCTGTAGAGTAAGAAAGACCCTGTCTCACAAAAGCCAAACCCAAATCCCGACCTAAAACACAAAGCAAAAACAAAGAAAAACAGAGGGAGGAAAAATGTAACTCAATTACAGTATATCCCGATACTAGTTTGAATCTGTTTTTTTTCCCTTTGCAATAACAAATCATTTGGCATATATTCTGAGCTTCCCAAAGTTACAAATGATTGTAATTTTATATTCTAAAACTTAAGGTTATTATTATGATTTTCTTGCAATAGCGAGTACCACAGCATCATTACTTACGTCATCACTCTGCTGGGCTTCTTGCATCACAAATTCTCGGACCATAGATGGACTAAACTCTACCAAGTAAGAAAATATATCTGTAGCAGCTGATCTGACTTGTAAATCATCCATTCCCTGATAAAAGCAAAGCTAGGTTAGAGACTAATAACAAAAGTTATTCTTGCATTGCTGTTTTCTTCCTCGAACCCATGCATAATCTCTCAAATTTTTAGATTACAACAGACACTGAACTGAAACTTTTTTTCTTTCTTTCCTTCTTTCCCCTCTCTCCCTCCTTCCCTCCCTCTCTCCCTTTCTTCTTTTCTATCCTTCTTTCCTTCCTTTCTAAGATCCATGCATTACCTCCCAAGTTTTGGATTAAGACAGTAAATGGAATCATAATACCTCTTTCTTCCTTCCTTTTTCTAAATTATAGTATAATTTCGGGCAGCTCACTGATTAGTTGCTGCTGTTTTTTACAATCAAGAAGAAATATTCAGAGAGTTTAAATCTAAGAATCTGCACAAAGCTGGCATAGTGGTGCATATTTGTAATCCTACCATTTGGGAGGCAGTGGCAGGACTGCTTCAAGTTTGAGACCAGCCTGTGCTATACTGGGGGATGCTATATCAAAAAACAAAAACTAAAACACAAAACCAAACACACATGCTGGAGAGATGGCTCAGCAGTTAAAAAAGCACTGGTTGCTATTGTAGAGGACTTGTGTTTAGGTAATAACTATTCTTAACTCCTGTTCCAGGGGATCTAATGCCCTCTTCTGGCTTCCACAGGCATTGCACCCATGTGGTATGCTTACAGGTGGTGGGACACGGACACACACACACACACACACACACACACACACACACACACACACGACACCAATAACAACAAACCAACCAGTATGGGATTAGGGAGCAATATTTTAAAGATGCTATAAAAAATCCAAGAGAGGCCTCTGGCAAGCTGGCTCAGTGGTGAAGGTGCTTGCAGACCTGTTAGATCCTTGGAACTCACATGGTAGAAGGAGAAATTCAACTTTGAAAGTTGTCTAAGTATTTAAATATATTCAAAAATTAATGAAGTTTCCTAAGTGAAGTCTTCCAGAATCTTTTTGTTTTGGTCCCATATTTGAAAACGTTACTTAAAAAAAAAATTTAAGTGCCGTTAACTGCTGAGCTGACTCTCTACCATCAAAGCCCCCCTCACACCCACCAGAGTAAACTTTATTAAGAAAAAGTGAAAAAGAACTCCAGGGAGTAGGAGGAGCTCCAAAGGAGGAAAAATCCCCAAGGTTACTTCTTAATAACCAATCTATCTTTCATTACTTGTTTAAGACAATGCCTTTGAAAACAGTTTTTGAACATTTTACAGCTTTCCCACAACTTAGATTTCTATGGTTGCAAATCTGTGATAAACTACAATTCCTGGGACTACAATACAAAATGTAGTCCCAGGAATCCGTTAGGGGTCCTAAGACTCTTTTCTGGAAGTGTACAACACTAAAAACTTAAAAAAAAATTTATTTATTAATTTTGTTTTATGTGTATGAGTGTTTTGCCTGCATGCATGTAAGTGCACCCATGTTGTGCGATACCGGAGGTTAGAAGAGGGCATTAGATCTCCTGGAACTGGAGTTACAGACAGTTGTTAGCTGTCATGTGGGTGCTGGGAATTGAACCCAGGTTCTCTCTAAAAGCAGGCATTGCTCTTAATCACTGAACCATCTCTCCAGCCCCAAAACTTTCAATTAAGAAGAAATAGTAAGAAAATGTTAGTTACTTGACTTTTCATTCAGTCATAAATACGGGAGGAAGAAATGTGGTATCACAGCAAAGTAAATATAGCAGCTATACTATTAAAAGGGATAAGCAAAAAACCAACAAAATAGAGAAACAGAAAAAAAGTTAACGATACACTCATCCCACTAAATTATTTTTGGTTTAAAAATATTATTTTGGGGGGCCTGGAGAGATGGCTCAGTGTTTAAGGGCACATACTGCTCCTCTTCCACAGGACTTGAGTTCTCAGCACCCTTGTCAGGCAGCTCACAACCACCTCCAACTCTAGCTCCATGGGCTCTGAGACCCTCTCTCTTCTGACCTCCACACATGACACAAACACACATATATACGTGTGAATAAAAAAGAAATATAAAAAATTATTTTCATAAGTTTATGTTAACATGAACACTAAAAAATTCTCAATTTAAATATTTCATAGAGAATGCTAATGAATAAAACTCCTGTAACTCTTGAGTGGGGTGGCACACGCCTTTAATCCCAACGGGAGGCAGAGGCAGGATCTCTGGGAGATTGAAGCCAGCTTAGTCTACATAGTGAGTTCTAGACCATCTGGGGCTACAGACAGACCTTGTCTTAAAAATACCAAAAGACAAATTAAAAAAACCCAACCTCATACAACTAAAGCCTGAAAACTATAACACTAATCCCATACTGAAGCTTGGGTCCCCTGGTCCAATACGTCCTCACTCTATCTACCAGCTGGACTGAAAAAGAAAGACATTTTATTACATTTTATGAAATACAAATAACAGAAAAGATAATAATCTTTGAAAAACAAATGAATGAATACTGATAGTACAAAATTTTTAAATCTGGTAATTGAAATCATTCTCATGGTGATTCAATATCAGACAAATAGTAAACCAAATTATAAAATTCAGCAGTGTAATATGTATTTTACTATCCACATATAAAACTATAACAAATTCAGTTTCAAAAGCATGAAAAGAAACCATAATTACCATTACAATTTCAAGAGCTGGAAGAATTCCCAATTTTGCCAAAGTTTTGAAGAAAGCATCCCTGTTCTGGGGTTGTAATGTCTGAGAAAATGCACAAAATTCCTTGAAAAAATTAACCTGCAAGGTTAAAAATTAAGGTGAGATGTCAGTAAACATGAAAATAAAATTTGGCACCATTCTAAGGATAGCTACCAGAGTAGAGAATTCACCCTCTGAAGGTTCTTGTTTTTTCATGTATCCTGGCCTCTCAAAAATCTCTATTAAAAATATATTAAAAACTAGTGCTGAGTGTAGTGGCATATACCTATATTCCCAGCCCTCAGGAGGCTGAGGCACGAGGATCATGAATTTGAGGCCAACCTGGCCATGGAGTTAATATCAAACTTTGTCCCTTTATAAAACAAAAAGCAGGGTGGACAAGATGGCTGGCTCAGTGTGTAAAGGCACTTGCTGCCAAGTCTGATAACTTGGGCCTGATTCTTGGAAGTCACATGGTAGAAGGAGAGAGCCAGCTTTCTCATGCTATCCTTTGACCTCCACTTCATGAATTGTGGCATGTGTACCACTCTCTCAAATGTAAAATAAATAAATGAAAAACAAACAAACCCAAACCCTAGCACCAACTAATTAATTAGTTTTACTTCTTAAATATCGATCCTCTCTAAACATATTCCAGTGCAAAAATGTCATGTAGGGATCCCATCTACTGTGTCTTAATTCCCCTGTGGCCTGGGCAGCTCCACTCTCTCCCTGCGCTTGGTCTCCCTTCAAGCCTTGCTTGGGTCCAGGCCCACTACTGCTCTTTCTGCCCCAGATTTCTGGACTACCCTTAGTCCAGACCTGCCTACTGATCCCCTGTACTCAGACAAGCTCAGTTCTACAACTTGTGTTTGATAGACCTTCCACAGGCTGTCCCCACCCCCACCCTGCCCTGGTCTCCTGATCTGCCTGCCAGACACACCCACCCACTACCATGTTAAGTCGGATCCCATCTAGTGTATCTTGATTTCTCTGCAGCCTGAGCAGCTCCACTCTCCCCACACTCTATTCCACTTCTAGCCATTGGCCCAGGCTGGATCCTCCTCTTCCTCAGATCTCTGGACTAGCTTCCTAACCTGACTAGTATCTTAACCTAGACTAGCTTAGTCCTCTAGAGTGGTCTGCTAGACCCTCCACAGGCTGACCCCAACCCCACCTTGCCCCTGGCCTCCTGATCTACCTGACATAGACACACCTACAACCCTGACAAGAATATTCTACACCAGTCATCAAAGAAGCTTTCTTCTCCAACAGATGGAGGCTATTACAGAGTTCCACGACTGGTCACACAGAGAGAATAGACATCTGAGAAATGCTTAGCCCTAAGTGACACATCTACAGTGGAACCTCTATACCTAAGGCTCATGGAACATAGTGGAACAGGGAGTAGAGAGAATACTAATACATCCCTCAACTTTCACCAGGGAAGTTTCCTCATACAACAAAATGCGATGCAGAAGGCCACAACTAAGTTTTAGAGAACAAGAGACTGCAGAGTGGGTGTCCCTGGATAGGTCTCCTATATTAAACCCCACCTATTCTTGGCTCAGGGACCACTGCAGAAGAGGGGGCAGAAAGATTGTAAGAGCCAGGGTTGGTGCATGAACATAAGGAAACAGAGGCTTTCAGGCTACTGGCAACTTGCTCATATGAACTGCAATAATGGTGACAGCAAGCAAAAGACCCATGCCAATTCAATCAGACTAAAACCCAGCACAGAATGAGGGAAATGGGCAGCAGGCCCCAACCTTAGCACCGAGGGACATATGGGTTCAAATGCCTGACTGGATAGGACTTAACATACATGATAGAATACATGAAATCCAGTGTGTGTGTTGGGGGACAGATGGGGGAGGGGGAATAAATTTGATTAAGATCTAATATACGAAATGCATAAAAATGCAATAAAAACATTTCAGTAAAAAAGTAACTTCTTATGTAAACGATTAATGTATAATGACCTAAACTGCCCATAAGATAGCAAATGTGAAAGGAAATCTTTATGTATGTACATACATTTGTTGATATGTATTTATCTTTCCTGTTATACATTTTACTTTATAGGAATAGCCTATTAACAAAATATATACACTGTTATTATATTAAATATATTAATCATGTCACATTTACATGACACATTGATTTAAAGTACTCAAAACACTGTATAGTGTTCTTTCAATTTTTATGTTTTCTGACTTTGTCACTTGTATTTGAGATAAATGTCCTATGAGTTAAAAAAAAAATCCTATAATAAAATGTGGCTGGATTTGATTACCGGGGAACCTTGAAAAACAAAATTTGAAGAACTGGCAAGGACAGCAGAGTCTTCACTTCAAAATACTAATCTGACAATCAGGAGACTGAATAGTTTATTAAATAACTACACAAATGATGACAATGATTTTAAGTCAATAAACTTATATTTATAAAAATCCCAAAACTGATTATGTTTGAAAAGAAGTCAAACATCTGGCAGTGATTGCTATTCTTTTCCCTAAAACAGTCATCTCTCAAAACAGAAGCAAAAACAAGCAAACAGCAGCAAAAACCAAAACTTCCCCAAACTCTCCCATAAATATATTAAAAAACCAAAACAGGCTGTGTGTGGTGGTACATGCTTTTAATTCCAGCATTAGAGAGGGAGGCAGCTCTCTGTGAGTTCCAGGCCACCCTGGTCTATACAATGAGACCCTGTTTCAAAAATAACACAAAAAATCCCATTTATCATTCACTTAAGAAGTATTTTCTATCTTTTTTTTCTTAAAAAATTTCTGTAATATAAATAAAACTACACACACATACACACATAACACACACACAAAGTATGTTTGTAATTCTGTCATGATATAAGACATCTAACTGATTTGGGGATTTATAGAGCATTCAAATTTCCCCATGGGGGGGTATGGAATGGAGGGAAAATGACACACATATCTTAAAAATGTTCTGAAATACATAAAAACAAGTTTTAGAAGCTCTGAATAAATAACTTACCAACTCACGTCGTTTATCATCATCTGTAGCTTCATCTGTTAATTGTGCAAAAACTTCAGACAAAAACTTTTCATCTTCCTGCATAAGAATAATTATATATGAAATATTAATAAAAGTATAAAGTTATAAACATGATTTACATAAATTATAACAGAAGCAGATTACCATATAATTACTATTTTCATCATGAAACCTTACTTGGAGGATATATTTATAATTTTTTGAAACTTAAAAATACAATTTCAGTTATACATATATACATAACTAGAGATCTTAGAACTCTGAAAAACAAAATCAGAAGTTCTAGAGGTAGTGCAGCAAATTAATTTACTTTCATTCTAGTATTTTTTAAACACAACTCAAAGTCTGAGGCTCTCACTGTCAGTTCATATTACACCAGAAAAAAGAAGACAGGGCTGTACAAGTACAGTGATGAAGGAAGATGAACTTTAACATGTAAGAAGTTTATAAATATATTAATTTATAGCCAATCAGAGCAGAGTATTGCATGTTATAGTCTCCAAGGATAAAATAAAATGATAAACACTACAATCGCTGCATTCTGATGACTTGGAGATATTAAAAACAAGTGCTAACTTAGGTATCCTCCATTATATTAAATTTTTTTCTAGTCAGGCCACTATGTTTAATTAATGTAGCTTGTTCTAAAAGTCAAATAGTAACAACTATAAATATGAATTCCTCAATTTATATTTATCTTCCCACATATCTGCCTAATTTTTTTTAACTTTCCAGAATATTTTCAAAGGTCCCAATGCCCTGATAAATGCAACTTTCCTCCTTAAATTCTTCTAAGAATCAATACTAAAGTGACAGCCCAAAATACAAAATGTATTTTGCATAAAGGCAATCTTAAGTATGCTCATTAGAAAAATGCTTTCTGATTCTGAGTATATTTTTCTAATTTCTAGCATGAATCATTTCTTTAAGCTACAAACATAATCTGCTCCTGCATGTCTTTAAGGCAGAAACTTAAAGTGTATATATGGTTGGACTGTTTTTCCTAAATCCTGATTTTCTAAGTCATTGAAATACTTTCTGTAGATGATTTTAGTTTTTATTTTCTATTTATTAGGAGCTTTTGTTTTAATAAGACACAATTATTTGTGTCACATTGTATGTGGCTGCTTTTCTAGATAATATAACCTGTTGCCTAGACCTAAATCAGAGCTGGTGATATAGCTCAGTGGTACAGAGTTTTTCTAACCATGAATTAGATCCCACACACCACAAACAAACAAACAAACAAACAAACAAACCAAAACACACACACGCACACACACTCACACAAAGAACCAAAAGTCTATATTAAGCTATTTTCTTTATAGAAATGTAAAACCAGGCAAAACAAACAGAACAACTGACATTTTTGAATCACATAAATGTGACCAGACTTTACAACATTACTTTGAAATTGCCTAGTCTAGTTTTAGATTTGGGGAGACAGATTATCTGAAGCTACTGAACGACAGAGATGGAGTTAGGGTCCAGATATCATAAATAGATAGCCTTTAAAAAGTTACTCCTGGGGATGCAGAGATGGCTCAGTTGCTAAGCACATGTACGGCAGCACCCACATCAGGGGGCACATAACTGCCTGCCAGTGAACTCCAGCTCCAGGAGATCTGATGCCCTCTTCTGGCCTCCATGGCAGAAGTGTGCAAAACCACACACAGAAACACATAAATACACATAATTTTAGAAACTTTTTAAAAAAGAAACTTTTAAAATCAGAACACATCAAGGACCAAATCATAAAATGTGAGTGTTAAAAACCCACACATTACATCATTTTTGTCTTTTTGGCTGTGAGCCTGAGCCTTTAACGGCTGCACCAGCTCTCCAGGCCCCCATCATTTTTTGAAGAGGCACTTGAACACTTTACATATGTAATTGGAAAGCAAAAAATTAGAAATTTCTTAGTTTTGAAACCTTATTATTGAGAGAGACAGAGAGACAGAGAGAGACAGAGAGAGAGAGAGAGAGAGAGAGAGAGAGAGAGAGAGAGACAGAGACAGAGACAGAGACAGAGACAGAGACACAGAGAGTATGAATGCTGGTGTGTTTGTTTTAATTTAAGAGAGACAGAGACAGAGACACAGAGAGTATGAATGCTGTTGAGTTTGCTTTAAGTTCAACTCTTCCCTTTGGATATTGGGAATATATGCAACCTTTATTACAAAATATCAAAATTTGAGACTGCTGTCCTCTATCATTTCTAGGATGAGAAATTTAAACTTTCTCTTCTGAAAAGGATCTTACTCTGTAGCTTTTTATATGGAAATATCCCTATTTTATTGCCTGTTAGGAATTTACAAAACATGTTTGAACTATATTTCTCAATTTGAGGCAGAGGTTTCAATCTGTAGCTAGAAAACTGACAATAAAAATCTTATGTTCTAATGAGTTGAGAATATCAATACATGTTAGAATATATGCTAGGAGCCCACAATTATGTGGATGCTTTTACTTCACAATTTATCAGCTAACAACAGTCTATAACTTATATGTACCAGTTAGATAAATAGTGTACAATTTCACTTACCTCATTTAATTCACATGACAGGACATTAAAATTCATTTGAAAAGACACAAGTATGCATATTACAGAGGCAGAAGGTTATATGTTAACATTTAATATCTAGCCAAAAATTTTGTCACAGAAACCTCAGAGTTGGGCTTTTTTAGCACATAGGTACACAAACCCCCTTCCCACATACACATAATTAAAAATAATAAAGACATCTTAAAATTTACAAGTAATTGGATACAGTCTCAATTTCTTTGCTTCTACATTTTTGAAACTAGAATTCAGCATCATTTTAGGCATGTAAGAAACAATTAAGAGGTAAATCCTAGACAAACAACAGATAGTTATAGTTCATGACAATTTCACAAATGTACTTCATGGACCAGAAATGAATAAAAAGCTCCACTTGATTTGTATCACAGATTTCACAAATAAGCTTACTGTAAAACAGAAATAGAACACAATATACAAAGTTTTACAAATACTTATGTATTAGTTGGTACAATGTATTTTAGCTATTTTTGGCAGTACTAAGGACTGAACTGAGAGCCTTGCACATGCTACGGAATTCACTTTACTATTAAACTGCAATCGCCAGATCATAGTTTTTAAATATAAAAAGTAAGGATTTACTGCTATGGATATGGAAACCCCTTTGAAGTCAAGCAGTCATTTGAAAGCTACATCTAAGATACTAGCCCCTTTACATTAACTATAGTATATAGTAACCATCTTTCCAATTTCCTCAAAATGTAATCATTTTTCTGTCTGCAAATAAAATGGCATCTTGAAATGCAGAGCAGGGCCCACAGCTACTGAAATCACAGCTCTCAGGACACTGTTGCAGGAAGATCCTGAGTTTAAGGCCAGCCAAAAAACAACAACTGAAAGACAAATCAACAAAAAGTCCCAGGTCCAGGTATCATAAAAGGAACCTAATATGTACATTTAGCTTCCCGTCTACACATTACCAGAGAATAATGAAAAACTGACAAGTAGTGCCAGAAGTAGTGGTAACACCCATAATCCCAGTAGTTAGTAGGTGGAGGCAGGAGGATTAAGAGTCATCCTCGTCTACACAGTAAGTTCAAAGACAGCCTGGGTTTCATGAGACCCTGTTTCATAAAAACAAAACAGTGGCTGGAGACGGCTCAGTGGTGAGACGGCTCGGTGGTTAAGAGCACTGACTGCTCTTGCAGAAGACTTGTGTTTGGTTCCCAGCACCTACATGGTGGCTAACAACAGCCTGTAACTCCAGTTTCAGAGGATCTCATGCCCTCTTCTGGCCTCCATGGGCAACATTTGTACACATAAAATAAAAATAAATAAACTACTTAAAAAAAGAGCCAACTGGCTCAGTGGGTAAAGGTACTTGCCACCAATCCTGATGAACCCTAGTTCAATCCTTAGGATCCACATAGTGGAAGAAAATGAACTCCATAAACTGTCCTCTGACCTCCATAAACACACACTATAACCCACACACATATGCACATACATGCACAAAATAATGTAGTAAAAAGTAGAAAAGTATGTTTTACTAAAAAAATTGTAGTTCATAAAGTCAAAAGATAGTTATATTTTCTATGCCTGACAGTACATTTAATGTAAACAAATCTTCAACACCAGCTTAAATTATTAGGAACTAAATTCTGAAAATAGAATTGTGAAAAATGATTTACTCACCTGTAACATGCTGACTATTTCAACTTTGTTGAAGAAAATAAAAGACGTAAGAGTAGAAAGAAAATTCTCTTCAAAAACAGATGGTGTGGGTAAAATGATGTCCTGAATGTACTGGACCCTGTAAGTCTGATGTATTTTTTGCCTTAGTTCCGAGTCTGTTATTGGTATAACTTCCTTAAACTTTGCAGTTTTGGTCAAGAATTCTCTATGTCTCTTTGGCTGAGCCAAAGCAGGGTCATATTCAAGGCATCCCACGACATCCATGATACACTCATCAGAAAACATTACTTCAAAAAGAGTTGCCTTATTTAGGAACAAAATTCCTCTAATAATTTCATACAGATGGTGTAAGCCTTCAGTATTTTCTAGGTTCTCACAAGCTTGGAACAGCTGCAGTAGTTTTTTAATATAGCCTTCATTTTCCAAGGCCAGAGCCAGTTTTTCCCTACGGATAGGTGAGGAGAGAACTGAGGTAACTAAGTCAGCAATCTCTTCAAGTTTACTGAGTTCACACATGGGCAAGTCAATTAGATGACTAGTTTCTGGCATTTCTTCAAATCGTTCTTCTTCAGATTCATCAATGAGGTCCTGTGTGACTTCTACTGATGGGTCCTTACCTTGAACCTAAAACACCCAAGTACAACTGGTTACCTTAAAACACAAAATTATTTAATATTCTGGAAATCAAATCACTGAATATAAGTAAAAATACCTTGCAGTCAGGCATGGTTACACACCCATATGTAAACTCAATACTTAGGAAGCTGAGGCAGGAGGGTCAGGAGTTCAGTGCCAGCTTTAACTACAAAATCGAGTTTGGTGGAAGAGCATCATCTTATCCAAGGGACTGACCTTGCTCAAAGAAAGGTTTGGCCCTTGCCCAGTTCCTGAGGAGTAACTTTTATGCGCCAGCAATATCTTATCTTAAAGTGACTAATTACCTGGGGGCTTGCATTATTCTACACTAATAATGTGGTTGATGATGGGAGACCTTGGACTGTGAAGCATCCTTGACCTCTGGAGGGGCTGAAGACTATAGGTCAGTCAAGCTTAGGTGACTTATCTCCAGTAAGAGAGAAAGAAACAAACATAATCACAGAAGAAAAAACTCATTATAATGAAAATAACAATAGCCAACCAACAATAAAAGCAATACATCATAAATAAAGAACTGTATTAGGCAATCAATAAAACTGATTTCTCATTGTAAGATAAATTATATGATTAATTTAGGTAAGTATCACCGCTAAAAAAGCCTAAGAAGATAATGAGACACGAAGCATTAAGGAAAAACTAAGAACTCTTAATATCCCGAGAGCATGGGCTTTAGGTAACAGTAATATTTAATATTAGCTTACTAATTGGAACAAATGTTCCATATTAATATGAGATGCTAGTCTTGCTGCATTAAGTGCAGCTGATGGTGGAGGTTGTCAGGGAGGTAGTTATGTAGGCACTCTATTACTAATTCACATTTTTTTCTCTTTTTTTGAAATGGTTTCATGTAGCCCAGGCTGGTCTCAATTTCAACTTGAAGCTGAGAATGACCTTGGACTTTGGATCCTCTTGCCTTTAACTCCTGATTCCTGGGATTATAGGTTCTTGCCACCACACTTGGTTTAAGCAGTGCTGGGAATTGAACCCAGGGCCACCTGTATGCCAGGCAAACACTCTTATCAATTGGGTTATAATTTCCAGCCTTGTTCACATTTTTAAAATAAATCTAAAAATATTCTAAAATAAAAAGTTTAAGAAAAATCAGTTAAGCCAGATGTGGTGGCTTGCAATTTTAATTGCAGCACTTGGGAGGCAGAGATAGGCAGAGTTCGAGGCCAACCTGGACTACATAGTAAGGTCCAGGCCAGCCAGGGTTACATAGTGAGACCCCAAAAACAAAAACCCCTGCCAAGAATTGCAACTGCAGGTACTATGTATACTGAAGTCATAGGTACTTAAAAAATAGTTATAATTTTAATTTTTTGAGTGCATTGCCTGCATGTATATAAATGCACCTGTGTTGTGCAATGCCCTTGGAGGTCAAAAGAGGGAGTTAGATCCCCTGAAACTGGAGTTACAGATGGTTGTTAGCTACCATGTGGGTGCTGGGAACTGAACCCAGGTCCTCTGCAAGAGCATCCAGTGCTCTTGGCTGCTGAGTTACCTCTCCAGTCTAGTCATAGGTACTTTTGATCATTAGTGCCTGTCATATAGTATTAAAACACATTAGACAAACACATGTCCAAGTATTAGGAGGAAAAAAAAAAAAAAACGCCTAAAAGCCTGAACATAATCATTTAATCTTTTGGTCTGTGTAAGGATCTTAGCATTTTAGAGTATCAATTATGAATACATACTATCAAAATCTAAGTGGTAAAGGAATTATAACAATGGGTTTTTGTGCCATTACTAATTTTAAGTGAAAGAATTTGTTATAGCATATAAAAATATCCATAACTGGGGATATAGTCAGTGGCAGAGTTCTTACTTAATATGCCTGAGGCCCTGGGTTGGATCCCCAGGACTAGAAAAACACACAAAATCCATGCTATGGTATCAAAATGTGCACAGTCATAATTATAAATATAGAAAGAAACTTACCTGACAAATTTTTTCCCAGATCTCATCACAGCCAGCTTTTTCCTGAAAGCTTAGAGCCAAGTCATAGTTCTCAGCTTCTGACCAAACAATTAATGTATCCTGTTAAAAAAGAAATAAGATTTCTACACCACTACACTAGAAAAGAAATGTCTATAAAGTACAAATAAAAATCAAGAGAACTGGCACAGGTAAAATGCATCCAACTGACACTACACAACTGCACAGTATTTTTCTACCCTTTGAAATTTTGGTAATATACTGCCAACAAAATAGAAATTTTGGAATTAAAGAAGACATGAACAATCTTCTTTTTACAGTTTATTTTTATTTTATGTGTAGGAGTCCATGTGTGTTAGTGCACCCATGTCGTGTAGTGCCCAGAGAGGACAGAAGAGGGTGTCGGATCCCCTAGAACTGGAGTTAAGGATGGTCGTTAGCTACCAGTGGGTGCTGGAATTCAAACCTGGGTCTTTTGCAAGAATAGCCAGTGCTCTTAACCACTGAGCCATCTCTCCAGTCCCAGGACAATCTTCTAAAGAAGCAAAAATACATAGATCTAAAATAGGTTCGTTGGTTTTGGCTAATCATTCTTGACTGTAGACATTCCAACCATCTACTTTCTGTTGCATCCAAAACTCAGCCATTCCAATCATGAACATCCTAAATACCCATCATTCCTTTTTAATTGGTTGTCAACTGGTTAAAAGTAGTTCTATAAGCAGCTTAAGCTGTAGAAAGAATAAAATTTATTCTTCAGGGAGTAGCCTCAATTTTGCCCCTACTTTAAAAAGGTTAGGTAGACAAAACCTTTAATTAGAAACCGAGATTTGAGTTTTAAACACATGCATATAATAAAATTAAACATTAAAATCACCAAGTAGTAATCTAAATAAACAACTTTTTAGGAACCATAGTAAAATTTGATTTCAAAAATACACATGAACCAGGGTTGGGTATGTAGCTCAGTTGGTAGAGTGTCTAGCATGCTTAGAGCCCTGGGTTTAATCCCCAGTTCCACATACACTAGGTGTGGTGGTGCATGATGCCTTTAATCCCAGAAGACAATTAGGCAGAGGCAGGCAGATCTCTGTGAGATCTAGGCCAGCCTGGTCTACATCGCCAGGTCCAGACCAGCTGGGGCTACAGGGACACCCATTCTCAAAGTAAAAACAAAAACCAAAAGTTCAAGTTCATAGACCATCCTGGGCTACAAAGCAGTCTGATGTTAATCAGGGTTACATGGAAGCCTATCTCAAAAAGTCAAACAAAAAAACATACCATTGGTTCCCAGAATCCACAGAGCAGCTCACAGCTGCCTGTAACTCCAGTTTCAGGGGATATGACATAATTCCTCTGGCCTCCATAGGCATTTCATTGCATGCATGTGGCACACTTATACACATGCAGGCAAAACCCACATACACATAAAATAAAAATTAAATTTTTTTTTTTAAATAGCAGAAGGGACTGGAGAAGACTAGAGTTTGGTTCCCAGCACCCACACGGGGGGCTCACAATTAACTACCTGTATTTCCAGCTCCAGGGGATCTGATGCCTTCTTTTGGCTTCTGTGGACATCGGCACCCATGTGCTCATACACACACAAAGAGACACACATGCAAGTAAAACTAAAGTAAGTCTTAAAAAAAAAAAAAAAAAGGAAAGAAAGAAAGAAAAACCAGTAGCAAAGTTCTAAACAAAGAAGCAGAGCTACTATAGTCAGATCCATGAAAGCATTGGGCACCCACTCAGGTCCTGTTTTCTCCTCAGTCTGAATCATCTTCTTAAGACCCTGTTTCAAAATGGTTTCCAACTTTAATCATATACTATGATTTACTTACCTGTTATATACAAAAATATATTAGAAGCCAGGTGTGGTGGTGTACACCTTTATCTGAGCACTTGGGAGGCAGAGTTGGAGGCTAAAGTAAGCAGGTGGGTCTCTGTGAGTTTGAAGCCAGCTTGGTCCACATAGTGAGTTCTAGGATAGCCAAGGCTACATAGTGAGACCCTATCTAAAAAAAGGAGATGGGGGTGGGGGAAGTGTTACAGAGTAGGGCCCTTCTAGTCCTATATATTTATTCAAAATGGATGACAAATCAGTCTACCCTTCCCACACGCACCTCTAGGAAGATGCACTACTTAAAAGTATCCCATGGGTCAGAGTTAAAAGCTCCTAGAGGAGAGAGTACAGAAATGACAAAAAATCCTAAAACAGAATGCAAAGTATCAAATGCAGGGTCTTCAGCAAATCCAAAAAGCCTAGGTACAACCAGGCTCTGATTTTCATAGTAAAGTGTTTTATACTGTGCTTTGTTTTGTTACATTATCTGCTTAGTTGTATGCGGCAAAGTCTAATCTCTTTGGGATATTATTAATGTTTCTGTTTGAACCAAAAGAAGTTTACAGTTTCAAAACTAAAATGTTTTATCATTATTGTATCCCTATAGAAATCAGGTTCTAAATGAGCTCACAAGAAGAGCAGAAAAGTCAGTTATGGAGACCAACATCCAGCTAAGTGTGGGAGTGCACGTCTACAGGCAGAGGGATGTATGAGAAAGTTCAAAGCTGGCCAGGACTGCAGAGAAAGGCACTACCTCAGAAACAGCAATAAAAGATTGTATTTAATGGAGTCCTTTAAAACTAAGAAAAAGTGCCCAAGACTAGGATACGTATAAAACAGTCCATGGAAACTTGACAACTTGGTCCATCGCAAAACTTGCTATCATAACACAGCTTTATTCTAAGAAATGGACTTGTTTTATATACTAACATCACAACTGTGAACAGTGGCTCATGCTTGTAATACTAGCAACTTGGAAAGCTGAAGCATGATGATTGCTCTGAGGCCAGCCTGGGCTACAGTGAGATGCTGTCTCAACAAACTACTCTACTCTGAGGAGTTGTCGGCAGCTGATGGCTGCTGGAGGATTGGGAGTAAAGGGGTGTCATTTTTCTTGGTGAGCATGGTAGGTTGGTAGCATACTCCAGTAGATCTATCCAAATGCATGCAGCATAAATTGGAACTAATGAGTTATATGTATTAAAAAAGGGCATAAAGGTGAAATGAAGTATTATGGGGGGAGGGGTAGGGATACTTGGCTTGGATATGATCTAAATACATCGTGTGTGTGTCAAAAATAAAAAATATTCTACTAAAAACTATTTCAGAGCTGAATATTATTTATTTTTGTTGTTTTTATCTTTTTTGAGACAGGGTTTCTCTGTAGGCCCAGCATGCCTTGAACTCAGAGCTCCATCTGCCTCTGCCTTCCAGGTGCTGGGATTAAAGAATATGCCACCATGCCCTGCTAAATTTTTTTTTTTTTTTTTTGAGACAAGGTCTCACTATATATCCCTGGTTGGCCTGGAACTTAGGAGAGATCTGCCTGCCTCTGCCTTCCAAGGGCTAGGATTTACCCTATGCACCACCATACCTGGCCCAACTAATGGGTTCTTAATCAAAAGTCTAAATGGCATCTTAAAATTGTATTCAAAATTTAACCATTGATACTCCAGTTTTAAAAATCATATTCACTGGTATTTGTAACATCTCATAATGTACTGGTCTACTTCCTTAATATGAATAAGCCAGTCATAAAATATTTGAGTCTACTCCTTGCCAGATTATACTGTCCCACAGTACTATGACAAAATTCAACAGACTTGAGATTTTTCCAAAAAGGAGAATGTGAGCGTGTACATGTGTGTTGTGTGTACATAATATACATCAAAGTACCATTTAAAATCAAAATCAAAATCAAAGGGCTGGAGAGATGGCTCAGCAAAGAGCACTGGCTGCTCTTGCAGAGGGCCCACATGGCAGCTAACAATCCTCCATAACTCCAGTTCCAGGGGATCTGATGCCCTCTTCTGACCTCTGCAGGCATTGCACAACACAGGCACACTTACATACATGCAAGGAATACACTCATACACATAAAATTAAAATAATAAAATATTAAAAAAAGAAATTAAAAAACAAAACTTAAAAAGTCTAAAAAATAAGATTAAACAAACAATGCATCTACAGGCTTGTAGTAGTTCTTCCCCTTGGCACGTTTTCTGATACAATGTATAGACATGATGATACTGTTTATAAATAGTAATATCTTAGTCTCTAAATTTGATTATTATTATTTTTTGGTCTTTTTGAGACATGGTCTCCCTGTAGCCCCAGCTGTCCTGGAACTCACTATGTAGACCAGGCTGGCCTTGAACTCATAGAGCTCTGTCTGCCTCTCTCTGCCTCCCGAGTACTGGGATTAAAGGTAAATCTGATTATTTTATACCATAAGTATAGATTAGAATTAGAACCTGAGTACTACTGACAGCTTCACTATTTACTTTTTTAGGGCCGTCAACAAAAATTTTACCTTTTTGATCTTTCCTCATTGGCAGAACATCATCTTATAATCAGGACCAGATTATGAATTCAATTTTTATGTGTTAGGCACTGTGTTAAAAAGTATTTTTCCAGGGCTGGAGAGATGGCTCAGTGGTTAAGAGCAGTGGGTGCTCTTCCAGAGGACCCAGGTTCAGTTCCCAGCACCCACATGGTAGCTAACAATCATCCATAACTCCAGGTCCAGGGGATTTGCTCCCTCTTCTTGTCTCTGTGGGTTTGCATACAGATGGTGTACTTATATACATACAGGCAAAACACATTCATTCATACACATTAAATTAAAAAAATAATTCTTTAGAAAGTATTTTTCAGCAGGGCATGGTGGCCCATGCTTTAATCCCAGGACTCAGGAGGCAGAGGCAGGATGACCTCTGTGAGTTCAAGGCCAGCCTGGTCTACATAGTGAGTTCCAGGACAGCTAGGGCTACAGGGAGACCCTGTCTCAAAAAGACCAAAAAGAAAAAAAAAAAAAGCATTTTTCATATGTTAGCTTATGTATATGAGATAGATGGTCATTTTAAAATATGACTTTCAAGCTGGGCAGAGTGGTGCAGGCCTATAATCCCAGCACTCATGAAGGCTGAGGGAAGTTCAAGGCCAACCTGGACTAAATGATGAGACCTTGCCTCAAAAAAGCAACAACAGTAGCAAAAGATAAGGTACAGAGAAAGTTTGCTCAAAACCATACACTTAAAAATTAGGTGAATTCAGAGCTTAATACTGGGCCATCTTAATGATTCTGGCCTCTATCAATTTCTTCTGTCTCTACTTTTCTACTGCCTGTGGCTGTGGAATACAAGTTTTCTGTTTATAATATTTTGTGTTGGCACACACCTGCTCTACATTCCCATTCTTGACATTTCTGTACCTTAGCTGCCTCCCTATGAAGTGCTTTCACGCATTTTCAGTGAGGACTAGGCTAAGAAATTTCATTAGCTATCCTATTATTCTATCATTGTTTCATTTGTGGTTACCTGTCTTTCAGCAAAAGTGAGGTGAGGTGTTCTCTCTTAAAACACTGAATAAACAACTGTGTTACACATATTAGGTTAATCTCTATGACTCTGGCTTTTGATTTATACAAGAACAGTGGGGTTAATTTTAAAGAATTTAAAATCTGACACACCTATCAGGTATTTTGTTTCATACTGTATTATGTAATAATTTTCTTTCTTCCAATGTTTCGAATCCCAGCACCCACATGACAGCTAACAACTGTCTGTAACTCCAGTTCCAGGGGATCTGACGGCCTCTTCTGTCCTCCACAGGCATTGCACAACACGGGTGTATTTACCTACATGCAGGCAATCCAAGCATAAACAGAAAATAAAAATAAACTATAAAAAAAAAAAAATTCTTTTTGCCAAGCATGGTAGTATGTCTTTAAACCCAGGACTAAGATGGCAGAGGCAGGTGGATCTCTGTTGAGTTCCAATCCAACCAGGGCTACACAAGGAGACATATTATTGTATACAAAAATGTAAATTCTCCAAAACTAGTTTTCTTTTAAATTTAATGTGAGTATATTGCTGCAGATATGTAAGTGCACCGATGTTGTTCAGTGCCTGCAGAGATCAGAAGAGGGCTTTGAATCCCCTGGAGCTGGAGTTATGGATGGCTGTTAGCAGCCATGTAGGTGCTGGGAACCGAACCTAAATCCTCTACAAGAGCAGCCAGTGCTCTTAACTGCTGACCCATCTCTCCAGACCCCAGAACTAGTTTTCTAGCAGAGTAATATTATATATGAAAGTATACTTCCAAGATTTGTACGTGTCCAAAAATCCACTGTGTATTTTTAACATGTTGGAGGATTGTTTTATAAACTTCTGCATAATATAATCTTTTCAAAAGTAATAGCAGTTAAAAGATCACTTACACAAGCTGAGAAGAATTCATATCTTAACTAAATATGCAGGGAACTGCTTATGAATTAGTAGTCACATATATTTAAGAGGAAATTTCCTTATTTTATAATCATGTTGGTAGGAGAAAAAAATGATGACAATATATTAGTATTTCTCCACAAATAAGCAAGCAAACAAGCAAACACTCCAAGTGCTTATCTTGTAAAACTCAGGGCAAAGACAGTCTGTCTAGTGGAGTTAGAAATTATATCTATCTTAACCATATCTAAGATATGGGGAAACATCTTCAGATGTTCAAGACAAATGTTTTGATTCTTCACCAAAAAAAATTTCTAAGAGGAAAATCTATCAGTTGAATACTAAAATATTTAGACTATTCTAAAGGACTAAGAATGCTGCATGCATAAAACAATTGTTTACTGGAAAGCTTGTACTAATAATAAGCCGTGCAATAGATGTAATTTTATTCTTCTGTGAAGGCTATGACATCCAAAATTTCACAGATCTTGAAGACAGGTACACTTGATCCTATAAATACAAACCTAAAAATAATTGCTCTTTTCCTTCAAAAATCTCTGGCATATTCACTTTATCTTTATCTCTCTCTCTCTCTCTCTCTCTCTCTCTCTCTCTCTCACACACACACACACGCACACAATGGAAATAATTCAAATGTCTCATAGGCGTATAGCATACATTGAAATATAATACAGCATTTAAAAATGGGTATCTACATTAACATGAATAAAATTTTCCAAAAAAAAAGAGTGAAAAATCCAAGTTTCAGAATACACGTAAAAGTATGATATCAATAAAGTTTAAAAACACACAAAGGACTACAAATTATTTATGGATACATACATATGCAAAAAAAGGATCAAAGCAAGTACAAAAAGAATATACATCGATTTCAGAATAGGGTTACCTACAGGGAGGATAGAAAATGGACAAAATGGGATGGATACAAAGGGGAGGGGGGTATTTAACTCTATCCATAATGTTGAACATCACAAAAAGATTTGAAACAAATACGTATATAATGTTAATATGTTAAATCTGATGGTATTACAAGAACCTATTACAGTATCCACTACACTATTCACAACATAGATTTTTCTTTCCCAAAATGACAATAAATACTAACAGAAAATGTTACATAATTATCAATGTGTACAGTTTAAAAGTATCCATTGATTAAATTAAAAATACACATACAATAAAAAACAAAACTTAAATGCTTAAACTCTTTGAGTCAAAGGTTTAAATTTTACACAACAGGCTTTCCTTATTTTAAAAAGCACTCCTTTGAATTTTTTAATGGTAGTAATTAACAGTCTGAATTTTCTTTTTTAAGCCATTTTTTTTTTTTCAACTGTGACTCAGAATAAAAGGCTTAGTGCACAGGGTATAGAAGAGACAAGGCTTACTTTAGTTAAATAAGACTAACAAACATTGTATTCTAATACAAACAGTGCTCAATTCAAAGATTAAGTTACCAACAATAAAAACTTCCACTTTTCAGTGTGAAACTTTCAATCTGGAAGGTAAATACACATGGTTTCTACCTTTATTTACCAAATATTTTTATCTTGTCTGGAAAGTATTTCCATCTTTGTCAGATTAATACTTCCTGGATTACAGATGTCTTTCAAATTAAAGATAAACAACTACTTGCCTGCTGTTTCTGATATGCAGTGTTTGGATTTATCTTTGATTCCAAGAGTAGTGATCCTGAAAGATTTTTTTAAAAAAAGATGTAAGTCTCAAATTATAAAATCTTGAATAAAATACAAGACATACTTGACAAACATTACATTTCTCTTCAACTGAACATTTGAACTGAACATTGTATTTTAATTCATATTTTTTTTCCTCCAGGTCTAGGCTACATATTTAGAATATTTCATCCTATCCTCATATTGGGGGGAGGGGTATTGGGTGGGGACCCATCTGAAACCAACATTCAGGCTATAAGAAAATTATTAGTTATATTAAAATGAATCTTTTAAAGTCTAAATGACCATTTGAAAACTAACTTCATTTTAACAAAAGTTGTTTCATCCATTCATTAACAAAACAAATTATGAGAACTCGGAGAGACTGCACAAATTACATTCATCCTTTCCCTAACAGTAGAAACAAAAGATACCTAATGTTTTTGACCAACAAAAGGGAAACTGTAGGAGTACAAAATTTGTCTGAGGCTGTTATTCTTCCATTCTATACATAATATCAGTTATCAGCTGCTCCAATTTTAAGTTCTAACTGCGAACACGGTAAATGTGGTCTTAATTACAGCTCTGGGTTTTCTATATTAAAACACTTCACACGACTTTGTGCAATCAAGAATAGGAGTTTACAGCGTGCTCTGGCGTCCCAACTTGCTGAGATGAAGGTAACCACCTCTTCCTAGCACCCTCTACAAAGGCAGCCTGGAGGGATCCAAGACTTAAAGGCGTGTGTACTTGTGTGTGCATGTATCGTGGCAACAGTCTGTAGTAACTCCAAGGAAAAAGTACGTTTTCTTTTCTCCTAGCACCTGTCGCCAGCAACAACTGAAATCGGTTTGTTTTTTAAAAAGGCACCCAGAAAGTTTCACTAAGCCTTTTATACTAGACACGTATAACGGACAACAATGTACCTAAAGGGGTGTCAGTTCTCCGAGGCGAGGTTACTGTTCCTCTCTACTTCCTTCTCATTCCCTCACATTAAACCTCATCAAAGGGGCAGGGTTGGAGAGGAAGGAGTCAAGTCCTTAATAGGGATGGAGGCGGAGAACTGAGAGTCCACGTCTGCCAGATACAGGCCCAGTAGTTTGTTTTTATCAGAGGAGCAAGCTCAGGACCACTGCGCTGTCCCGGAGCTGCTCGGTGGGAGTGACACGCCGGGGCCTAGACCACAGGCTGTCCCAACCCAAGGCACTGTCCCCTGCGCCACCGTTCCGTTCCCCTTACCGTCGGACTCTGCCCGGACCAGCAGCGACATCCCCTTGAGCTCCTCTACGTAAGTGGAGGAGACGTGCCCGGTGCCTCGGTCGTCCCATTGCCGGTCTTCGTTCAGGGTATAGACTTTCACTCGCCGCCTTGTATCCGACATGGTGGCCGCTGTCCCCACCGCTCCGGCCGCCACCTCCTTGCTCACCTCGCTCGCACCCCTCACTCTTGAGAGCCGGTAGCGGCGGTGGCGGCTTTGGAGAGGCCCGAGTTTACCATGGCGCCAAAGGTTCAGCCACGAGAAGGGGTGACAAGAGCCACCGAGAGCCCTCCGCTCGGGTCTCCGTTCCCCCTCCCTTCGACGCGGCACACAACTCCCCTTCCCTCCCTTTGCCCCCCAGAGCTCGCTCGCTCTCTCGCCGCCGCCGCCACCGCCGCGGTAACTACTACAGATCCGCCATCTTGTAATCCGACTCTCTCTGCCTTTCTCTTCCTCTTCCAGCAGACTCACACGGGCTGGCCTAGCAGGGGCTACGGCGGCCGACGAGTCCAAAACACAGCACCTTTTCCTCAGTACGCGCTTTCCAAGCACCAAAGCTCGGCGTTCTCGCGATGAAGCCTACAAAGGGGGTGGTGTCGGGGTGGGCTTCCTCTTTCGGCCTCGGCTCCTGGCGCAGGATCTCGGTTGGGCGGGAACTTCTCGCGAGCTTTCCCGCTTGTACCGTAAGAGTGCCTTAGTGGAACGCTGCGTCCGCCGAGCTGCTCTCCGGGATTTGTAGGGTTGCAGTCCGGTCGTAAGCTCTCGACTGGCTCTAAGAAAAGAAGAAAGCGGCTCTGAGAAGTCCTCTGACTGGTCAGAAGCAAGATGGAAAGAAGTGCGCTCGCGGCCTTTACTGGAGACTCACCCTGTCAACCTTCTGCGAGGACGGAGGCCGAGGCGGGTCACCCGTAGGAACGCGTTATGGGATCTGTTGGGTGTGTGCTCCGGAGCGTTCCACGGCAGCGAGCTGAAGTTTCTGCTTGGAAGCTCCTTAGTTCCCGCCAAAGCGTTCTGCCGTTAGCCTCGTAGTTACCGGCCTGGAGAAGCTGTTTGTGTTCCCGGAAGAGACCGAGCCGCGATTAAGATGAGGGGAGTGACGCGCCAACCTTTCTGGCCCCTCAGAGCAGTTTCCATGACTCAGTTTCTCTGGCGCGCATTTCTTGCATTTTGAGCTGGTTCATGCTCGATGGTGCGAGCAACGCATCCGAGGTCGCGGCCGTGAAGTTCAGTCCGCTTCTTCGTTTGTACAGTCAATCCCTTAGCTGGTCCAAGCTCCAGGCTAACTACCCCAAAACGGGAGAGGAGGAAACCGGCAAGGTGCCCATGTTGACCCGCGGTGCATTTTGGGAGTTGTAGTTGTTATTCAACCGGATTGTCAAAGCGTGCTTATGTTTTGACCAGATTAGTTGTGTGGTCACTCTCCACCAATAAAGGTGGGGATGTGCCCGACTTGGGGACAATAGGAGCCTGATTGAAAGAAAAAAAAGATTTTGAAATTGGATTCCAAATTGCGTTTTAAATGTGTAAGGGAGGGACCTCGGAAAATAACCCTCCGTCATGGTACAGGCTTTTAATTCCAGCACTTGGGGATGTTGATGCAGGATCTCCGCGAGGTCGATGTCAACCAAGGCTACATATCAAGACATATCTATGATAAAAGGAACTTGAGTTATATTCCCGTGATGATAGGGATAAAATGTGTACTTGGAACTGAGGAAAATACTTGGTTTGATAGTTTCAGGGAACGCTTTGCCCAGTTTTTGAGCCACGTGTTAGAGGACCCCCTAGCGTCCCAAGCCATCTATATACCATGAATATACCCACCCCTTGCTCACTCTTCAGGAGAACAGACCTTAGAAAGAGCACTGGGTGGATCTTGGAAGCCCACTTTACCTTTAGGACAGGGAATTTCAGGGTGTCCAGTGTTTACTTACTAGAGCGAGTACAGGTGCACGTGTCCATTCCAGGGACATCTGACCTGAGGGGAGATGCAGAGACAAGCTAGAGCAGCACAGCACTCAACAGCACACGCTTCAGGGCATGCTCCAGTTGGAAGGCACTGTAACCACTCTTCACCCTATAGAAGTTTCTTCAAGGAGGCATCTTTGATCTACTGCAAAGGCTCCATTGTTTTGACAAGTAATGTTTTTATATGTAAAAAACTTCAAAAGACAAAGATCTATAATGCAAAGTCTCTTGGGCTCTTGTCCCTTACCCAGTTTTACTCCTGGAATCAGTTTTACTCCCTCACTCCCCACTCCACTCCCACTCCCGCTTTTGTGTGTGATGCTGGAGCAGGGCCAGCTTCCTGATGTGAGACCTATATAGTCGTATACTTGGTTTAATGCTACTAACATCATCTTGAAATAATTTTTGAACATTTTTCTTTTCCAATGGGCTTCATAAAATATCTTGTTGCATAGTTTGTCCATCTGCAAATATAGACATATGTATATATTGTCTCCTGTCAAATGGAATGATTAATTTCAAGACCCCTGTGAATACCAAAATCTATATATGCTATAAAGCCCTTTATATAAAATGGCATATATTTTGCATATACCCTATCATCATGTCTTCCAGTATAATATACATAATCTCTAGATAATGCCTATTGCTACATTAAATTAAACATAGTTATACTGTATTGTTTAGGGAATGCATAATGACAAAATAATGTTTAGCATAGGCTTTTCAAAAGGTTTTAGCTTTTAAAAATTTATGTGTGTCCATGTATGGGTATATGCATGTGAGTGAAGGTGCCCACGGAGGCCAGAAGGCACCAGATGCTCTGGAATTGGAGTTAGAGGCAGTTCTGTGTTGTCCAACATGATTGCTGAGAACTGAGCTTGCTCTTTACTGTGAAGCCATCTCTCCTGCCCCACAGAGGCTTTTAAAAAAGGACCTTGGGGCTGGAGAGATGGCTTAGTGGATAATACTGACTGTTCTTGCAGAAGACCCGGGTTTCAAATCCCAGCACCCACATCACATGGCAGCTAACAACTGTCTGTAACTCCAGCCTCTTCTGTCCTCCGTGGGAATTGCATGACACAGGTGCACTTACCTACATGCAGGCAATACACGCATACACATAAAAATAATAAAACATTAAATTTAAAAATAAATAAAAAAGGAACTTGCCTGGCATGGTGGTGCACGCCTTTAATCCCAGCACTTGGGAAGCAGAGGCAGGCAGATCTCTGTAAGTTGAAGGCCAGCCTGGTTTACATAGTTTATCGTCCTCTTTTTTTTTTTTTTTTTTTTTTTTTTAAAAAAAAAAAAAAAAAAAAAAAAAAAAAAAAAAAAAAGAAGGACCTGACCTGGACTCCAATTCCAGGGGACTCTGAAGCTCTCTTCTGACCTCTGCAGCATTGCATGACACACACAGGTGCACTCACATGCAATACACTCATACACGTAAAATGAAAATAAAATATTAAAAAATACCAACATTTTCTGGAGCTGGAGAGATGCTGTGGGGCTGGAGAGATGGCTTAGCAGTTAAGAGCACTTACTGCTCTTGCAGAGGCCCTGGGTTTGATTCACAGAACTCACATAGTGGGTCCCTGGCTGATGGAGGGACTGGGTTTAGGAGAATCCCCTACACAGGGCCATCTCTTTGCTGCTTTTCCTTCTCTGACCCAGAGGACACTGGCTCCATCAATGCGTAGTTGGGGGGCATGACTTGGGGGTGGGAACCTCACAAATTGACCTCACGCCAACTGGTCCTAGTGGGCCTTGGATGTTTTTAGCTGCTTTCAGTGCTGCATGTTCGATTCTCAGTTGTACCTTCAATTCTTTCTGACCTGCATTATAAATGTTATTTTATTCTAAAAATTGCAATTTTTTGCATATTGGAAGTGATTGCTGTTTAAATATATTTTAAAAATAATAAAAAGCAGTGAAAAAAAAAAAAAAAGGATCCAGATCCTCTTCTGGCCTCTGCAGGCACCAGGCACACATGTGGTACATTTACATGCATGCAGGCAAAACACTCATACACATAAACACATAAAATCTTAAAAGATATGGAGGCCAACTGCAATCCCTTCTTGGCTTCTGCTTCTCTGAGGACCAGAACTGACAGGTGGTACGCTGAATAATGGAAGAAAACAGCAAGGTGGGGTTTGGGGAATGGTTTTAAGTTTCTGGCCAAATATGGCCATCTTGGTGCCGACCACACCAGTTACTGGCTTAAAACATTCTAAAGGAGGGGAATCGTACTGCCTATAGAATAACTAAGGCACCTGAAAAATATGGAAGAAATCATTGGAGACTGCAGACGAGATACTGAATGTACTTCAGAAGCTAAATTTAGGACCGAGGGGTGCTCTTGAGTTCAACAAAGAGACTTCTTGCAGTGGAAGGGTAGGCATGGGGTTTGAGGGCTACAGAACTCTAGGTAGAGCTGTTGGGATGCTCAGCCTAGCCACTGTTATGCAGTCAAGGTTCTGGTTGGGAAGGCATGAAGCTTTCAAACGTGGATGGGTGCCCCTTAGGATTTTGGTTTTAGAGACATCTCTGCATCTTCAGAGGTTGTGGAAGCAGCTAATTCCTTGTAAAAGCAAGCACTTCCCTCCCTGCTTACAGTCTTAGTTTCTCCTAGCTGTGAAGCCATGGTTAACTAGGTTATCTCAGCACAATCAGTGAGGGACTGTGGGGCCTGTTAATGGAGGAAAGATTGCACACTAGATTACACACTGAAGGAATGGAGGGTAGCTAGACTGAGTACATGTGGGATTAGATTTTCAAAGTGCAGATACACGGGATTTCTGTTCCAAAATGCTAAAAGGATGAAACCATCTGAAATAGAAACAGGAGGCAGCCAGAGGACTTTACTGGGAGGCTGGTGAGGAATGGGATTGCTGAAGTTCCTGGGGACCGCTGGGCAGGCAGAGGTGGTTCTGGTGAGTAGCCGAAAACAGGGTTAGTTTCTTAGCTGTCTGTCATCAGGGCTCCGTCGCAACCCCTCCTACCTCCTGGCCCTACAAGAGTCAGCTGAATTCAAGGGCACCCATCAGCAACCATCACTGCCCAGGAGCTGCTGCTCCGGACTCAGGGCCTAGAAGGTCTCTACAGGGGCCTGGGTGCCACTCTCCTCAGAGACAACCCCTTCTCCGTCCTCTACTTTCTCTTGTTTGCCCACCTGAACCAGCTGGGGGTGAGCGAGTACACTGGCAAGGCCCTCTTCGTGCATTCCTTCCTGGTGGGCTGCACTGCAGGCTCTGTGGCTGCTACCCCTCTGGACGTTCTGAAAACTCAAATCCAAACCTCAAGAAAGGGCTGAGTGAGGACACCTATAGTGGAGTCGCCCACTGTGCCAGGAAGCTCTGGACTCAGGAGGGACCAGCTGCCTTCATGAAGGGAGCAGGCTGCTGGGCCCTTGTCATAGCGCCCCTCTTTGGGATTGCCCAGGTCTACTTTATTGGCATCTTAAAGTGCTTTGAGTAATCGAACATGTCCCTGTCCTGCCACCCGGTCCTATTTGACTAGGTGGTGGAGCTGGAAGAGTAAGATGCCACCCCTGTCCTATGCAGCCTCTAGCTTGTAGTGCTACCTCAGTCTCAGCAGAAATGACCCTATTTTGCTCGAGTAGAGCTGTCTCCTTTTATGAACCCCAGATTTCCTTTGAGGTACAGCTTACCAGGGCCCCTAACCACCTATGCTTACCACAGGAGTGGTTTGGAACAGTAAACATGAGGGCTGTTTCTACATTTTAACATTTCCATTTCACTCAAACTCAATACAGTTGAGTCAGCAGGAGGAGCTGTTCCTACACTGATGCTGAGGGAAAGCTCATGAGTGCACCTGGACTGAATGCAGGGGGCATCCTTGTGTGCATTACCCATGGTCAAATGAACCTGAACAAATGGCCTGGCCACCTCAGGGCCACTGTCCTGCCCCGGTTGCCCACCCTGGAGCATGGGCTCAGACCCTTTCTAACGGATGCTTGTGGGACATGATCTGAAATAAAGCTGAATGGTTAAAAACGAAAAAAATGATTTTAAAGTGCACAATTAAGGGGATTGGTTAAGATTTCACTGACTTGGACATTTTGGGGAGAGAGAACTTTAGCATGGCTTAAACTCACTGTTCTGTTAGCCCATCAAAGCCTGGAAAAAGTGACAGTTTATGCTGAGAAAAGTGGAAATGAGCTTTCAACACAGCAGCTTTTGAGTCCTAGAAGGCAGCTGTTTACTCTGGCATGCCTGTGTTCTTACTGCTCACTTGCAGATGGTCACCTGCTTTTTAAATTCCAGGCTGGCCAGAGCTACACTGAAAAGTCAAGGTCTTAACCAAACAACAAAACCCAAACAACTAGAGTGCTTATCAACTTTTCATTAATTAGGAAGGAAACTATACCACATTGTAGCTCTATGCTAATAAAAGGCAATTTTGTATGTAATACAAACCCAGGGCTCATTAATATTCTCTCATTGAGGGAAGGGGTGGGTGGAAGGGAAAGGGTGAAAACTCCACCAGACTCTTGCCTCCCATATATATAAATGGTAAAGAACTGACTGGGGTGGGATTTCTCTCTGGTCTGTAGGTGCTCTTGGGTATAGATTTTTCTTCATGCCTTCCCAGGAAAAGTGACACAATAGTCTCCAATGACCTTGTATGAAATCCATCTCTATTTTGACTGATGACTTCACACCCATATTTAGCAAGTGAAACTCTTTTTTCCTTTTTGAGACAGAGATTCACTATATAGCCCTGGCTGGCCTGGAACTCTGTAGTAGCCCAGGCTGCCCTGGAACTCACAAAGCTCTGCTGCCTTTGCTGGCCCATCTTTTCCTTTAAAGCTATTTTGTCCAGGTTCTCTACTCATGTCATGGATCCTGTTATCTTCACAACCCTCAGGCTCAAGTCAACAGCCATAACTGCCTTCCCTTCTTTGCTCTACATCTACCTTCCCATCAGAGTCCACAGTCAAGCAGGAGAACTACCTTAGTTTTTGATGACTTCTAATTCTTGATTTCAGTTCAGGGTCTGTGAGTTGGCTGTGAAATACACTCATGGCTCTGTGATACATCTCCACCTTAACTTAGGCTGGTTCCTATCTGTCGGCACCCAGAGTCTTTAAGATATATGCTCTTTGTTGTTCCCACTGCCTACCATCCTATTCTCAATTTTCATGAGCCCAGAATTTGCAAAAGCCCATTAAACTGGCAATTATTCTGGAATTCATATATTCCTCAGAAATAACCAAACATGTTTGTCTGATTAAATGCTTTGGAAAATATTACCTGCTACCTCCACTTGCTTTCTATTTCTAATATTATGAAGTTGGGGCTGGAGAGATGGCTCATCGGTTAAAAGCACTTATTCTTGCAGAGGACCCAAATTTGGTTCCTGGCACCTCCATGGTAGCTAAGAGCTGGGTATAACTACAGTTCCAGGGGATTTGATACTCTCTCTTGAAGTCCACAGGCACTGCACACACTTACATACACTCAGGCAAAATACTCATATCCATAAAATAAAAATCTTAAAGAAAAAAGATTGTGAAGCAAAAGACTAAACTATTTGGGACTTTTTTTTTAATAAAAAGAAAAGGTGATTTTATCCTCTGAATATACAATACCAACTGAAAATGAAGGCCTCTGTCTGAAATCATCTCTTTCAAATATCTGAACACTTCTATTTCAAGTCTCATTTATTTTTAAAAATTGTGTGTGTGCATGCATGCATAGGTGCCTGAGCATATGTATGTGCACAATGTGTATGCAGGATCACATGGAGGTTAGAAGAGAGGTCAGATTTCCTGAAACTGGAGTTACAGGTGCTGCCCTGTGGATGCTGGGAACTGAATGAACCTGGGTCCTTTGCAGGAGCAGCAAGTACTCTTAACCAAGGAGCCACCTCTCTAGTCCCTGAGGTTTCTTTTAAAAATGTTAAAAGATCATTTAAGACCATAACTTCTTACCACTCTAACTCCTTACCAAAATGCTTTTCTAATTTAAAGCATCTGCCTCTACTTCATGTTACATATTTATTTACATTTTATTTACTGTCAGGAATACCCCCCCCACCCCTGTTAGAGTGAGCATTGGAGCTTTAGCTGCCTTGCTGGCTGGCCGATTCCCCTGCACATGTCACAATGCTTAGTACATTGTGTCCTTGGCTGAGCTGAAAAAGGATGTGGATATTCATGTTTCTACCTTAGATCCTGAAATTTAAGATTTTGGAAGATAAGGAACATAACTGCATAAAAACCGTAATTGGGGATGGCAAGATTGCAGTGAGTAAAGGCACTTGTCAAACCTGATGATATGAGTTTGATCCCTAAAACCCACATAGAAGGAGAGAATTGATTCCCACAAGCTGTCCTCTGATCTACACACACACACACACAGTGACACACATGAGTGCACAAAGCAAACAAAAACTGAACAGTAATTTATGGAGTGTGAAAACAAAGATCATGAAGGAAAACTGTTCCAAGTACCTGTACTGAGCTAACTAACCAAAGAGAGGAACTCAATTCGAGATATCATAGAGTTTTTAGCATACAAGAACCCCCCTCACCCCAAACTTCAAGGGAAAGTAGGAAAAGCTACCAATGTTTGAATAAAGATGAACAGGAGACGCTCTGGTACACGTGACAGGCTTTAGATTTAAGCAGAACTAAGGATGCTTGTGTTGGCGTTAGTGAGCTACATTTTGATTCTGTGGGCTCAAAGTAAATGGTACATAATTTAGAATGAAGTTTTAAACACTGGCTTCATTGTCAGAAAAAAGTGATGGGGGGATATGCGAGGTGTTGGAGGGGAGGGAGTGGGCATGGATTTGATCAAAACACCTTATATGCATGTATGAAATTCTCAATACAGTTTTTTTTTTAAGTTAAAAAAAACTGGCTTTATTTTCTCAAATTTAGGGTCCCTTTGAAAAATTATAGAAAATTTAAGAAAACCAAATTATTTTAATTTTGAAATCCAATCAAAAGGGTTATTATGCTTTAAAATAAGGATGTCTTAGATGGAAAGTGAAAATTAAAAAAAAACTTTGGTCATCATTACTAAATAACAGTATATCAAACATAATTTTTCATTTTCAATCTTTAGTATTTCAGAAAGTATATCAACACTGTCGAATATGCTATTTTACACAAAATAGAATAAAATAATGTTTGTTGACTTAAGTACACATATCTTAAAAATCTTTGGCCTGGACAGACACATTTTTAATATTTTATGAGTTAGCCCTGAGTCATGAATGTACATGTCTTTTTATCATATTTATAAAAGGATTAGACATTCTAATTTATGTAGCATTTACTTTTTGTGGAATGATAACAATGAACAACTTGATAGATATTACAAATGATTATATCAATAACCTCTATACATATTTGGTAACTGAATATAATGATTCTTAAAGCTCTTACACCAAGAATATCTATACACTGCCAATTACATAATTCAAAAAATGACCTAGTTCTATTTAATGAGTGTATTTTATATATATTTAGGTAATTAAAAAAAATTACTTCATCTTAGCAAGAATCCTATTTATAAGATTTACTCTACTGTATTTATGATTTTATGACCAATTTGAAAGGCACAGCATTAAAAAAATGAATTACATTAGTTCCCTCCATGCTAATTAAATTTGTAATTACTCTAAAAAAATAGGTTCTGGCTTTGAAAATGGCAAGTTCTAGTGTGTGAACTAGCTGTAGGCAAGCACAGTTGGGCAGAGGTGAGCTACAAGATGAGTATGAGGGCAGACATAGCTATATATGAAGAAGAAGAAGGTCTGTAGGAGAGAGCTGTTAGGAGAGCGAATATGATCTATTATTTCTAAGTATTTCAAAATTACAGGACCAAAAGGCATCTTTCTTAATACATAAAAATGGCTGATTTTCAATAATAAATATTGATTACATTATAATCTAAATAAGAATAAGCAAATATTACTCTTGAAATAAAAAGCACATGAAATGAGCATTTTAATACAAATGATTAGAATATATTTAAACTATATGTAAGTCTGCACATTAGAAGGGACTATTAAAATTTTGCTCTGCAGATTATCACCCGTGAGTACCCTTTAAAAAGGTGTCAAGAGGAAGAATTAGATGACTGTGAAAGAGATTCTCCCATGACAATGCTGCTCCTATCATTAAGAGTTCTGACAACAGTTGTAGCTGGAGACTGAAGCACTTTACGAGAAAGCCTCATTCTTCCATCAGCTGGATCACGCCCAAAGTATTTCACCTGTGTTAAAGAAACAGATTTGCTTTACAGTCGACATCTAAATTCAGACATTTAAATTTACATTGTCCAAATAAGGCAATGATTAATATGCATCTGTCCAACATGTCACATTCAAAAACATTTCAAGTACAAAGTCTCAGGTTGCTCAAAGGTGACAATCAAAGCTTTAACTTTTCATGTCTGTCTCCAAATGACTGAGTCTGCATACTTCTAAAGGTGGATTTTTTTATTAGCTAAACTGTGAGCTTCTTGAGGAAAGGACTGTGTTCTAAATCCTTAAATCCGTTAAGCAACCTTAAAGTTAAAAGCAGCATTGCATATAAATAACACATGCTGCCAGGCGTAGTGGCACATGCCTTTACAGCATTCGGGAGGCAGAGGCAGGCGGATATCTGTGAGTTCAAGGCCAGCCTGGTCTACATATTGAGTTCCAGGACAGCTGGGGCTACAGGGAGACCCTGTCTCGAAAGACCAAAAATAAATAAATAAATAAATAAATAAATAAACAAACAAACACATCCCATACATCATAGATGTTAATTCTTTACTTTGAATTTACTTTTCGAAAATATTAATTGGAACTTCAAATATAATTTACAACTTTTAAGGCTAAAAGGTTGAACACAGGTACCTGAATTTCTTGGCCAACTTCGAATCCTAGGGCAGTGGGATGTCTAATCTGAAAGAAAATATGTTAACCTATTATCTATATGCAATTACCTACGATCCACAAATGTATACATTTTTTTCCAAGTTAACGGCTGTATTTGTTTTTTCTAATAATGAAATCAATGGGCTGGGATACAGCTCAGTTGGTAGAGCACCTGCCCTGGCTTTGAACCCCAACACCAATAAAGCAAAAAGGACTTTCTCTCCTTTTTTCCTATTTGGTGATTTTTTTTTTTTTTGACTCAGTATGTTAAGAATAGCTTTTCTTATGAATAAAAATCATTATAAATAAATATTCAAACTATATGATTTATTTAACAAGCCCCTGAAAGATAAGTTATTCAATTTGCTCTAAATTTCATGGTTGTGAACACTGGTGGCTGATGAACCTAGGTGAAAAGTCTATGAGTATACACTGTACTTAAAGTATTAATAGGCAGAGTACACAATTCCCAACAATATAGCTAATTTCAATATAGTTTTTATTTTATCAGTTATAAAAATCTGGGTTGGGAAGACAGATCTGCAGATAAGAGTGCTTGCTGCATAAAGATGAGGACCTGAGTTCAAATTCTGAGCACCTGCATAAAACCTGGGCATAGCTGTATATGTGCCTGTAATCTCAGTGCTACTGGGGACAGAGACATGTAGATCTCTGGGGCTTGCTGCCGACCAGCCTAGCTGAAAAAATGGCAAGCTCCAGGTTTAGTGCAAGACTATCTCAAGGGAAAAGTCAGAGAGTGATAGAACAGGACAATACACATCTTCCTCTGGCCTCCATACACACAAGGGTGCACACATGTGTACATTTACCACAATCATACACAAATACTTCCTTTTACCTTTCGTTGGTCAAGTTGTGAGTTATGAAGTAGCACTGCAGTCATGTTTGGATACAGTTTTACCATTACTCCAGTGTCTCTGCAAAGAGGACAGAAGCCTGGTTAAAAGAGCAAGCACAAATACTGACAAATAAAACAAATGTTTTTATAGGTGAAAAGTATAAATCAAACCCTCAAACTACATATATATTCTTATGATTGTAGAAATTATGACCACATAACACATAGGCTTCCTTTTCTCTCTCACTCTCTTTCTGTGTTGCAGTGCTGGGAATCAAATTCAGGACTTCATATGTTAACAGCTCTAATACAGGGGCTAGAGAGATGAGTCAGGAGTTAAGAGCACTGGCTGCTCTTGCAGAAGACCCTAGTTCAGTTCCCAGCACCCACATGGTGGTGAACAACTGTCCCTAACTCCAGCTCTAGGGGATCGGACACCCTCTTCTGATCTCTGCAGGCACTGCACAACATGGGTGCACTTACTTACATGCAGGCAGAGGACTCATACACATTAAAAAAAAAAGCTCAAATACTAAGCCACATATCCCAAGCCCAAATATTTGTTTTTCAACTGAAAACTGTATCTGCTATTTAAATACTTATGAATCAAAATACCAAGAAAGATAAAGGAAAAGGTTTTAGAATGTATTGTCACCTATACTGCTCTTCAGAATTAAAAAAATTTTTGCTTTATTTTTATTATGTGTATTTGTGTATTGTGTATACGTATGCAAGTGCACCTGTGTTGTGCAGTGCCGGCAGAGGACAGAAGAGGGCGTCAGATCCCCTGGAACTGGTGTTATGGATGGTTGTCAGCTGCATGTGGGTGTTGGGTTTCACATGTCCCAGACTGGCCCTGAACTTGATATGTAGGTGAGGATGACTTGATCTTGTGGTCTTCCTGCCTCCACCTTCCTGGGATTATAGACATGCATCAGTACACCCAGTTTAATGCACTGCTGGGGATCAAACCAGGGCTTTGTATGTGCCACGCAAGCACCAACTGAACTATGTCTCCACTCAAATTTCTAACAATTTTGAAACATTAGCTATTTTAAAACAGTGTAGAATATTAACTTCTTAAGTAGTGATTTAAAGAAGATACTATATACAATAGAAACATTATTTACTTAAAGTTCTCTTCTTTAGTCTATAAAAATTATCCATTATATGGCTTATTTTTCACTTGTAATATTTAAACAAATCATCCCACTGTCTTTTATTATAAATTTAAAATAATTTTGAAGAAATATTTATAACTTCCAATAATTTCTTCTTTTAAGAAACAGGATTAAGATCATTTTAGCTGGTAAAAAATGTTTTGAGGGTGAAAATTGGCATTGAGGAATATATGTTCATTAAACATCAAATAATATCTCTGAAACAAGCCAACAGCTATAACAATGAAATAAATATACTGCTTTGTCTATTTTAGGCCTGCTTATTATTTATGGGGAACATTAAATGGTGGAAAATATGGTTTAAGAAAACAATTTTATTAAATGAATCCAAACATAGAACCATGGTACTGAAAATCTACAAGGTGGCATAGAAAATAAAATATTTTTCAGCTTTAAAAAGTGATTACATAGAGCTGGTAGAGTGCTTGCCTAGCACATACAAGGCCCAGTGTTTGATCCCTAGCACCACATAAACCAGTCATGGTGAGGCACACCGCCCAGTACTTCGGAGGTAAAGGCAGGAGGACCAGAAATTCAGTCAGAGACCTTGCCCAACCCATACATGTATGAGTGTGTGTGTGTATGTCACATATATATGAATAATTGGCATCATTTTATAAATTTGGGGGGGGGGGTTGAGACAGGGTCTCCCTGTAGCCCCAGCTGGCCTGGAATTTACTATGTAGGCCAGGCTAGCCTCAAACTCACAGATAGCCGCCTGCCTCTGCCTGCTAAGTGCTGGGACTAAAGGTGTGCACCACCAGGCCTAGCTCAACATTTTATAATTTTAAAGCAAACAAAGCAAATATAAAGTTAACCTGGGTCTGTAATACAAAGTGTTTTTAAAAACTAATAGAGTGTTTACTCGTTATTACCTGATTTCAGTTATTGTAGCGGTATAAACTGCTCCAAATTCTAACTGCTGTTCTTGCTGTAAAGTGCAAAATAAACCATTAAGTTCAAAAACATAACAGAAAAAAAAGAAAGAAAAACCACTATAAGATCTATACTTACGTCATCTTTCCATATTTCAGTAATGAAGTCTCTTGCCTCATGCATCGCACTGGGTGTTGGTGCAAATATAGAATATGTTTCTTCATCCACTTGACTAATTGTTATACCTTTGAAATAAACCCCAGCACCATGGTGAGGGGGTAGGGGATGACAAAATAAAGAGATAATTTACCACAGTTAACACACCCATGTCAGGTGACTAGTCTAAACAGTGAATGTGAGAATGGGGCGGGAAGAGGGGCCTTGAAGCAGCTGGGTTGGGTTATCCTCTGCCTAATCATGGTCCGTAAGTGAAAGGATTCATTCACCAAGCAGCACACACTGCACTCCTGCCAGGCATCTGGCATTTTAGTTGGTCCTGTGTATGGAACAGTGGCTGTGACAGTCCTGGCATAGCAGGGATCATTTTTAAGGCCTTGTTTTTGTTCCCTTAATTATGACTAGAAACTGTACTAGAACACTTTCCTCATCTTTGTATTATTATTATTATTATCCTTTAGAATAAACAAATGAATAAGGTACAAAATCCTGCCAGTTTTTCACTTTTAACTACTGGTTAAAGCAACTTCTATTCCTTGCTGTCATTTAACAACCTCAAAATGATTAATTAGTAGGCAATCTAAACACTGCTTCCAGAAGAAACAAATGAAAGCATACTCTTTCAACAAAAGAACCTAAATGACATAAGTCCAAGTAGTAGATATGAGTGGAAAATAATTAAAGCACAATTTCTCTTAAGTGAAAATCCAAAAATCATTTGGAAATGTTCAATTTTAGATGTGAAAGACTATGACAGATTTTTGTTCGTCCTTCTTTCTCTTTTTCCTTTTCTTTGAGACAGGGTCTTGCTATGTATGAAGCCCAGGCTGTCATCAGAGATGCATCATCTTCCTGCCTCATCCTTCCAAGTGCTTGGGATTCCAGGAAGGCACCACCAACTCTGCCTCATCCTTATTGAGTACAGTGGATTATCATTTGTTGACTTATAAAGAGGCCAACAGAAACTCACAGTAGAGAGATCTTATACTTTTCTATTGTCTTATTTCTCAAATACTATTTTTGGAGCAACACAGTAGAGATGAAATAGTAAACTTACATCGTTTAACGTTTAATAAAGCCCTCAAACTTGACATAACTCTTACCTGTTTCTGCCTGAAGTTTTTTTAAGTGGTATCCACCTGGCCCAACAAATTTTGCTCGTTTTGATAATGGAACCTGAAGAGTTTCTGAAATAAGTAAACAAATATGTAAATAATTCAGACATACCTGAACCTAAACACATGTAAAAATCTTTCACTACAGAAGAAATTTGTTGTAATTAAAATTACTGAAAAATGTACAAGAATATCCTCTTGGGGTTGATGAGATGGCTCAGTGGTTAAGAGCACTCACTGGCTGCTCTTGCAGAGGACCCGGGTTCAGTCCCCAGCACCCACATAGCTGCTAACAACCATCCATAGCTACAGTTCCAGGGGATCCGACACCCTCTTCTGGCCTCCTTGGGCTTTGTACAACCATGGGTGAGCTTACATGCAGGCAAAACACTAATACACATAAAAATAAATTTTACAAAATGTCTCAAACTTTTTCTTTAGTTTTCTTTCAATTTAAATTTATTCTTAAAATGACCTACAAGAACACAAAAAATTTATGTATTTATAAGATACATTTTGATACTTATATATAGTATAATGTTTAACTGAAGAGTAAGTATCTGTCTCTTCAAACATTTATATTTCTTCATGGTGAGAACATTGCCTGGTCTACATAGTGAGTTCCAGGACAGCTGGGGCTACAGGGAGACTCTGTCTCAAAAAGACAAAAAAAAAAAATTTTCTTTTAGGGAACCAATGAGATGGCTCAGTGGGTAAAGGCACTTGCTGCCAAGCCTGACAACTTGAGTTCAATCCTTGAGACCCACATGGTGGAAGGACAGAGAGCCAACTCTCCCACAAGTTGGGTCTGACCACCAACTTATGCCATGACATACACCCACACACAAATAAGTGAATAAATGCAGAAAAAACATTTTCTTCTAAAGTACTTAGCAACTAAAATAGTTAAGTATTTTTATTTTGTATTAAGATAAAACTACACTTTTACACGTTAATGTTTATCATGGTATCAGCAATAATTTTAATACATTACCTACAACTGGTCCATTTTCTTTTCTAGATGCTCGAGGTTTTGAAATTGCTTTGTTCATTATCTGTAGTATCTCCTTCTTTGCCACTAGAAGAAATAGCAACAGAATCAAAATTACATCTACGTACAATAAATATGATCTGAAACAGCTACACTCAGTTTCTCTGGTGCAAAATTGAAATTCTAGCTTACTAATCAAAGTTTTTCACATTCCAATTATCTTAAAAACTGACTCATTCTCATCTCTGAAAACGCTGTCTTAGAAAGTTGCTTAATTTGTAAAAATTAAAAGTTCAGTATTGTTTTGACTGGGTAGTCATATGCACAATGATTAGTACTTCTTGATCACTGCTCCCCCTGCCCCACATGTTTAGATGGTGCTGGGGCTGTAAATCAATTCCTTGTATGTGATAGGCAAGCATTCATTCTACCAATCAGCTATACGCCTAGCCACATGAAATTCCATTCTGGAAAGCAAATTTTATAGTAAGTCTAATGGGAATTATAGTCCCATTCACATATGAGACAGAAATGAGGAGAATCAGGCACACTGACTTACCTGATGCTTGTTGAATGGCCTCCATTACAATTTTAATTGGGATTCCAGGTAATTTAATATCAGCCTAATAAGAAAGAGCCTTAAGTACATAAATAAACGGTAGTTCATGTCATTATTTAAAAATTACAATAATGGAAAAGGTGGTTTAAAAAATACCTGTAATGCAGTTATTCCTTTATTTGTACCGGCTATTTTGAAATCCATGTCACCATTGTAATCTTCAATTCCCTTTAGCAATTAAAAAAATTATAATAAAGTTTTAAACAAAATCACAACTTGTCCACAGTCACTACAGAATTTCAAACCATTGCTTTAAAGGTAAGCCATGTCCTCTAACACCAAATGCAAAGAAGCATCTCTGCTGCTTAGCTGTTGCTTCCAATTCCTGACTATAACTCCACAAATCCTTTCATCAGAAACACTACTGTATGTTTTTACCTCATGCCTGTTTCTAATAAATGCATAAGAATTTAGAATGAACCGAAAGGAGAGGCAGAGGCAGGTGGAGCTCTGTGAGTTCAAGGCCAGCCTGGTCTACATAGCAAGTTCTAGGCCAGCTAGGGCTATATAGTGAGGCTCTGTGAATTATACTAAAGGGAGCCATCCTGGATAAGTATGTATATTAGTATATAGTATAGTATATAGTAATATAAACTTTTTAACTCCTTTTAAAGCCCAAGGTAAACAAAGGAGGAAATAACTACCGCAGTTCTAGCACTGGCACTCTTCTAAACAAATAGATTAGCATGGCTCTTCTTTGATTATAGACATATAGGCAGGATCTTGCTATACGGCTTAGGTTGCTGGGTGTGGCAAACTTCCCACCTCAGCCTTCTGAGTACTGGGAATACAAGTGTGTGCCACCAGGCTTGGCCTAAGCATATACTTCCAAATATACTTGTAAAATATGTGTATTCTTCACCACTATACACTTGAGACTGGGAATATACTTGCCAGGATGTCTGTTAGCAAACGATAATCTTCTATTTCACCTTTCTCTGGATTGTTTTTGGTGACCAATCCTACTGCTACACCTGCGACAGCAGATGAAATTGGGACTCCTATAATTAAAAAGAACAAATTTTGTGTATTGTGTAATAGCCTAAAATATAGTATCATTCTGCTGACATTTACTTTAACAAGGAGACACAATGACAATCACCAAAGTTGATTTGGAGAGGTCTTAAAAGTTCCTTTGATGGCGCTGGAGAGATTGCTTGGCGGGTAAGAGCAGAAAACTTGGCTTCAAATCCCAGCACCCACATGGTAGCTAACAACCATCTATAACTCCAGTTCCAAGAGATCCAACACCCAATTCTGTCCTCCGTGGGCACTGCATGACACGGGTGCACTTATACACATGTAGGTATAACATTTTTTTTTTCGGGGGGGTGTCTTTTTGAGACAGGGTCTCCCTGTAGCCCCAGCTGACCTGGAACTCGCTATGTAGACCAGGCTGGCCTCGAACATAACATTCTTACACATAAAATACAAATAATAATAATAAAAAAAGGTCCTTTGACAACATTTCTTTATGAACCTGTAATAATGCCCCTTAAAGCAAAAGGTTAATAGGTAATAACTCTATTTGGCAAAATCCCAAGAATAGCAAACGGTAAAGTTATCTATTATTCTGTTTTACTTTTGTTGTCCTTTTCTAGCCATAAATTTGGTGGATTTTCCAGCCTGGACCTTTTGGTTCCCTTCCCCATGGCAGTCAGCCTTTCAGAAAATGTCTGTGTACAGCTATAAATCTAAATATAATCTTAAGAATATTTGTGGGGAGCATGCTATATGCATTCATTATCTGGTACTTTGCCTTTTTCTGTTTTTTTTTTCAGACAGGGTCTTGCTATGTAGCCCAGGTCTGCCTAGAACTCATTATGTAGATCAGGCTGGCCTAAATCTCACAGAGATCTGCCTGCCTCTGCCTCCTGAGTGCTGGGATTTAAAGTGTGCACCATCACCCTCCCTTTTTTTAAAAATATGGAACGCCTTATGAATTTGCATGTCCTTCTTGCACAACGGCCATGCTAATCTTCTCTGTAGGATTCCAATTTTTGTGTATGTGCTGCAAAAGTAAGCCAGCCTTTATTTAGTAACATACTAGAGATATTGATATATATCACCACATAAAGTTCTACTTTAATGACTGTATATTACTCCTCATACATATTTATATGTAATAAATATATAAGCACATAAAAAAGTATATATATATATATTTCCCCCTGTTTTTTGAGACAAGATTTCACTATATAGCTTAAGGGGGCCTCAAACTCACAATCTTCCTGCCTTAGCCTCCCAAGTGCTGGGATTACAGGTATGTATCACCATACGCAGCTTTCTTGTTAATTCTTATTAAGACTTTTGATCTTTGCTCATTGAAAAGTAAAAATGGTCAATCATTTTAAGTTCAGAATAAAGTAATGTGATAGACGGCTCAGTCATTCTCTCTTAGCTATCTTACCTATACTCATGGTTTTAGCAACAATGATGATGACTTCACTGTCCCTTCTATCTGGATCACTATGCCAAGTCTGGATCTGCTTAACCAAACAGCTTTCTGGAGAGCTCTATCCAAATCAAATCTAGCTAAATGAAACATAAAATTCTTAAAATTCTCCATGATCTGCTTTCAGATTGTCTGTTTGTGCTGATGGGAATGCTAAGCAAATGTTCCTACATGCTAAACAAGCACTGTACCTTGAGTTATCATTGAGATTTTTATATATATATTCTATGACTCAAAAATGTTTAGTATGACATAGTGTATATTGTTCCTAGAGCTTTAGCACTGGTATTATTTTAATAGCATATTAAAATCCATTTAAAAAATATTTTATTTATTATTTTTAATTTTATGTGTATGAGTACATTGCCTGCATATATGAAAGTGCACCTGTGTCATGCATTGCCTGCGGAGGTCAGAAGAGGGCGTCAGGTTCCCCTAGAACTGGAGTTGCAGACGGTTGTTAGCTGCCATGTAGGTGCTGGGAATCGAACCTGGGTCCCCTGCAAGAGCAGCCAGTGTGATTAACTACTGAGCCAACTCTCTATCCCATATTAAAATCTATTTAATCCATATTAAACAAACTTGCTTAAGCTGGGCACGGTGGCGCACACACACACCTGTAACTGCTGCACTTGTGTGAAGGCAAGAGGATCAAGAGCTCAAGGTCATCTTCAGCTACATACTGAGCCTGAGGCCAGTCTGGACTACACAAAACTGTCTCGAAAACCAAAAATAAACAAAAACCTAAAACCCATAGATAAATAATACATAAAACTAAAAAAATAAATCTGTTTAGCGTTGTTCAAGTTTACTTTAGGAAAGAATTTTTTTTTTCAAAATATACACTAATCAACATTCCCATCCTATGGAATACTGATTTGGGAAATTGCTACTATCAAATCTAAACTCCATTGCATAACAGTGGCCTTCAACATCTGGACCGTTTATTACTTCAGTACTTCTTTTGAATATGTTTTAGAAACATACCATGCCACTTTAGAAATTTTACAAAGGCTGCTCCTTTCGTATGAACTTATATAAGCTCCTTGTATGCCTGATCCAAACCCAACTACTCAACTTTTAAACCAGAGAAAATATTGTGCTGAGTCAGTTGCTCAACCCAGTTCATTATACTCGATTATGTGGCCTCTGCATTATCAGTTTGCTCTACTAGTATCTTATGTTCTTTCTTATACCTTTAAGCTTTTAGAAAAACAGGTTCTACTTATCTCTCTAGTGCCCAGGTCTGATGAAGGAAGTACTCATCTCTTTGAACAAAACTGGATACTCTCTCTTGGTCCTTCCCATAATACTTAATGTTCATTCTTATCAAATATAACATTTTTATAACTGGCTTTATAGTTTTCTATCCTATTTAAGCTTTTTTTTTTTAGAAATAAATTTTTATCATTTAATACATTAGAAATCCATTCCTTTTTTTCCCCTTTCGTCTTGAGACAGAATCTTGGCTATGCAGCTGAGGCTGGCCTTGAATATGCAACCCTTCTGCTTCTACCTCCCAACCACTGGGATTACAGGCACATGCCCAGCTTGCCCCACTTCTTTTTATCAGTATCCTTTACATTGGCAGGTCATTGTTATTACTGAAAGGATGAGCATGAAGCATCCTTAAGTACTCTACCTGGAACCTCACCCGCACTTGCTGATCAAATTAACCAGCCCTCTTGGCTTATCTTTCCACAAGCCATGAATGGTGCATCTATCACTGGTCTGAATTTATGTACCACCTATACAAAGATATCATAATGTTAAGATGGATTCCAAGCTGGGAATAGTGGAGCATGCCTTTAGTGCCAGTGACTGGGAGGTAGAGGCAGATGGATCTTTAACATCTGTGAGTTCCAGGCCAGTGAGGGTTACAGAGTGAGATCCTGTCTTTAAAGAAAATGGATTCTAGATACACTGTGTCAACAGTGTTCTTCCACCCAACTTTGAATCTAGTTAGTTTTTTCATAAACTGCAACAACAAAAAGAGGAATTATGACATGATTTACTTTTAGTTAGTCTCTTCTGGCTCCTTTCTGTAGATCCTTTCAATTCCAAAATATGTCTATACCACTGTTTTTTGGTTTGTTTTGCTGTTGTTTGTTGAGACAGTGGTCTCCCTGTAGCCCAAGCTGGCCTCAATTTTATAGAGATCCACCTGGGATTAAAGGCACATGCCACTATGCCCAGCTATACCACTATTTTTATAAGCTACTGAAGAGTCTTGTCAAGTTTGATGGGTTAGATTTTATAGAAAATGCTTCTCTTCCAAAAACAAGAACTGGCATATCCACCTCAAGATCTGATGACTGCCAGTATAGTAAACTAATCTAACACAGAAGCTCTCCTCACTATCAGGCGTGGATCTTGCCCAGAGTCCTAGGATGTCTTTTGGCAGGATATGGTGGCATATTCTGTATCCAAGCACTTGGGAGTTACAGGCAGGAACATTAGGAGTTCAAGGCCAGCCTTGGTTACATAGCAAGTTCTAGGCCACCCTATACTACATGAGACCCTGTCTGAGGAGAAATAAAAGTCTTTAATCTTTCAGTTAACTGTTTCCATGATTTTTTTTTTTTTCCTTTCAATTTGAGACCTGGCTGAGAAGTGCAACCTCCAGGAAGACAATGGACTATTGTGCTCACCAATATGTCCCAAGAGCTTAGATCAGTGCTGATTTACAGATATCACACAGTAAAAATTTGTAAAGTGAATGCATGAAGACCACAGAAAATCATAATATACTACAACTAGAAAAATGTCATTAGCACATTTGTGTTTTGGCCTGTTGTGAAAGCTTTAGTGTTTCTGAATATTAGCATTTACTCAGACAACTGCTTCCATTCAACCTTGGTTAATCCTCTCTCTCATATCTGTAAATTCAAAAACTTCTTAGAGAGCTTATGTGGCCTCTGAGGTGCCTTTAGCTTCCTTTTTCCTTTCTTTTTGAGTACCACTGTAACCGTGAGAAACTGCTTTTGAAAACCTAAGGTAGTCCTTCTTTTAGTGTTTTAGACTCATGGACTGTATCAAACTACTTTTGTTCTACCTTCCTCAAATTCTTTTATACTTCTAGAATACCACTTTCTCAATGGCTTGTATAAACTGACGCAAACATTACATGGTTACTTTCTACTATGGGTTCTGTATTTTTGTTTACTGATCAAAGCTGCTTTGTTGACTGGAATAATTTCTGAAATTTCCACTTTTAGAAGGTGAAAAAGATCACTGAGTCACCAAGGTAGGTATATAATTTTCAGTGTATTGTAAATTTCCACTGTCTTAAAAATAAGAATTCAGGCCGGGCGTGGTGGCACCTGCCTTTGATCCCAGCACTTGGGAGGCAGAGGCAGGCAGATCTCTGTTAGTGCAAGGCCAGCCTGGTCTACATAGTGAGTTCTAGGTCAGCTGGGGCTACAGGGAGACCCTGTCTAAAAAAGAAAAAATAGAATTCAGCTAATAGCTTTCTGATGTTCTACTATGCAAGTCTCTTGCTTCTGGCCTGGGTAGATATAGATAATACACAATCTGATTTTGAATCTTATTGAATTCACTCTAAATAAATCTTGAACCCTGTACTAATGAAATATAGATATGAAGTACTGGCAGTTTTGAGATAATTCTTTTACCTGCATCCATCAATGCTAAACTTCCACCACATGCAGAGGCCATAGAAGATGACCCTAATGAAAAACAATTACATTGTATTATAATATATTGATTTCTTAAAATTGGTTATTTCCTTATAAATATTACATCAGAACATAAATATTCAATAACATTTTCTTCCTTCTTTTCAAAAGCATTTAAGGGGCTGGGGAGATGTCTCAATGGTAAGCATGCTTGGCTGTGCAAGCATGAGGACCTGAGTTTGAATTCTTGTTACCCATGTAAAAGAAAGCTGGGTGTATAGCTGCATATACATGGAACCTAGCACTTGCAGGGGCAAAGATGGGAAGACTGCTGGAGCTTGCTGGCCTCCAGTCTAGCTCCAGGTTCAGTGAGGGACCCTATCAAGGGAATAAAGTAGAGAGTGACAGAGAAGGACACCCAATGTGCTCCTCTTGTCTCTGTGTGCCTGTACACATGTGTGCTTATGTCACACACAACCCAATTCACATACACACACACAAAAAAGAAAAACAACACCCCCCCAAACAACACTTTAAAAGCATTTAAGTCAATTTCACCTAAGTCACAAAGTATATACCTACACAGTACAATGTGGTAGGCATTAGCCAACATGTAGTTATTTAATAAGTTTAGTTCCTCAACTGATACACAGGATTCCTATTATCACAAAGAATTCTGTTGGGCAGTATTGCTGTAGAGCTTTTGATCCTAAGAAACCTCCCCAAAGGGCTGGGAGTACTTCTGTTGCCTTAATCAGAATCTACAGCTATAGGGCCAGAAGTCTAGTCCCAGTTAGTGCAGTACAGAAAAGTCCCCAGTTTAAATTCGCAATTAACTTTGGTGCTTTGCCTTTAAAATCTGTAACTGCCTGATCTATGTTTGTTTTACCTATAAGAATTCTGTACCATTTCTGCCTTCAGTGCCTATACCTAGTCTTTGACCACAGACTAATTTATTCAGTTTAAACTTGACCTCTTGGTGCCCAATTATTGTTCATCTCTGATATGTGACAGCTGTCCCTCATTGGATGATCACTCTTTTTTAGATGCTCCTCTCTCTAAGCCTCACTTGCTCTGGGGTTTATTCGTAAAAAAATTAAAAGTAACCCAAATGATGTATTACCATAAATACAAAGAGGGAAATACTTCCTTTATAGTGCTTTAAAAACCTCTTAGTTAAGAACAGAGATTTAAGATAAGGGTATGATCAGCTAAACATATTTTCTCCTGCAGTAGGCTTTGAGACCTTGTAGCAATAAACACAATGCTACAGTTCTCTGGAAAGTTAAGATTATAACAGAGAATGTGGTCTTTTCTATACTAGGAAAGAAATATTTTAATACCATACCATTTGATTCTAGGACTTCAGATGTAACTCTTATGGTAAAAGGAAAATCTTTGGGAATAACAGGATACAAAGCTTTCTCGGCGAGAGCACCTATATCAGAGGAGAAAACAATAAGCAGGATGCACTAGGTCCATATGAAGGCCACGCACACGCACCCCTACTCACCATGCCCAAGTTCTCTTCTGTTTATACCCGTAACTTTGCCAACTTCATTAGTTGCATAAGGAGGAAACTTGAAAACAAAACAACAAGACCATATGTACATATGTGTCAGATGCCTAAGATACATTGCCAAGATAATAAATTACAAAGCAAGCAACAAAATCCCATTTTTTAAAAAGTATTCTATCTAGAAAATATCTGGAATAAATCTAAAATATGTATCACATTACTAAAAAATTATATTTGTAGTGTGTAAGTCAGATTAAAGGCTAGGAAGTGGATAGTTATGGGAATTTATACTGTTAACTTTCCAGGGTTAATTGTTAACAAAAAAAGAAGTACAAAATGAGGCACTACAGATTCTTCTTTAAAAAATATATTTTATTTATTATTTTTATATTGTGTGTGTGAGTGTATTCCCTGCATGCACCTGTGTCATGCAATGGCCTTAGAGGCCAGAAGGAGGCATCAGATCACCTGGAACTGGAGTTACAGATGGTTGTTAGCCACCATGTGGGTGATAGGGATAGAATCTGGGTTCTCTGGAAGAATGGCAAGTGTGCCTAACTGCTGAGCCATCTCTCCATTCCCAAAATATAGATTTTTTTTTCAATAAAAGTTTTATTCTAGACAAGAGGTTGTAAGCTTTATTTATTTTTGAGGACATGTTGCCTACAAAAAACATGAATTGGTGACCAAGTTAAAATTCTGAGGTTTTATAAAAATACGGAATGCCAGTTTAACAGGTTTCTTCAAATTTTTATGTGTGTATGTGTCCATAAGTATATGTGCACATGTGTGTGTAGGTGTACATGCTTGTGTACAAGAGCCAGAGAGGGCATTGGACCCCTAAGAACTGGAGTTACAGGTCGTTGCAGCGTGCCTGGCTTGTTATGTGCGTGCTGTGGGTAGTGGGATCTGGTCTTCAGGGTTACACAACAAGTACTGAGCCATGTGTTCAGCTCCAGAAGTTTCTGAAAGGAGCAATGAAACATGAATATGATCATGCCCTTGGATGTAGCAGCCAGTTCATACAAAACAGGACAGAGGAAAATGTTGAACCACACCATGTATGTACAATCAGCAATACTGGATCAATCAGCTTTGGGCTTCAGCAGGTAGACTGCAAAGAAAGGAATGTGATAGAAGAGAAATGTATAGATAAAAGAAAATTCTTTAAAAATCTTGGGGGTAGTGAGATGGCTCAGTGGGTTAAGGTGCTTGCTGCCAAGCCTGATGATGTGATTGTGTCTCTGGAACCCACATGGTGGAAGGCGAGAACTGACTCCCATAAGTTGTTCTCTGACCTTCACATAGGTTGTTAATCCTTTATAAAAATTCTGGTCTGGATGCCCCTAGATGCTACAGAAGCCAGTGAGGAATTGTTCTCTATTGATTATCCCAGGTTAAACAAAGTGACATGCTGGGATTCTGGTTAGCCAATAATGTAATTATAAGTAAAATAAAATTACTTTATACTGGCCTCCAATGGTAAATACCTTAAATAATAAAAATTGAAAGTGTTATATGTTAGTTCTGGTCCCTTAGGATTAGTTGTAAGTAAAATTTATCCCAAACAATTTCATACAGTGACTTCATATAAAGTAACAATGCATCAGATATTTTACTTCTAATCAACTGAGCACACATGAGAAAGGAGAAAGTGATTTCCCAGTTGAGGAGTCTGAGAAACCCTCCTTTGACACACACCCATACAGGAACAACTGTGCTTGCCTAATAGTCTACTCTACTTTAACTTTTATATAGGTCTTAGAACAGGAAATTATTGATTAGAAAGCTACTTATCTATATCTCTTCTATATGCAATAAAATAATAGTTACTAAATCAATCTTAACAGATACAAGATAAAATGTTAATCGTTCTCCAAGAACCTAGGGAATGAGTTATGGCAATTTATTGTAAAGTTCTAATTTTGCTGTATCGTGGAAATTTTTTTACAGAAAAAAAAATTAGGAAAAAAATTCATCTTACCTCATAGTGCAGCATGAAATTTTTATCTTTAACCCCACTATAAATAAAAGGTATAATATTAAAAACATTGTAAGGATATAAACAAATTTATTTCTACAAACCACTACAAAAAGAATTGAGGATTTTAAAAAAACAATTGAAGGGCTGGAGAGATGGCTCAGTAGTTAAGACCAGTGACTGCTCCTGTAGAGGACCTGTGTTCAATCCCCAGCACCCATATGGTGGCTAACAACGTCCATAACTCCAGTTCCAAGGGCTCCATGCCTTCTTCTGACCTCTGAGGACATTGCACAAAACAGGTGTACTTACACATACATAGGCAGTATACTCATACACATAAAATAAAAGTCATAAAAAACAGTTGCGCATTAATGGGAGTTGGTGTCAAACATAAAACTTGAAGAATGAGAATTATTGGGATATTTTGTATTTTTTGAGAGTCTCTTGCTTGCTATGTTGTTCACGCTGGTCTCAAACTTCTCACTTAAGCAATCCTCCTGCGTCATTCAGCCAACTGAGTTAGTGGAGCGATGGTACCCTCCCTCAACCCCCACCCCCAGGACTTATAACTGAATTCTAGATTGAGGAAAACAAATATAAACTGTTTAGTTGTTCATTTTTTGAGACAGGGTCTCATATATCTCAGGCTGGCCTCAAATTTGCTATGTAGTCAAGGATCCTTGGACTTCTGATCCTCCTGGTTCTACCTCTCTAGTGTTGAGCCTACAGGTATGTACCACCATGCTCAATTCATGTGGTGCTAGGCATGGAATCTAAGGATTTCTGCACACTAGACAAACACTACCAACTGAGTTACATCTTCAACCCTTGAACTGTTAATTTTTATTATCTACATAAAAAACTGGGGAGGGAGGGGGAATTCTGAAAACATTAGGGATTACTACCATCACTTAGGCAGTAAGAAGAGGTAAACAGTGTCTAGAGTCTTGATCATTAACAAGGAAACGGAAGTGGTCCTGATGGACTGAGAAAAGGCTGTGAGTCTCAGGACCCCGATGCAGTAGGGCTGGCTGGTACAGGCTGATCATCTTAAATTAATCAATACAGTTTTACTGTTGACATTTTAGGAACAGGAGGCGAGCTGGGTATTTCTAAACAGAAAATTACAATGTGGGTTGAGACTAGACAGAGTTTTGCATTAATAGTCTCTGGTTTATTTTTAGCAACTGGGACTTCCCTGTATGTATTTGTTCTCTATTTATAATACAAAAACACACCCATTCAAGATTACCTAAGAAGCTGGTCTGGAGGAATGGCTCTAGAGACAGAATAATCTAAATGTAATAATATTACACAGAAGTAATGATTTCCAAATATGTTCCAAACCAGTGATTTAGAAGAAAATACAGCACACCAACAGGAAATAATCTTTTGAAATTCTGACCGTGTAAACAGAGAGACACAGGTTCAAAAAGCAACAGTGAAGCCAGGTATGGTGGCTCACGCCTATAATTTCAGCACTCAGGAATCTGAGGCAAGAGGACTGCTGTGAAACAGGCCAGCCTGGGCTACTGAGTGAGGCTTTGTCTCAAAACAACAACAATTACAAAACAGACTAGAAACGCCCTTTAAGGGTTTGCTAGTGGTGAGAATAAAGTACTTAAGTATCACAAAAGAAACAAAGACCAGAAGAACACAAAATATAACATCATAAAAACAACTTACTTTATAGCTGTTATAATTTGATCCGACTTAATACTGGATTCTAATGAATCAAATGTAACTGTACAGAGAACCTAAAAAAGAACAAAATTATTCCTCAAGATTGAATATACTAACAACAAAGATGAAAACTAAGAAGAGAAATACATACACATGCATATGAGTATATGTATAGTTTATTGATCTATTCATTTGGTTGTTTTTTTATCTGTTTTTCATGCTTGGGATTGAACCCAGGGCCTTGCACAAGCATGTACTCTACTACAGAGCTATACTCCCAGCTCCAAACTAAGTCTCTGACAAACCCAATTAACTCTCCTAAAAACAAGGGGATAACTAATTCTCCATAAAACTAGTCATCGCAGTTATTAAAGTATGTATTCATTCTATAAATAGTCAAGCAGTATGCATCTCAACAATCCAAAAGTCAAACATGCAGACTAAATAAAGCAAAACTAAGAGAACTGAGGGGGAAGACATTCATAAAAAGAAAACTACACTAATCCATAGAGAAAATTTCCACACCAGCTCAGCCAAAAGAACTGCCTGTTTTAAAAGAAGTTAATCTTTGAAGGGAAAACACAGCCTAGAGGCTCTCTGTTCCTCCTCGTTCCAGAGACAGCCACATCTTCTTGTGCAGTGCCAGCCCCGTCCCTGAGATGTGATAGTGAAAGTCAGAGTGAAGAGTGAATGGATTTGGCCACACTGGGCACCTGGTTACTCAGGGCTGTCTTCAACTCTGGGAAAGTGGAGATTGTTGCCATCAGTGACCCCTTCATTGATCTCAACCACATGGTCTACCTGCTCCACTATGATTCTACCTATGGCATGTTCCACAGTACAGTCAAGGCTGAGAATGGGAAACTTGTCATCAATGGAAAGGCCATCTCCACCTTCCAGGAGATCCTATCAACATCAAATGGAGTACTGTTGGCGCCAAGTATGTTGTGAAGTCTACTGGAGTCTTTACTACCATGGAGAGGGCTGAGGCCAACTTGAAAGGTGGAGCCAGAGGGTCATCATCTCTGCCCTTTTTAGCAATGCCCCTATGTTTGTGATGGGCGCGAAACCATAAGAAATATAACAACTCCCTCAAGACTGCCAGCAATGCCTCCTGCACCACCAAATGCTCAGCGCCCCCAGTCAAGGTCATCCATGACAACTTTGGCAATGTTGAGAGACTCATGACCACAGTTCATGTCATCACAGCCACCCAGAAGACTATGGTTGGCCCCACTGGGAAACTGTGGTATGACGGTCATGGGGCTGCCCAGAACATCATCTCTTTGTCTACTGGCACTGCCAGGGCTATGGGCAAGGTCATTCCAGAGTTGAACGGGAAACTCACTGGCATGGCCTTCTGTGTTCCTACCCCTTAATGTGTCTGCTGTGGATCTGACCTGCCACTTGGAGAAAGCTGCTAAATACAATGACATCAAGAAGGTGGTGAAGCAGGCATTGGCATCATGGGGCACTCTAAAGGGCATCCTGGGCTATTCTGAAGAACAGGACATCTCCTGCAACTTAACAGAGACACCTACTCTTCTACGTTTGATGCTGAGACTCGCATTGCCCTCAAAGACCACTTTGTCAAGCTCATTTCCTAGAATGACAATGAATTTGCCTACTGCAACAGGGTGGTGCACCTCATTCCCCATGGCCTCCAAGGAGTAACAAGCCCTGGATCACTCACCCCAGCAAGAGGAGAGAGAAGCCCTTGGCTGGGGGAGGGGACATCCCTGCCCCAACTCAGCCCAATTCAGTCCCAATACACTATCTCCCTTCACAGTTTCCATCCCAGATCCCCAGAAGAGGGGGAGGGGCTTAGGGAGCCCTACACTCTTGAATACCATCAATAAAGTTCACTGCACCCCCCCACCCCCCAAAAAACATAGCTTAGAGATTCTACAACGTACAATTCACAAGGTCCAGCATACACTCCACATAAAAATATGAAACATGGCCCATTCTCAAGAGAAAAGAAAAGGAATAGAGAATGATCCTTCGTTGAAATGTTGGATGAACTGTCAAAAGATTTCCCATGGGCACTGTATTTGTAATTGATGACAGCAAAAAGAAATAGTACAAATTCTGGAGTTGATGGCTGGCCAGGAGTGGTGGTACACACCTTTAATCCCAGCACCTGGAAGGCAGAGGCAGGCGGGTCTCTGTGAGTTCAAGGCCAACCTGGTCTAAAAGTGAATTCTAGGCCAGTGAGACCTAGCCTGAAAACAAACCTTAAAACCCAAAGACCAAATAAATAAAAAAAAAAAAACAAAAAAACAAAACAAAAACCCTCCAAAACAAAACAAAATTATGGAATTGAAAGATACACTATTTCATAACTGAGAGAAGATGAGAGTCTAGGAACATAGAGACAGACTAAGAAAAATTATTCAGGAAGCTGGAGGTATAGCTCAGTGGCAGAGCACTCATCTTGGTTCAATCCTGAACAGAGGAGTAAGGGAGAGGGAGATAAAAGAAAAGGAAGAAAGAAGTCACCCAGTCTGAGGGGAACATATCTCAGGGTCCTGTAGGATAATATCAGAGAGGCTGACATGCTCTTTAATTCCAGGATAGAAGCAACACAGTGATGCACGGGAAAATATTTGGAGAAATAAAGACTGAAACTTGTCAGGTTTGATGAAAAGACACATTTAGATTCAAGCTTGAAATTTTAAGCATTTAATATATCAAAATCAACCACATTTTCCACAGTCATACTCCTGAAATCCAAAGATAAAGTAACTTGACAACACTCACACAAAAACAATACATATACAGGGAAAAAAGACATGAACAGGTCCTTATCAGAAGAAGTGAGCAAAAACACTGCATTGTCTTTAAGTGCTCAAAGAAAAAAAGAGTAGACAATCCCCCCAATCAATCCAGAATTCTATACTCATCAAAAGAACTCTAAACAAAATGGAAAATAGTGGTATTTTCAGATGAGCAAAAACTAAGAATCTCAGAAGACCGTAGGACAACACTGAAGTAAGTCTCTGATACTCCTGAATACTGCATTTTCAGAAAGGGGTTAAAAAAATCCTAGAAACGGTAAATATGTACATACATGGGTCAACGGAAAAGATGACCTTTTCTCTTTTTTCTTCTCTTATTTAAATGCATATGACTACTTAAAGTAAAAGTTATCGAATTGCCTTGTGGGGGCATGAAGATGGCCCAAGACAACTAGAGCTTTAAGTAAGAATGAAAAGAGGTGAAAATGCACATAAGTGGCTAAGTTTCCTTATGCAAAGTTAACAGACTCAGAAACTAAAGATAAACACTGCCATCTCTATAGTCATCACTGAAACATAATGAACAGGTATAACCATAAAGGAAATAGATAAAATGGAATTCTAATAAATATTAAATTAATCAAAAAGATGACAGAAGAAATACAGAAACAAAATGAGAGGAGCCAAAGAAAAATAAATAAAGTAACAGACCCAAATATGATCTTATTAATAATTAAGCCAAACAAAATTGATCATGTACTCCAGTAAAGATTGTGAGAACAGGTAACAAACATATGTAGAATATCTAATTGGACATATCTTTAGTGCTTTATTAATGGCTTGTTAGGCATCAGGCTTAGTGGTACACATCTGTAATCTTGGTATTTGGGATGCTGAGGCAGGCAGATCGTAAGTTTGAGGCCAGTCTGGGCTGCATAGTAAGACTCCAATACAAAACAAAACAAAAACTAAACACACATACAAAAATCCTATATACTTTCAAAATGTACAGTTTTCTGTATAGAAATGATAAATTATTAAACTTATATTAATAAGCAAATCAAGGTCATACATAGTGATGCATTCTTGTAATCTCAGCACTCAGAAGGCACAGGTAAGGAGGATCACGAGTTCTAGGCCAGCCTGAGTAACACAGTCATACCTTGTCACAACAAAACAAAGTAATATGAATAATATACTCCAGCTATTAAAAGCTTATAGCATTTAAGGCTAGGGAGACAGCCCAGTGGATAAAGCACTTGATGCATAAGCATGAGGACTTGAATTTGAATCCCAGAACCCATGTACACAGAGGCACATGCTTTTAATCCCAAAACTTGGGAGGCAGGGGTAGGAGGATTTCTATAAATTCAAGGCCAGCCAGGGTTACATAATGAGACCCTGACTCAAAAAAAAGGGGGCTGTGGTGGTGGGGGGGGGGAGCTGGAGAGATGGCTCCAGTGGTTAAATTGAACTGGCTGCTGAAGACCTAGGTTTGGTTCCCAGCAAGGTTGCTGGTGGCTAACAACAGTCAGTAACTCTATTCCCAGGGGATCTGATGCCCTCTTTTGTCCTCTGTGGGGCACTGCACTTACATGTGGGAAAAACGCGTAAACTTGTAAAACAAACAAAACCAGTGACATGATTCTGTAATCTCAGTGCTCCCATGATGAGATGGAGGTGGAGACAGGAGATCCCCAGATCGCAGGCCAGCCTGTCTGGCAGCACAGCAGTGAACAGAAGAGCATCCCTGATCTCAAACAAGGACACGCCACACAAGCGCACACAAAATTTAGAAAACAAGTTACTACATCTATATAGTAGACATAATTAAACAAATATTTTTCAAACATATTACCTGTGTTTGTCCTCTTTGAAATAATGCTGATCCATGAAGAGTTTTAAACATATCTACCTCACAACTTATGTTCCTAAGTGAAGTCAAATCTCGTCCATCGCACCTGTAATAATAAAGGAAGTAAGTAGTAAACCCATATGGGGAGTCACAAAAATCAGACACCTTTACCATTATCAGAAAGTTCTCAACACCAGCTGTCTATAATAATGTTAGAATTTTAAACAATATAGATACTTGGGCCCCACTCTAAGTCCACTGAATCAGTGTGGCAATGTGACCTGTACTTCAGTATTCCTAAAAAAGCCTTGTAGGCAATTTTGGTTTGGAGCTAGGAATGTGAAGTAACACAAAGCTCATGAGAGACACCCAGACCCCGATACAGTCTATCTACTCTTAAACAGGCATTCATTTAGAAAATGAACATCATTATTCCTCAGTCTTCACTTGAAACCAGTTCCCTCCTCTGAGAAAGCTGCCACTTGACAGGCTATTTGCAAGCACGGCACCTGCTTCCATTCTACCACAGGATATGTTTACCTTTTGTATTCATTCAAAATAATACTTCTAAAAACTTCCTTTGCAACAACATTGAAGGATTCTATTATTTCAAATGGGTCGACCTCTGGAAATTTTTCTATAGAAAAAAAGACAAATCAAAACAAAGGTTTTATCTTTTTGGAAGACAGGATTTCTCCAAAGTTCACAGTATCAAATCAAGTACTGTGGTAGGCCAAGGGAAATGAGTGAACATTTAGTCCTCAGGCAAGCAGAGTATATAAATACACTTAAGCAAGTTGCTACTGGTATTTTACTTTTTTTTTTTTTTTTAAACCAAAACAGAGCTTTGTGATCAGTTCCTGTTCTATTATCTTACCTGACCACCTAGCCACCTACAATTACGGAAAAGTTTAACTGATAATTTTAAGAGTTTTCAATTATCTTTTGCTTTGTGAACTTTTAATCTGCAAAATGAGGAACAATTTTCTTTATATATCACAAATCTCTACTAGCTGTTTTTTTTTTTTTTTTATTTTTACTTTATAAAATAGAAGCAAACTCAGCAGTACTGTTTGTGGTGCCCTGGAGCGCCTGAGTTAGTAGGTTTGTCTGCTAGAAGACCATATCACAAAACCAAAGGGACTTAAACTGCTAAACCAAAACAGAGCTTTGTGATCAGTTCCTGTTCTATTATCTTACCTGACCACCTAGCAATTACGAATTACGGAAAAGTTTAACTGATAATTTTAAGAGTTTTCAATTATCTTTTGCTTTGTGAACTTTTAATCTGCAAAATGAGGAACAATTTTCTTTATATATCACAAATCTCTACTAGCTGTTTTTTTTTTTTTTTAGCTTTAACCTTTATTAAATGCTTTCATGAGCCAGGTATTTAAAAAAATAGTTTATTGTTTTTTCTGTGTTGCCTCCATGTATGTAAGTGTACCCATGGCACGCAATACCTGCGGAAGCCAGAAGAGGGTGTCAGATTCCCTGGAACTGGAATTAGACGGTTAGCTGCCATATCGGTGCTGGGATTCAAACTCAGGTCCTCTGCCAAGAGCAACCAGTGCTCTTAACTGCTGAGCTATCTCTCTACCCAAGCCAGGCACTTTAGCAGGTTTGTTTTGAATGCTTTTAAGCTTCAGAATAACTTACAAGGAAAATTCTATTATTATTGTGCTATAGAAGAAAAAAACTGAAGCTTAAAGAAGTAAACTGGGGCTGAGAGTGAAGGTTGGTGGTAGACTGCTTACCTAGTTTGTGTGAAGCCCTGGGTTCATTATGCCAGTACCCCAAGAAAAAAGAAATAAGTGCCTGAGATCCTACATAGCACAGTCACAGGGAGTAACTGATGGGGCTGTGGCATGACACAGATCTGCCTCAAAGGCTTATGCTTTGGATGTTGTTATCCTACATTAATTTATCCCATGTGCTTGTCTCTCAAGTGTGTGTTTTATTAAGTGATGTATGACCTTAAAGTAAATATGACATAAAAAAAGTCACATCAGAAAGATGTATTATTATATCTTCAACATGCAACTTTTTGGTTTTGGTAGCGCAGGGAACTAAATCCATGGTTCACATATGTTAGGCAGGAGCTCTACCACTGAGCAACATTCTCAATTCAGAATAATTTTGTTTGTTGTTTTTTGAAGACAGGGTCTTTCTAATGTAGCTCAGGATGGCCTTAATTCACAATTCTCCTGCCTCAGCCTCTTGAGTGCTGAGATTATAGGCCTGATCCACCACACCTAACTAATTTCTCATTCCTTAAAAATTTTACTTATTTATTTTCTTATTATTGTGTATGTATGCATGGTATGTGTGTATACGTGTGGTCAGAGGACAACTTGGTGGAGTAAGCTCTCTTCTTCTGCCTTTATGTGGGTTCTGGGGAGAAAACTCAGATTGCTAGGCTTGCATGGCAAGTACCTTTACTTGCTGAGCCACCTTGCTAGCCATAATTCCTCATTCTTAATAAAGAGAATGAAAAAAAACCCATTAAATATTCTTTTAGATAACTACCGATAATAGCACATTATTAATTTATATTAAAATGCTAACAGAAGAATTTTTATTTTAAAGTAAGATAAATAATCTCATGAGAGGGCATTTTTCTATCTGTGGAAAAATTAAGAACTGTATGTCAAGCTTCATATTCAGTTTGTATGAGAATGATGTTACATTGTAAGATCCTTTGCTTAATACTCTGTGGGGAGTTACCTATAATTCCACATCTTATGATTCTAGACAATACTAACTGTAGCAAAAGCATCAGTTAACATTTATTGAACACTGGCTATGTGTCAGGTACAGATATAAAGGATTTTCTCATTTAATTCCTACTAACCAAGTATTATTGGTATTACATTCTCACAGATCAAAGATTCAATTTTTTATTACAAGTTATTTTTATTTTTATTTTACTTATTTATTTTTTTGGTCTTTTTGAGACAGGGTCTCCCTGTAGCCCCAGCTGGCCTAGAACTCGCTTTGTAGACCTGGCTGGCCTTGAACTCACAAGAGCTCCGCCTGCTTCTGCCTCCTAAGTGCTGGGATCAAAGGTGTGTGCCACCACACCCGGCTATTACAAGTTTTTTTTTTTTTAATAAAAAAGCTGACCCCTGGATCTTGTGCAAGCCAGCTTTGGTTTATTTATTTACTTTGACTCAAGGATTTTAAAAACTATTTTTCAAGTTTCCAAATGATAGGACACAAGGCTGCCACCTTGGAGGAGAAAACCCTGAAGCAGAAAAGAAAGGGACATTTCATATTCAGTATTTAACAGGTGCTTACTGTGTATCAGGTGAAGTGTTAGCCATACACATACAGGTTAATTTGACAGCAACCCTAGGATACAGCACTATTATAAATTTACTTAACATAAAACTGAGGAGCAATGAGAATAACTGATTTCTTCAAGGTCTTAACACCAAAATTTGAAAAACAATGATTTTCTTTAAACATATTTAAAATACAAATAGAACTCACCTTTTAGTTGTTCCTCTGTATCTAATCTTATCTTGTTAACAGCTTCATCTCTGGAAATCTAAAACAAAATTGAGGTTAATGTATAAACATGGCAACATTACAAATTGCTATATTTTTAAAAAATATTTTATCATTTTTATTTTATGTGTGAGTGTTTTGCCTGCATGTATGTTAAGTGCACCCATGTCAGAGGCCAGAAGAGGGAATCAGAGTCACTGGAATTGGAGTTACAGATGGCTGTTAGCTGCCATGTGAGTGCTAGCAATCAAACCAGGGTCCTCTGGAAGAAGAGCAAGTGTTCTTAACTATTGAACCATCTATCTCTCCAGCCACGCACATTTCTGTTTTTAATGTTCACATAATATACTGTTGAGAACATTCAGATTTTTCTAATGGTAACATTTTTAAAAAGATTAAAAGTCACTGATTTATAAGAATTACATGCAATTCATTCAAATAATAAAATGTATTAACAAAAGAAGAAAAAAAAAGCAAACGGGCAGGCTTTTTTAAAAAGTAGAGTTGGAGTTTAATTAAGAGATTTTAGAATTGATTTTAAGTATCAGAGTTAAGAGAAAGAAAGGTACTTAGAGAGAAAGCGAAACACAGACAATGTGAATGTGGGCTTCTTAAAGGACAGCAGCCTTACTCAACTTTGTTTAGAAGTATATTTATGATTATAATTATTATTATTAGCAGTGTTTCCAATCTACCACAAATCTACCTCAAAAATGCTAAACAAAAGTATTCTACCACTGAGCTCTATCTCCAGCCTTGGTCAATGATTAAAACAAAACAAAACAAAACAAAAAACCAACAAACCTAACATTCACAAACAAAATTGTATTAATTAGGGTATCTTAGAACAAAACCTTGGGTATACCTACTTTATCATGTTCATAATCTGTAAAAACTGCATAGAGCTTCTCCATGGCGATTCTATTTTAAGAACACAATAAGTGTTAGCATAACAGTGTTTTAAATGACAAATATTTTATAAATGAAACAAATATTAAAACTACAAATTTAATAATAAACACGTCTCAAAGATTAAACATTGCTGGTCAGGTATGGTGGTGCATGCTTTTAACGCCAGCATTCGGTGCCAGAGGCAGGGAGATTTCAGTGAGTTCATGACCAGCCTGGCATAGAGTTCCAGACAGGGCTACACAGTGAGATCCTTCTTCAATGAAACAAATCAAAACAAACAAACAAAAAGATTAAATGTTGTTTGCCACTGCTAATCTGTTTATACTTATGGCACACAAATGTCTCCCTGCCTTTTAAGACAAATCAGTCACATGTTATTATGCTCTTCCTTCCTCTTCATTGTTCACTAAATTTCAATGCAGTCTCATTCACATCTGCCAAGTGCCTGCCTGTTCTAAGCACTGGGCACACAGTGGCTGGTATAACTGATTTCTTTTTGAGAAATGCAACAGTCTCCTGAGATAGTCAAATATCTTATACTTTACTCTCATTTTCCTGGACATAGAGAGAGACCTGAATTCTAACAAATATCTCTCCTTTTCACTTGAGATTTAAACTTTATGTGTTAAGACTAAGTTTATGCCATAATTGGGTTTACCATCTATAGGCATTAGATATTTATGGTAATAACTTAAAACAGAAAAGTTCTACTTATAAAGCAGTATAGAAATAAATAACTCTGCTTCCCATTCTCTTTTGCACAGCTGTTCATACCTGTGAGCGTATTTCACAATCTCTGGCGAAGGGGTAAACATCTTCTGGGGCGTCCTCTTGGCAACCCCAATTTCTTTTACCAATTGCTGGATGCCCTGAATTATTTGCTGGGTATACTTCACTCCAACTTTGATAGCATGGCAGAAGTCCTGCTGTAACATGTTTTCTGCAGAGGCTTCCAACATGACTATTTAAAGAAAGGAAAAGGATGATTACTGCCTTAGAACCTTTATCAGTATAGTATTTAAGAAAAAACGAAACACAAATACCAAAAAAAAAGTACAATTTCCAAGTAAAATCCAGGACAAATGTATTTAAATTACTTACCAATTTGACTTTTAGGTGCTCCAGCAACCACTAAATTTAAAGTGCTACAAGACATTTCTTTTCTTGTTGGGTTAACGACACATTCTCCATCAATCATTCCTATTCGTACTGCCCCTAAAGTAGAGTAAAGGGTTGACAACTATTTAACTAAAACTTGTTCCCACAGCATTATTCTAGTGATGGCTTCTCTTCCCTGTCCTTTTCACACTAGAATGAGATTTCTATTTCTCCCATCGTTAAGGACCAGAGAGCACCTCTTTCCACCCTTTCAGGACTAGAAGAACACTGAACTGCTCAAGCAAACCACATCGCCCACACCTGTTTGGCTATGCTCATATTCTGCTCTGGGTCCAGACTGCACTCTGGCCAAAGCAAATGCTTAAGCCTCATCTTCCTGAGGTTGAGCTTATACACTGCCTGAGAAGCCCTACTTGACAACCTGCTCTCCTCCATCGTTTTCTAAGTTATGCCATTGTGTTAATTCTGTTTCTAAATAAATATCTGTCTCTCTCCCTTACTTGCACTAAAAGCAGAAACTGCCCCTTTAATCTTTGTATTGCTAGCACCCAGACTACTTTCTCCCTTCAGTGCTTAGTCCAGTTGTTAGCACGGAGGACACTTGATGATTACATATTTGATGAATCATTTGCATACTATATGGTTACAATTTACGAGAGCTGTAAGTTATCAACATGTTTGTTTTATATTGAAAGCACATATACTTGGATAATTCTCTAGTATAAAGAAAGAAAAGTTCCCTAATAGAAAGAGGTAACTAAGAATGCAAAATATCTAGGGCCATAAAACTGGCCATACCATAAGAATGCTACTGGGAACAAAACCTAAAGCAAGGATAAAAATGTCTGAAAGACCTGCAAGAAATCTTGGAGTGTTGCCTAGTTCAACTTCTTACTGCAGTTACGTCAACACCAATAATAATAATAAAACCTGCACCTGCCCCTGCGACATGCTCACTATTCTATAAACAGTGGTTATTTTCAAACCCTGACTTACCAACAGGTCCATTCCAAGGAATATCTGACAACGAGAGGGCTACAGAAGCTTTAAAAAAGGGAAAAATAGAAAGCTGAAATTAAAATATTTCATTGCTTTGAAAAATCAGCACTGCTAATTTTAACTGGTATTTTTATACTTACCACCATTAATTGCTAGGATGTCAGGTTCATTAATGCCATCTACGGCTAGCAGATTACAAAGAACCTGTAGCAGGGGAAGAATTCAAGTACTTAACAAAACAAAATAAAAACTCAGAGGGCTGGTGAGATAGCTCAGTGGTTAAAAGTACTGACTGCTCTTGCAAAGGACCTGGGTTTGGTTCTTAGCACCCACATGGGGGCTAACAACCTCCAGTTCAGGGAATCAGATACCTTCTTCTGACCTCTGTAGGCATTGCATGAGTGGGTACATGCAGGCAAAACACTAATACACATAAAATAAATAAATATTTAAAAATAATAAAAAACCCACCTTGATTTTAAAGGATTAGTATTTAGGTTATCAGTTTGGCCTAAAATCTGAAAACTATATGATCAATAGCCAAATCCTTAAATCTGGCTATCATTTAACTAAACCATTAACACTGGGCATTTCAACTGTGAAAGTTTCTTCAACTTTTTTTGCAGTGGGTGAGGTGTACTGGGGATTGTTGAACCCAGGGCCTCATGAATGCAAGGCAGATGCTCTCACCACAAAGTCCCCGCCCCCATCCTGTTTCTTAATTTATAAGAGAGAAAAATAATGGCATCTTCATAACAGGGTTCCTGTTCAAGAACTGTGGAAATACTGTGTGTAAAGAACTTGCCACAATGCTAGGTATGCTACAGGTAGTCAGTAAATGTTAGCTACATGTTTTTATTATCTGCTTATACTTCAATGATGTACCTATGCTAAATTCTTAAGAGAATAAGTTTCTTGAGGCTATGATATCCACTTAAAGGTACACTTATTTGGTGCAATTAAATAAGATGGTTACCTAGTTTAAATATATGATTACTATCAGGAAAGAAACTAATATTCAGAAAGTAATAGAAGCCCAAATAAAAATCAGTTCTGATAAGTCAGGCATGGTGGCTCATGCCAATAACCTTAGCACTTGGAAAGCCGAGGCAGAACTGTCATTGAGTTCCAAGGCCAGCCAGAGCTATACAGAGTAACATCCTGTTTACCAAAACAATTTATTGTGTTGATTGTCCTAATGTGCTATTAATTTGACCTACAAAGTCCAGCCACATAATAGAACAGCCACCAACAACCTCAATCATACTATCTTTCAAGCACATAAATTTCTTTTCTCCCTCAGGGATTTTTGGACTCCCATCCCATCTGCCTACAATGTTCCCAATAGTCATTCATTCCTACTGATGATTCAGAGGTCAGCTCAAATTGTCACCAAAACAGTAAGACTTAAAAGTAGGGGCTGAAGAGATGGCTCAGCAATTAAGAGCACTAACTGCTCTTGAAGGAGACCTGGGTTTGAATCCCAGCACCCACATGGCAGCTAACAACCGTCCGCAACTCCAGTTCCAGGGGATTCAATGCCCTCTTCTGACCTCCACAGGCACTGCACAACATGGGTGCACTTAAATACATGCAAGCAATACACTCATACACATAAAGAAAAGACTTAAAATGCAACAGTATCATTAAAATTCTTTGTAAAACTTTCTCTAGAAAGAATTAATCGTGCTTAATTATTTTTTATTATCTGTGAACAAATCGATAACAAATCAAAGCAGAACTTACCTGAGTATCATAAAAGTAGCCTGCTGGAAAGAGAGGGCGAATTGAACGATCTGTCAAAGAAAGAAAAAGATATGAAATAGTCTTGGCAGGGTTGCTTTAATGGTAAAAACTAACGAACTATTTAAGACAGCTGTTGAGTATGTCAAAACGAACTGCTAGGACTGATAGGAAAAGGAGAAATGTTGATAATTGTCAATGCTTCCATTAATACAGACCATGAAGACCTGAAGAAAATGTTTGTTTGATATACTGTGACTGAGGACCACATTTAAACATGTGCAAGTTAGCAATTTCTGGATAGAAAAGCTACGAACTACAAATGAGCCACAATATTTATGGATGCCAAAGGTTTGGAAGATTATTAGGTTGGTTACTGGTATTACTTGCTTAGAATGCAAGTGGCCTTGGGTTTGAGTATCAGTACCACATACACACATATGTATCCATATACATATCAACCCCCCATCCCCAAAAAGGATTTGGAAGATTACAGACATATTTTAATAGCCAATAAATATAGTGTTTTTAGAAGTTACTAAGCTGAACATAATAATGAAAAACTCCAAGGGCAGAGTACTGGCCTGGGTCATGGAATTCATATGCTCCACAGCAGTTTAGTCAGGTACCTGCTGAATGGCGCTTCTGCACCAGACAGTACAGTAGGTATAGAGATCTGGTAGTGAAGAAACACGTTTTCTCTCTCGTGAAGCACACATTTGAATGAGAACAGACAGTAAATCATCTCGAGAGACATTCATATAATGAAAGAAAACTCAGGAGAACAAAGATAGAAAAGAGATGTAAACACTGGTGTATCAGAGAAGGTAATGCCTCTGTTGCTAGCATACCTATTATTCGACTTGTAAGAATCTCTTTGTCAGAAGAGCCAATCTCCCTTCTAAGGTAGTTTGTGGGAATTCTACCTGCTGCGGCAGCCTTCTGTCTGTAGTCGACCTAAAGCAGCAATGAAAAAATACGGTTTTCAGGATTCTTTTTTTGTAATACATTATATCGCAAGAACTACTCTGTAAATACCGATTGTCCTGAGGTTACTAACAACATGTTCTAGTCTATGAGAAGAGACTATTTTATTTACTTTTGGCATTTTTAATCTCTTAGGAGGAGAGTTTATAGTGCTTCAGCCTTCTACTTAGCAGTCAGATGGCTTCCTAACCTTACTTTCCACAGTAGCTTAGCTTGATCAAGTCAGAGCCCCCTAACCTCCCCCACCCCAGCTTTTGTATCAACTTTGAGATATAAATGCATTAGAAAGACATAAAACCTGACAAACTGTTCACTTAACATATACTGAAGACTCAAACTGAAAGAAAACCCATGAAGATAATGAATTCACTGTTTATTCGACAAAGTACTTATGCACCTCCACTGATGCTGTCAAGCTGGCCTTTCTAATGTATTCTTAGCAATCAGTTCATAGTCTCCCAATGGTAGACAAGGTACCAAATGACTAAGGCAATTCCTTGTTGTATAGTTTAATTTTCACTCAGACACTTGACAAAATATTACAAAGTTTACATTTATACTATTTTACAGACTCAGATAAATCAGAAAAAACTTACCACCAAAGGCATGAACTGGGAAGGTGAAGGTTTTGTTTTGCTGACCGCTGTGACCATGACTGCAGTGTCACCTGACTTACATAAACAATAATACTGGTAAATTTCTTTGAAATCAGATATTAATATGGAAATACCAATTGAATGAGTTCTACTCCAAATAAACTCAATGAAAGACCTCTTCCATGTGATTACAATGAAAATAATTATTCACAAGCAGTCCGACTTGATCCTTTCTCTTTGACAATCAGCATTAGAATCCTCACTGAGTTTTCAAATGGAGAAATGACCTACAGCTTAGTCACATCAGTGAACTGAATCACATTTTCTACTTTTTGAGGAAATTTAGGCTATGAAGAAAAATTTCCTCATAGCTCTATGAAGAAAATAGTGAAAACTCTTTCTCTAGAAAAGCATAACAGATTTAATGAACAGAATACGATAAAGCCCAAATTTGGAAGAGTTATTTAATGCATCCAACACTTGGACTCTTTGATGGTCTAGCATGATTCTGGTATTAGAAATAACTTTAGTACTGTCTGAACTAATTTCCAATACCACAATGATGACTTATGATGCTATCAGATACTTAGTGCCAGTCTTTGTAACCATTTTAAGATAAAAATTTAAAAATATGGATGAGTTTTTTTACCTGTACCACAGCAGAGCCATCGGCAAACCTTGCCAGTTTTCCAGATGATATTTCTAATTTTCTGTTTAAAAATAAAAATTCAATGTAAAAGGACATTAGTACAACTCTCAGCTTAGTATAAAATAGAGAATCTAAAAGAACTAAAGGCTCCCAAGCTTTACAAGCCCTGCCTCCCTCAGCAAAAAAAGGGGACAGGATTTGTGATCATCAAAAGCACAGGGAGGTTTAAGTGCTGCTTATAGATGGTAGAAACCAAGGCAAAGGTTAATCTGGATGAGAGGAAGAGTATTTTAGGGAGCAAGTCGTTCCCAACTGTGAATTCCCATCTCTCAACTCAGTTTAGTCTCTTCTTATCCCTTGCCTTGTTGACCTTAACATTCAAACTCAATCACTTCCCTAATTAAAATCCTTCAAAATCTCCCCCGTTGCTTTCTGGGAAAAACATTAACTCCTAAATATTGCCTACAAAGACATTCATACTCTATTTAAAAAACAAACAGTATTTTATATGCAAACCTAAAAAGTTAATAAGACTTTCACATTCATCAGTAGTGTCAAGACAAGTTATTGGTGGAAGAAGTCTCTTTCAATCAGTGGTGCCAGGATGACTGGATATCCACACACATGAAGCCAGACTCCTTTATACAAAATAAAAACTCAAAATGGACACTCTACCTAAAAGAGCTAAAACTTAAAAATTCTTGAAAAAAATTAGAGTAAATTGCCATAAACTTGGGTTAGACAAGATCTCTTTATTTTTATTTTGACAGTGTCTCCCTAGCCCCAGCCTGCCTGGAACTCAATATGTAATGGGGCTGGCTTCAGTCTCACAGAGATTTGCCTGCCTCTGCCTCCAGAGTGCTGGGATTAAAGGCATGTGCCACCATGCCCAGCCCAAGGTCTTTTTAGATGTGACATCAAAAGTCCAACTGACAAAAGAAAAAAAGAAAAAAACCTTGGGCTTCATCAAAATTAACAACATTATGACTTGAAGGATATTAAAGAAAATGGGAAGACCCTAAAAGAGAAGAAAATGTGTGTGAACCATGTGTAGGACTTCTATAACAAGAAAACTCACTTTAAACAACTGGTAAAGGAATGGTGTGGCAGAGGCACACTCCTGTGTCAGTACTCCTGCTGGCTCCATCCAGAGCAGGGAGGGGGTGAGCAGAGTGTGGCTAACGGCCCCAGGCTGCCTGCCCTCACCCTGCAGATTCCTCTGAAATGGGCAAGCCAGGTGGGTGACAGTGGGGTGGACAGGGGCAGGTGCGATGAATAGGCAGCAGAGATGTAAATGGCTGGGGAAGGGAATGGCCGAAGATATAGAACCCCTGTGTTTCCAGCGTGGCTATCAAAGGACGTGCACCAGCCACCACCTGTGCCTGAATTCAAATCCTGACCCTGTTCCTTACTGGCTGTGTGGCTTCCCAGAGGTGACTCAGCCTCTCTGTTTCCTGAGCAGCTTGGATATCACAGTGTCCGTCTCACTAGGTTAAGTTGGAGATCAAGTTTGTGTGTGCTGACAGGGCTATTCTCTCCAGCCCTGTTTGCTGAGTGCTGAATACCAGTGGGGTGGGGCAGGGGGGATGGGACAGGACATGGAAACTCAAAAAAAAAAAAAAAATTGGCAAAGGGTTTGAGTAGACATCTCTTCAAAGATATACAAATGGCCAATAAGTTCCTGAAAATATGCTCAGTATCATTAGCTACCAGGGAAATGTAAATCAAAGTCACAGTAAGGTTGCCACTTCACACCCAGTTAGACAGCTAAAATAAAAATGATTGGTGACGGGCGGGAGAGATGGCTCTGTGGTTAAGAACACTGGTTGTTCTTGCAGAAGACCTGGGTTCAAATCCCAGCACCCAAATGGCAGCTAACAACTGTCTGTACCTCTGGTCCCAGGGAGCCAATAGCCTCTTCTGACCTCCGTGGGTATTACACAACGCAGATGCACTTACCTACATGCATGCAATACATACACATACACATAAAATAAAAATAATATTTTTAATTTAAAAACAATCATTAAATTTATAGAAGAATTTATGTATCGGTGAGAAAATTTTTTGAAGTCCTAACTAATAGATTAAGTTAAACATGATTGGTGAGTACATGGAAGCTTGGAGTCCTCATATACTGCTTTGTGACACAACCTGGAAGAGCCTGAAGGTAAAACATGATAGTTAATACTGACAGCTAGGCAGGATCTAAAGTCACCTAGGAGACAAGCCTCTGGCATGTCTGAGGGGGATCTCTGGATAGGATTAGCTGAACTGGGAAGACCCACCCTAACATTCCATGGGTTGGGGACCCTGGCTGCATAAAAAGGAAAAGGCCAGCTGAGCTCCAGCATTCACCTGCTTCCTGAATTCCGATGCAGTGTGACCACCCGCCAGCCTCTCCCTCCTGCTGCCATGCCTTCCCAGCGAGGGACTGTGAGCCAACTAGGCTTTCCTTCCTCACATTGCTTTTGTCAGGTACTTTGTCACAGCACTGGGAAAAATAACTAACACAGAGTTAATCTGTGACATAGCAAGTCCACTCACTGGAATATACTAAAAAGAAATGAAAATTACAGGCCCACAGAAAAACTTTTACATCAATGCTCATAGCATTATCTATTCTAACCCTCAAATGGAAACAACTCAAAGGCTTATCAATTGATGAATAATTAAACAAAATATAGCATAAGCCACACACTAGACTATCATTTAGCTGTTAAAAGAACTGAAGTTTGGATACATGTTACAACATGGATAAACCTTGAAGACATCATGCAAAGTGGAAGGCAGTCACAAAAGATTGTATTTGATTTTTTTCTTTCCTCAAATTTAACTTTATTTATTATTATTCCATGTGTGCACGTGTGCGAGCCTGTCAGGGATGTCAGAGGAAATCTTTTGGGAGTTCTCTCCACTGTGGGTGTTGGGGATTGAACCCAGGTCATCAGGCTTGCATAGCAAGCACTTTTATCTGCCAAGCTGTCTTGATAGCTCATCATTTACATAAAATTTCCAAAATGATCAAATCTAAGACAAAAAGAGTTTAAGTTTTCTTTTTTGGGATGATGAAGATGTTCTAAAATGGGTTGTGGTAATAGCACAAAGCTCTGAATATTAAAATATGAAGAGTACATTTCAAGTGAATCAACTATATATGGTATGTGAATTCTATCCTAAGGCTATTTGGTTAGTCCTCTATTTCTGCAGCAAATGCAAAAAGAAATTACTGAGGTGTCAAAACAGATGAGCGAAACGTGCCAAAGAGCCCAAAATTTAGCAAAAGGGGTTGTGAGGTCAAACCAGGGGGGCAAGCCCCGAAGACTGTGAAGAAGGTGCTCTGTCACATGAATGGCTCAGTTTCAGAAAACATTCGATCACTGTCTGGTGCAGAAAACACACAAGCCATCCCCTCCCCATGCCTTGCTCCAAGTAAGACTAGTTATTCTTTCCTTCACATAAGCAAGAAATGGAGGGAAGACCTGTAAAAGATCTACAATTAAATATTCAGAAACCTGCTGATCCATGTGTAAATCCATTTTGTTAAATTTAACATGTGCTCTAATGATTACACTACTTTTGTACTATCAGTTCTAACCTTGAAATAGTCTTAGGTTCCCTGCCTTCCACAGGGAATAATTAGAAATTTTAATTGAGTTTCAGGTACTATTCAACACAGGTGATTAAAGCCACAATAAAATTGGTCTTCCTTGACTGGCAGGTACAATGGGGTGCAAAGAGAGGCAGGTGTTGAAGCAGGAGGCAGAAGACCTGGAGGTAATGAGATGCTCAACTCCAGCCACCTAGGACAGCACCATTCAGCCGCACACCTGCCTGCAGTGGTTTTAGGTGACAAAATGTAAATCTGGGATCTTGAAATTTTGTTTAATTCCAAATAAGAATATGCTATGAGTAACTTTTCAAGACATTCTAGGAATCGGTATTTCACCTACTACTTGAATTTAAAATACCTAAGTGATCCCTGTAAAGGGGAGTGAAGGAGCTCTTATCACATGTAAGTGGATGTAGGATGTGTGTGAAACAAAACAAAAGCTATGAAAAGTACACTTCTACTCCATTAATAGGTACTGTTTTAACCAGGGTGACATACTGCTGATTATCCTCTGTGACAGCAAATCTTTCTTCTTTAATGGTGGCATGATTTGTAGATGTAAACAAGAAAAAAGACAGAACAGGGGCAAGGAACAAATCCTCTGAATAGCTGTGGTATAGATAGCAGGCCATGCCGTATTGTGTAAGATAGTGGCTTTATGGTGCACCTTTCTTGGGAGACTCCGTTTCTTAAAAAAAAGTTTTTTGGCTTTAAAAAAATTTATCATTTTTATTTTATGTGTATGAGCATATTGCTTACATGAGTGTATTGCTTGCACGTATGTAAATACATTGTGTTGTGCAATGCCTGCAGAGGTTAGAAGAGGACTTTGGATCCCCTGGAAATGGAATTGCCAACAGTTGTTAACCTCCATTTGGGTGCTGGGAATTGAACCTGAGTTCTCTTCAAGAGCAGTCAGTGCTCTTAACTGCTGAGCCTTCTCTCCAGCCCTGGATTTATTTGTTTTTATTTAATGTGCCTGAGTGTTTTGCCTGCATGTATGTAAGTGCACTGGTATCATACAATGCCTGAAGAGGCCAGAAGAGGATGTTTGATCCACTGGCCTGGAGTTATGGATGGCTGTTAGCTACCATTTGGATGCTGGGAACTGAATCTGGGTCCTCTGAGTTATCTTAACTGCCGAGCAATCTCTCCAGTCCCTTGGCTCCATTTTGAGTACAAATACAGCCGCAGACTGACTCTGCTTTTTTTTTTTTTTTTTGAGACAGGGTCTCCCTGTAGTCCCAGCTGTCCTGGAACTCACTATGTAGACCAGGCTGGCCTTGAACTCACAGGTATCTGCCTACCTCTGGCTCCCGAGTGCTGGGATCAAAGGCGTGCGCCACCACACCCAGCTGACTCTATTTGTGCAAGTAATGTCAGAACCTGCCTAGTACCACAATGAGGCAGACTGATAATAACTTATTTTTAGGTTGGGAACATATGAGTATACTGAAGACATGTAAGTCAGGCCCAAGAGTTTATCAAACACAGCAAACCAATGAAGGAAGTCCATGGACAGAACATCTAACACCTCAATGGTGATGAATCCATTGACCTGTCATCTGGCCACCTGGCATGTGCATCAAAGGACTAATGGGCAACAAACTTCTTATTGTTCCTACTGCTTGATGCAGCACACTGAAATTGCTGTAGGTCCATCCATCCATCCAATCATCTGTGCATCCATCTGGACCCAGTTCTGCATCTCACCTCTTCAACATTGTGGCCCTGCTGCTTGGGTATAGGCCTCCAACAGTTCTTCAAATAGGTTTGTAATATCTAACTACTAACGACCCTCTATCTGTATCAGCTCATGGACTCTAGTAAGACTTTGAATTCTTTGGATTATGTATGTGGCTTCTTTAATTCTGTAGCCATTCTGCAACTTACATATATACAAACACATAGATATCCTATGTGACTGTGTGAGACCTGAGAGTTGATAGCAATAGCTAAGAGTGGAATAAAAGAAACTGCTTATCATCTCTGCATGTACAGAGGGAAATTGGGATTACTTAGCAAATTGCAGCCAATGAAACTGATGTACTTATGAATTTATTGTCAGTCAACAAATTCTGACATTGTGTACACACATGTTTTTGGCACATGTACTTTTAGTTGTTTTGGAGAAAACTTCTATCACATTTCTGTTTTATGGTTCACTTTTAAATTGGTTCCTTATCAATTTACTCTTCAATATTATATGTATAAAATATCTCCAAATACATAAAGGATCCACACTACATAGATGGTCTCTGGTCATGGAACTGGGGGCTATGGAAACAGATGGAAGATTTCTGATGTTTTAAAATGTTGAACCATATGAGTGAATACCTTACTGAAAACATTTCTTAAAAAATAAATGAGAAGGATCAAATGATCAGGGAGATCATCCTGACAGTCAGGAGGAGGAGAAGGACCAAGGAAGTGGAAGAGCGAGGGAACACCACCTGCTACAGAACGAATCCAGGGAAAAGAGTCCCAAAAACTAGATTAAGATTTTATTTTTTATTAACTTAAATTGTGTGTGTGTGTGTGTGTGTGTACACATGAATGCAGGTACCCTGAGGTCAGATCCCCTGGAGCTGGAGTTAGAGGTAGTTGTGAGCTGCCTGATGTGGATGCTGGGCACTGAACTTGGGTTCTCTGCAAGAGCAGTATGCTTAACTTAACTGCTAAGCCATCTATCAGCCCTAGAAAGAGAAATTCTCAAAGAGCATTTTTCATCTAGGTGTGGTGGTGCAAGCCTGTAATTCTAGCACTTGGGAGGCTGAGGCACAAGGACTGTGAGTCTGACACCAACATGGGCTACATAGTGACACCTTATCTCTAAAAAACAAAACAGAACATCTTTAGAACTATTTGCAGAGTTAAATGAATTGTAAACACTTTCTTCCAACTTCTACCAAGAAATGCTCAGCAACACACCTCTCAATGGTGTGTGGGAGATAATCTGGCCTTTTCCCTACTTGAATCACTGCTAATTCCTCCTTACACCTAAGATTCATCACCAAATGCAAGCTTTAGGGAAAATACTTCTTTGTGCTCCCTAGTGCCTTCTCTGTAGCTCTCCTAATTAATTTCCTAATGCTTAATGTTTGTTTATCTAACTCCAACAGATCCCATATCTCCAGGGCCTTATACATAGAAGATTTTCCATAAAATATTACAGAAATGAAAATTAATTAGTTGTCTCAGAAGTTTACTCTGAAAATTAAATAAACTGTCTGGAGAATACCTACATAGTCTCTCACAGTGTTGTAAGGTGCTAAAACAAAGTGGCTGGAGCATAGTTACCACACAATAAATATTACAAATCACAAACAAGATTGGTTTATCTAGCAGGTATGGCATTTACGAATCTTATTTTAACATATAATAAAGGATTAAGAAAACTAGCTACAAAAGAGATTTGGGGTTGATTAATAGAGTGGGCTGGGGATATAGCTTAGTTGATAGAGTGATTGCCTGATATACTGGAGGCCCTGGATTCCACAGTGCTGCTAAAATAAACAAATAAATGGAAAAGTTAAAGTAGATTATTTATGGAAAATACAGAAGGCAGAGGCACATCTTACCGACTTTAGTACCCAGTGCCTGCTTCATAGTAGGTGTCTATGGGAGAAATGTTTTGGGGTATTTCTTCAGATACAGTGTGCAGTCCTGCCAATGTGGTGAGTCATGCCTGTAATCCCAGCAGTCAGAGGAGGCTGAGGCAGATGGATTGCCACGAGTTCTAGATCAGCTTGGGCTATAGAGACTCTGTCTTAAGTACCAGAGGGGGTGTGTACAGTGTTTAAAGACGAGATAGCCCTCTATGACCCTTTGGAAAAAAACAGAATTAAGAATGTCAGCACCTGGCATTCAATAAAATGACAAGTTCCCTTCCTTCTCCGGCTCATTCTGTCTCACTTTTAGGCAATTAACTGAGCTGGAGCGCGCACTGACAACGCGTTACCTCGAGGTGTAGGTTTCTATATCGGAGACCGAGGCTCTCACAAAGAGAAAGGATGTCGGGTGGACAGACAGGCTCAGATACGGAGAGGAAGCTGGCCAGAGCCAGGGGAAGATTCAAGAAGCAAAGGGCACAGGCCAGCGTGGGAAAGGGGAGTGCCGGAGGTGACTGCAAATCCGGAAAAGGAAATTTCGAAATTAGTTCTGGAGTAGAGAAGCTGGACAGACTTAGGCTGCTAGGTTTCTACCATGGGAGATTAAGTACCTGAGCGGCGGGACAGACACCTGAGAGGAGACCGCGAACGCAGGCCGTTCGTTCCTTACCTGTTGCCGAGGTCCACGGCCACGGCTCGCGACCCTGCGCTACTCCACAGTGCTCGCACCTGCCCATAGGTGAGGGCCCGGCTGCGCCCCGGCCGAGCCAGAGGCCCGCAGCCCAGCGGCCGGAGCCGCAGGCAAGAGCAACACTGCCTGCAGGCCGCCATGACACCCAGCACGCGAGCAGCCCAAGCCGGGCCTTCATTGGCCAGTTCGTAGCCCGTGGGGCGGAGCCTGCTGCAGTTTCATTTCCGAGGTTCCGAGAAAGCGGCTCCCTTAGCAACTTCCTACGGAAGGCAGAACGGGCCAAATCTATCAGAATGAGATTGTCTTTGGCTTATCCTTTTTATGCCCATCACCACTGAAAAATAAATACTGCTTTAAAAAAATTATACGAAATTAAAAAAAGCTCTTTAAACAGTGCGTGGTACTGTTGTTTAAAGAAAAATCATAATAACGTATTTAATAAGTGAAATAAATAAATAAATGCATTCATTTAATACATGAATAAATTATTTAATAAGTGAAATAATGAATGAATAAATGAATGAACAAGACAGACCATTATTTGATTCGGTGACGTAAGAATTGGGTTAGCCTATGGAGAAGACCATGGAATGCGATCTCCCTCTCACCTCGACATAGCAGCAGTGTGGAGGCAGGGACAGGGAATCCAGGCTGGCTTGGAGACTAGCTAGAGAGCTCCAGTTTCAGCAAGAGACCCTGCCTCAATAAATAAAATGGAGAACTATGGAGGAAGACTTCTGATTTTAATCTCTAGTTTTTACGCGCGCGCGCGCGCGCGCGCGCACACACACACACACACACACACACACACACACACACAGAGGCACGAACACCACACATATGCAAAAAATAAGATCTTGTGGCTGAATTTTTTATAGGTGATACACAGTATCTTTATGGTAGACATTTTTAGCATAGATACAAAAATATAAAAGTTTAAATCCTTGTGGTTGTTGTTAAGGTTCAGATAGCCCTGCCCGCTCACCAACAGGATCCCAAGGACTTCTCATGCTCCTGAGAAAAGGGAACCTAGCTGATAAGCAGGCTTCCCCTTTGATCCCTAAAGAGGACAGGTTTTAACAGTCCTGCTCCCCCCCTCACCAACTTTAAAAAAAATACATCTTCCCGCCTTCTGCAGGAAGCAGAAGCCTCCCTTTTTAAAAGACCCCAGCTCAAGACACGGGCAGACATTTTCCCTGCCCAGAAGGGAATCTGTCCCATGTGTTCCTTTGCTAATAAACCCTATTTTGATGGAGTTTTAGCTGTGCCTCGGTGCCTCATCATCCATCGCTCATTTTCCACCAACTTTTTACCTATCAGTTGTAACAACTGAAGCTCTAATTTATGATACTACATTGAAAAGTGTCATATTCTAGAAGTATAGTTCTGCCAAATAAAGTTGCACAGCCACAATATAATTTAAAAGGACCTTCTCTATGACTCGTAAGCTATTAGAAGTGATCCAGTTTAAATCTGTTAGCAGTAATTCCCAGATCTTTCTTTTTTGTCTTCCTTATTCAAATTACTTAAAATAATTGGACTCTGGGGACTTAGTAGCAAATTTATTTAAGTAAAACACTGTTGCATTAAGATATGCTTAATTAAAATGTAATTTGCTTTGTGCTTTTGCTGGCAGTATATACATTTATTTAAATTTTATAGCTATCCAAAATTTGCAAGAATAATGAGTTACATATTGTTATGTATTTGTAGACACTTAGGTAACACTGAGGAATGCATAAGAATTTTTTCTTTTCAAAGAATGTAGCCTACCCAACATTACTTTGGGGCCTGATGATGGTTCAACAAGTAAAGGTGCTGGTTGCCAAACCTGGCAACCCAAGTTCCATCCCCAGACTACTTGGTGGAAGGTAAGAAATGAGTGCAGCGAATCATCTCTGCCCTCCACATGCTCTCTGTGTGCACATGCACACCCACGTACAACACACACTCATGCACACAGATTAAAAAATGTAAGAAGAAATGTTGGCTTACATCACTGCCAAAGGGTGCTTTCTAAATCACAAATACATATGTGACTTAATTCTGTTTAGATTTCAGTAGCTACAGGATAAAATGAAACTGCTTTGCATGGTCTATGAACATTTTGATTCCTACTTGGTTTCATTAAGTTTATTTTACTAACTTACTTATTTCTAGCTCCTCATTTTGTACTCCAAATACACTGAACTTATTCCTTTGAAACATGCCACTTTTTCTCTTGACTTTGTGCCTTTGTATGTGTGATTCTATGTGTTTGACACAAGCTCCTGCCTACGTGTCAGTCTGGCAAACTCAGTCCTTAATGAGATCCTCTCATTTCTCCAGGCAGACCTATAGGCACAATCTAGGCCTGATATTCTACTTTATTAATTTACTATACAGACATTAATTCCATGCATCTTATAGTTTAAAAGTTCTGATTATGGGCCTGGAGAAATCACTCAGTGGTTAATAGCCCTGGCTGTTCTTGAGGAGGACCTTTGTTCAGTTCCCAGCACTCACATGGCAGCTAATAATAGTCCAAAACTCCAGTTCCAGGGCATTGTATGCCCTTTTCCGACTTCTGCGGGCATTGAACAATATGGGTACACTTACATTCATGCACGCAATACACTCATGCACATAAAACCACATCAATAACATCACAATTCAGGGAACCTCAAGCCACCACCCAGATAGAAGGTAGAGAGAAGGGGGCCTGTGTTTGAGCCCTGAGGTTGTCAAGCATTTGGAGATGGAGCCAACACTGATGCAGACAAGCCAGAATACTTTCTGTTGGGTATTTCCCATCAGCCTCCCCCTGTGTATTTGCTGTCTTTCCTTTGCTGGTGTTGCAGGGGACTGATCTCTATGGGGTAAAATACCCCAGATCCCTGGCCTTCTGGATTTTGATCATGTCTGCCAACTGGAGGCGCAAACAGGAGATCAGAGGGCAAAAGGAGGCATTAAAAACAGAGCGCTGTAATTCCTTATGGTGTGGCAATGGCTGTTTGCCTCTGCCACCATAGCTCCTGCTGCTGGGTGGCCCTCTTTGTTTGGCTCAGCTCTTCAGTTATACTGCTGCCTCTTGCTGTTTCAGGTCTTAACAGTTTCCTACTGCTGCTAATCCCTCAGTACCTCAGCATTCTTCCATAGTTCTTGGAACCTGTCCCCAGTCTTGAAGTAATGCCCATATGCACAACACATAATTCTTTCATATCTCATCTGCTCCCTCCTCCTGTATTCCAATTCTAGAACATCTCTAAAAATTATAAAGTCGGAGGAAGCCAAACAAATGAAAAATTTAATTTTAAATCTCAAGTGGAAAGAGATGTCTTGAATTGTGTGTGGCTTCTTGAGATACAATCTGGAAAGAACATTCCATTCTTACAACAACATTGACAGTAACAACAGTAACAATGATAAAGCAGAACAATCTGGAAACCCCAACAAACACTGTTACCCTAATTAAGACATTCTGTTGCTGTGATAAAATACCGTGACCAAGGTAATTTATAGAAGGAAGAGTTTATTTGGCTTACAGTTCCAGAGGGATTAGAGTCCATCATGGCAAGGAGGCATGCAGGACGACGTGACCAGAGCAGAAAGCCAAGCCAAGCACGCACCTCTTCCACCAGGCACAGGAAACAGAGAAAGACAGACTGGAAGTGGGCAAGCTACATCCTCTCAAAGCCCACCCCCAGTGATATGCTTCCTCCAGCATGGCCACACCTTCTGAAGGTTCCATGACCCTCCCCAAACATGAAGGGGGAACCAAGTGTCCAAATACTTGGCGCACGCGGTGGACATTCTCATTCAAACCACCACAGTTGCATTGTTATGTGCCTTTCTGGCTAAGTTTACCTTTTGATGCAGACATTGAAACAGATGAGTGGTAGGGGACTCATATAAGTTTGGAATTTTATTGGAGAGCAATAGATTGAAGTGTATCTGTCCTGCCTCATCTGTTCCATGTCACCCCCTCACCCCTTGCTACTAATTCATCTGTTGAAAGCCTAACCTACATTTGGAATGAGGTTAAATGAGATCATACTGATGGGTCCTGATAGAATTAGTGTTCCTAGAAGAAGAGATAGTGTTTCAAAAACCAAATAACCAAACCCCACCACACCACACCAAACCAAACCAAACAAAAAGTTTCAGATGTGACTACATGGGATTGATTTTGGGGAGGAGCTGACCTGATTATCACACCGAAAAACTGATGCAAGAAGTGGTCCCTTGATGCTAGTGGGCATTTCTGATGTTGGGTGTTGCCTTGTCAAAGCCTGTGTTTTAGTGTGCGAAGCTGCTCCCAGTGTGTCAGAACATATGCTCTCCCATCTTCAGGGACAGCTGACAGAGTGTAGCCCTGCTGTCAATGTCAGACAAACTCCTCACCTCATGAAAACTTGAAATTCAGTGGTTGAGGTCAGTAACTCACATATGGAGGGTATGATAAAGTTTGATATAACATTCCCATGGGAGGGTGAGTTCATTTCAAGTTCTCACATATGGGATTTGATATGATGTTGCATTCTCAAGGGGAGGAGAGACTACACTTTAAAACAAAACATCATCTCTTAAACTATGCAAGCATTTGGAATAATTTCAAAGGTGCATAACAGTCCCAAATAATACATGACAAGTGTGCAAATATGTAACAGTGCCAACTGCAGAGTTTCATAAGGATTATACATGCAGAGGACACCCTTTGTACTGCTCAGAACGTAGACTCCAGACCTGGAACAACAACAACAACAACAAGAGCAAGCACTAATTTGGTTTGGATGTTGCTGGCCTGCTCAAGTCTCATGTGTTGCAAGCTTGGGCCCACGTTGACAGTATTGGGAGGCAGTGTGGAATCTTTCAGAGGCAGGGCCTGGTGAAAGGTCTATATAGGTCAACTGGGACTCTCTATCAATCAATCAATCTATCTATCTATCTATCTATCTATCTATCTATCTATCTATCCATCCCTCTGTCTATCTATCTATCTATCTATCTATCTATCTATCTATCTATCTATCTATCTATCTATCATCTATCATCTGTCTTCTATCATCTATCTATCTATCATCTATATATATAATCTATTTATTTAATGTGTATGAGTGTTTTGCTTGTATGAATGTAAGTGCACCCATGCCTGCAATGCCCACAGATCCCAGAAGAGGGTGTCAATGCCCTTGAACTGGAGTAAAGGGTGGTTTTTAGCTGCCATGTGGGTGCTGGGAACCTAACCTGGCTCCTCTGCAAGAGCAGCCAGTGCTCTTAAACACTGAACCATCTTTCAAGCCCCAGGATGTGCCTTTTGGAGAGACTGTGAGCTCTAGTTGTGTTCTGTTTTTCTGTTTTGAGATGTCTCAGCTCCTGGGGTGACATGACGCAGATTAGAGGGTTCTTCCTGGAACCAAGTCTTTATCAGTATTATGCTCTTAAAACTGCAAAACTGTGAGCTTAATAAGCCACTTTATAGGTATATAAAGGTATAGCTCAGCTATATCGTGATAGCAAGGAGGGACTAATACAAGTGTGTTTATACTTCACATATTTGTGAAAAGTAAACATTTACCTAAAAATCATGCTTTATTTTTCATTTCTTTCCTTTTTTGGTGTGTGTGTGTGTATGTGTGTGTGTGTGTGTGTGTGTGTGTGTGTGTGTGACAGGGTCTCCCTGTAGCCCCAGCTGGCTTAGGACTTGCTATATAGAGCAGTCTGGCTTCGACCTCACACAGATCCACTTGCCTCTACCTCCCGAGTGCTGAGTGCTGGAATTAAAGTCCTGCACCACCATGCCCAGCTATTTTTCATTTCTTACTTTAAAAAACAGGAAATGGAAGCAGCAGCTCATCATTGTAACTGATTTAAGGAAGCTGTGACTAGATACCACTGCTGGCCTGCTGTGCCTGCTGAGGCAAGTGACAACAGGGGCTAGACTTCTGTCTTTGAAATGTTGCCTAGTCTTCCTGGTATAGTAGATATGTCTTCTGTATCTTCCTCAAGAGCCAAGAAAACAGCAGTCCTGAGGCTCTGGACCATTTGGATAAATAAAAACCACCACAGAGCAGACCAGCAGTTTGCTGTTGCCTGGATTATACTTGCAGATTCATTCTTTTTGGAGGATAAGGGGTAATCAGAATCCCTTTTAGCTTGTTTTTATCTCTTGATATGACATGTCTTTCCAGCCCAATAAAAGAGAATCAGAAAGGGGTCTGCCCCAAAGTTGGAATTGGCCAGGCCTCCAGAGAGCTGGGCTGCCTCCAGACCCTGTTTCCTGGTGTCCTCTGTGCCATGGAACTGCTAATCACTGTTTTGGAGATTTCTCTGTTACCTTCAATTTTTTTTATGTTCATTTTAAATTTTGTTACTTTTTAACTTGTTTGTTAGTGCTAATAGCTGTCATTTTTTCCTAGTGGGTGGATAATTACAATCCTCACACTTTCATGCCTAGCCACAAACGGTTTTGTGATAAACAAAATCAGTGTATAAATAGACCTCTGTAAAGCACTTGTACCTATTGAGATTTCTAACTAAATGAACCCTCATTGGACTATTGTTTAAATGTTTGCATTTGGTTAATTGTTTTTAGGACAATGGGATAGCTGTTCCTTTTGACAAAACAAATAGTTCTTTCAAGTCTGCATGAATGAACAGCAACTGAGCCCAAGTGGTCCTTGCCAACTTTGCATTGCACACTTAGTCAAATTAGTTCAGACCCTTATGGTTTATATTAACTGTGTTTGTCAGTTGTAATTAATGTGCACTGAAATTTGGAGGAGATTTTTGGAGCTGTTTTGGTTTGATGATGCTAGTGGGAATTTCAGACTTCGCTAACATTTTCTCAGTTCCTTAAAATTTCTCTGCATTTTCTTAACAGAATAATGATGTCTTTGATCTGATTTTGGAGTAGGCTTACTTCAAAGTTTGCTCAGGAAGACTGTAGAAACTATCTTTTATTCGTTTTTCTCTGGCTCTATTTAAAAAAAAAAATTATTTTGTGTTTGAGTGTTTTGCCTGCTGTCTGTAAGTACTCTCATGTGAACAAAGCCCATGGAGGCCAGAACCCTCCGGTTGATAGCTGCCCAGTGGGTGCTGGGAACCAAACCAGGGTCTTTGGCTAGAGCAGCTCTTAACTGCTGAGGCACCTCTCCAGCCCCAGATTTATTTGTCTTGGATTAGCTTGAGATTTTGTGCTAAAACCATGTCTTGGATATGAAACAGATGACTAGGTAGATAGGCAGAACTGTTGGTAAAAGACTATTGTGTAAAAAACGTGCTTTACCTTATCAACTTTGACCCTCATTAAAATCATAAGCCTTTAGTTTCTTATGACTTGATCTTTTTTTGAAGAGATGGTATTCAAGATTTTGTGGTATTTTCTGAAATGTTTACTTTTAAAGTAAAACCTCTCTTTGTGATTATTCATGTACATCACTCATGGAAACAAAGCTTTTCACAGGCTGGTGAAATGGCTCAGCAGGTAAAGGCACTTGCTGCCAAGCCTGATGACCGGAGTTCTATCCTCAGATCTCTGTGTGGTACAACACATACATACACACACCTACCTATTTGCGCACACTCCCATTAACAAATGTAATTTAAAAATAAACAAGGCTTGGAAGTTGATATTTTGTTGTCTTTTTTCTTTTTTTTCTTTTTTTTTGGTCTTTTTGAGACAGGGTCTCCCTGTAGCCCCAGCTGTCCTGGAACTCACTATGTAGACCAGGCTGGTCTTGAACTCACAGAGATCTTCCTGCCTCTGCCTCCCAAGTTCTGGGGTTAAAGGCGTGCGCCACCACACCAGCTTGTTGTCTTTTTTCAGTCTTTCATAAAGGTTTTTAAAATTAGTTAAGTCAGGGCTGGAGAGATGGCTCAGCAGTTAAGACTGACTGCTCTTGCAGAGGACCCGGGTTTGATTCCCAGCACCCACATGGTGGCTATGAACCATCCTTAACTCCAGTTCCAGGGGACTCAAAGCCCTCTTCTGACCTCTGTGGCATTGCACGACACAGGTGCATCACATACATGCAGGCAATACATTATTACGCATAAAATAAAAAATATAAAATATTTTTTAAAAGAATTAGTCAAGCCCACATTTTGGCTGTTCCTGTCTTTCAGCACCCGCTTCACTTCCTGCTTCCCACGTGCAGCATTCTCATTGTCATGCCACATTTTTAGAGCCTACATTGTCTCCTGAGAAAACTCAGCAGTTTCTTAGGCCAATTCATTTATGTTTTAATCCCTTAAACAGGACTTCCATGGACTAACTGGGTAGACCAGGGTTTATGGGATTTCTCTTGCCTTGTTCTCTTTAGGGTTTCTTTAGTTTGGTCTTAGATAGTAGCCTCGCTTATTCCCCTTTCCTAATATTTTCTTATGGCAATTTTTAGTTTTAGTTTTTATCTTTTCTAAAGATCGGTTGCTTTTGATTAAAGATAAACTTAGGCACATTACAATCGCAAGGAATGTATTTGAGCAGACAAACCTTTGTGAGATGAGTAGCGTCAGGCCTTAAGTCCTTTGGGGTTCCACTGAGGATGTAGGTGTTTACAGGAAGACGACAAAGAAAATATTTGCTTGATTAAAATGGAATGTCCCTAGATAGATTTGTTGGTGGTTCCTGCTGGGTTAAGCTTACGTCCACATTGAGTCGGGTTTCAATTTGCTAGTAGAGACCCAAGGCTTTGGAATCATCTTCGCCCTAAAGTTTCTTAATCATTTTTGTTTGTTTGAAACACTTTGCATCCTGGTGCACCCTTTTAATACCAGCACTTAGGAGGCTGAAGCAGGAAGATGGGGAGCTTGAGGCCAACCTAGGTTATAAAGTGAGACTATATCTCAAACAAAAAGCAAAACACAATAAAACAAACCATATTTTGATAGTTAAGAAAGTATACTTCACCCAAGCCTCCAATTCTATGCACACTCAAGTTTTTAACCCTTGAATGAAGATGTACAATTGGAAATGGTTTCAGTTTCAACAATGAGTCAGTTATATGCAGAACACTGTTTTTATATTTATCATGGTATTTAATCATACAGAATAGGGGGAGGTGACCATAAGACCTTGACTTACTATAAATTCATAAGCAGTATGCTGCTGGAGATTCAAATAGTATGCAAGAGCCTGTTTCCACTTAGGAAATTTGTAAGAATGAGGGTATGCTAGGCAGGAAGAGAGGAAATGAAAGCTCCCTCTGCAGCCTTTTACTTCCCAGGTATTAGCTGAGACATGTACTGTTAGTATGTCCTTTTCCTTGGAGACAGTTGGCCTGATCAATGGTCAATAATGCCCTGGTAGACAGGGCAGAAACCACTGATCAGTGTGTAGAGAATAAGAGACTGCAGAGTGTTTATCCCTGAATAGGACACCTATATCAAACTTCTGCCTCCCAAGGTTCTGGGATCTTTGTGGAGGAGGGGATGACAAGATTGTAGGAGCCAGAGGTGGTGGATGACCACAAGGAAACAGAGTTATCCAGACAGCTGGATATGAACTCACAGCACTGGTAACAGTATGTACAAGTCCCATGTAAGTTTAAGTCAGAAAAATTCCCAGCATAGACATGGAGAAGTAGGTAAAAACCCCCAGCCCTACCAGAAGAACTATTAACAACCAATGGCTCCTGGGAGGGGAAGTCAATCAAATTTAAGGTTGAGACTTTTGGTATGTTGACAAATGAATGAACCCAAATAGAGGGGCAATTTGGACACAAACCGGACTCTATAGGCGTGTGTGTGTGTGTGTGTGTGTGTGTGTGTGTGTGAGTAATA
>NW_008359442.1:1461163-1467949 GCF_000622305.1 Nannospalax galili | reverse complement strand
ATAGCTCAGTAATTAAAAGCATTTACTGCTCTTGCAGAGGACCCAGATTTGGTTCCCAGCACCCATGTAGTGGCTCACAATCACCTGTAACTTCAGTTCCAGGCAATATATGACACCCTCTTCTGGCATTCTCAAGCCATTTAAAAAAAAAAAAAAACCAGAATGAGGGGTTGTAGCTCGGTAGTACAGCACTTGTCTAGCAGGTATGAGACCCTGAGTTTGATCCCTAGCACACAAAAAGGAAAGAAGGAAAGAAAGATTTTTAAAAAGACGGGAAAGAGAGAAGGAAGGGACGGAGGAGAGATAGAGAAAAAGAAAGAAAGAAAGAAAGAAAGAAAGAAAAGAAAGAAAGAAGAAAGAAAATTTCAAATACTACAATGGAAAAAAATCTCCATGTTGCTTTGCTGTAGTTAACTTTTGTTGCTGTAATAAAATACCCTGACAAAAGCAACTTAAGGGAGAGTTTATTTTGATTCATAGTTCCAGGATACAGTCCATCATGGTGGGGAGGTCATGGCAGCAGGAGCTTGAGGGAGTTGTCACAATGTATTCATAATCAGGAAGCAAGTAAGTGCTTGTACGGGGCGTTTTCTCCTTTTTATTTTTATTTTTTACTTAAAAATTGTATGTATGTATGTATGTATGTATGTATATATGTATGTATGTATATATGTATTGTGTGTGTGTTGTATATGTGCCATGGCACATGTGTGGAGGCCAGAGGACAACTTGAGAGAGTCGATTCTGTTCTACCATGTGGGTTCCTGGGATCAAGTTCAGGTCATCAGGCTTAGCAGCAAGTGTCTATACCTCCTCAGGCATCTTGCTGACCCACTTTCTCTTCTTTATACAACCCAGAATCCCAGCCCAGGGAATGGTGCCACACACAGTGGATGAGTTCTTCTCATTTTAATTAACCCAATCAAGGTAATCCCCCACAAGTATACCCAGAGGACCATTTCCAGGTGATTATAGATCTCATCAAGGTGACAGGTGAGATGAACTATTACATGCTTGTAATTCATTGCTATGTTGCTGGCCTTCCATGAGTAGATCAAAAATAGTCAGTGCTGACTTTCAGTAAATGATAAAGAACTAGAAGCTGCTTGTAATTAGTTACAAGGTTGAAAATGAGCCTCACAAAACTGTTGGCAACAATAAGTGCAATTTAATTATTTGTTCTAATCCTAGACACATCCTGAATTTCAGGCAACCCAAAGCAACTCTTAGTTAACTACAAGGCTATCCCAAATAGTATATACACATTTTAGTTATAATTACCTGGGTGGTTTTTAAAAATTACCTTTTGGTTAGCATACAAAGAAGCAGGTTTCATTATAGAATTCCCATACCTGTCTATCATTATACTTTCCTCTCATTCCCCTGCCCCTTGGTGCCCTCCTTTCTCCTCACTGTCTCTTGCCGAGTCCCTTTCCCCACCTCAAAGAGTTTCCCCCTTCTGCTTCATGATGTGTATTTTCCACTTGTTCTCCTTACTGTCTCCTCCTTCTCCTCACAGTCCCCTTTCTACTCTCATGTCACACACGCACATAGTGCACACACCACACACACAACATGCGCACACAACACACATTTACACAACACACACATGCACACACACAAAGGCCACATTTTTCTTTCTGAGTCTAGCTTATTTAGCTTGCCATAGAGATCTCTTGTTCTATCTATTTTCCTTTGAATGTCATAATTTCATTCTTTTCAGCTGAATAAAATTCCACTGTGTATATGTACCTCGTTGTATTTATCCATTCATCTGTTGATGAATGTTGGTTTATCTGCTTGTTCCATATTGTGGTGGTTTGAATGAAAAGTGCTCCCTTTAGGCTCAAGTATTTGTAGATTTGGTCCCCAGTGGTGCTGTCTGGGGGAGGCCATGGAACCTTTAGGAGGTGCAGCCTTGCTGGAAGAAGATCATCACTGGGGGTGGACCTTGAGGGTTCATAGCCTCACCCCACTTTCAGTTTTCTCTCTCTGCCTGGTGTTTGCAGTTGAAGAGCTGAACTCTGGGCTTCCTGCTCCTCCACCATGCCTGTTGCTTACTGCCATGCATCCTTGCCGTGATGGGCTCTTATTCCTCTGGAACTGTCAGCCAAAATAAACCATTGAACCATTTCTTCTTTTTAATCTCTTAACAAATTAATCTTTAAAATGAAATAATGAGTTATTTAGAAAATGAATGAGTTATCAATATAACCAGTGTTTACAATAAAATTAAATCAGCAAAATCATATCATCTTTTATTTTCAGTGAGGACTTTGAAAGGAATATAAGATTGTCTTGTATATTTGAAATTAACATCTTTTCTTAGCAAAATTTCTTTTCTTTTGCTAAACAGTCTTCTTAGGAGAGAGTATGCCTAGTCTTCTACAAAGTTTTCTTCTTTTTAACTTTAAAAAAATTATTGATTTATTGAGAATTTCATACATGCACATAAGGTGTTCTGATCAAATCCATGCCCACTCCCTCCCCTCCAATTCCTCCCATTTTCTCTCCATTACTCTTTCCTGAACAAATTTCTGTACTCTTTCTTTCTTTCTTTCTTTTTTTTTAATGGAGCTTTTTGCTACTCTAACATTGCCCCCTCTGAAGAGGTAACCCTAAAATATTTTAGGGATTAGATAAGAGCTCCAAAATACTTTTGACAGTCTTGGCCTTTGGAAGAGAGTATGTTGCTAAGAAGCCCAAGGACATTTTGACTTTTAGCCAAGAAACTGGCTACTTTTCTTTGGGGTCTTTTTACCCTAACTGCCTAGCCAGTTCCTACCTCCTATTCTTATCGCACCATCCTCTGAAGAGGTTACCCAAATTGCTGATAGGAAATCAGGAAGCAGACCACTCTGGCTTCTTCCACCTGAACAGGGACACAGGGTGAGGCAATTGGGGTACCCCTTCAGCGGATCTGTCTAAAAGACTCCCAAAGTGCATAACTTTTAACCATAGGGAGAAAAACAGTCCTGGACTGATGCCTAGGAGAGGTGAAGGAAAAGTAAAGGCAAGAGTAATTATCATTTCAAGTTCTAGACAGGAAAAAGTCAAAACAGAGAAAATTTCAAATGTTCATATCAGAGTCCATTTGAATTTCTTGATGAGAGTTTCCAAAAGCATCTCTCCATTGGGTTCCTCTTCATTTTTCTTTTGTCTGCCAAGGCTGGACTCGAGAGTGATGGATTCAGTACTTATTTTCAGGCATTTTGATAGCTGTTGGAGTGGCTAGAATCAGTGTCAGTTCCCTCGCAAAGGCTTCTAGATAGGGGGAGAAAACAAATTTAGCCATCATTTTAGAAAAAGCTACTGATTTTTGTGTGTTTGTTTTGTATCCTGTTATTCTGAAGAAAGTATTTATTGGATCTGATAATTTTCTGGTAGAATCTTTAGGGTCCTTAAGTATACGATCATGCATCTTCAAATATGGATACTGAAGATGGTAGACACCTTTGTCTTGTTCCTGATTTTAAATGAAAAGCTTTGAGTTTTTCCCCTTTTATGATTATACTTGCTATAGGTTTTTGTATAGAGCCTTTATTATGTTGAAGTATGTTTCTTCCATTTACAATTTCTTCAGGGCTTTTTTTCATGAAGGGATGTCAAAGACCTTTTCTGCATTTATTGAGATACTCATGTGAGTTCTGCTTTTCTTTAAAAATATTTTTTCTTAGACAAGATTTCACTAGGTAGCCCTGGCTGGCTTGGAACTCACTATGTAGGCCAAGGAGGATTGGGCAGTGAATACATGTGGTTCTGAGATTTTCTGGGAGATGGTTTGTTACTATTTCAAACTCTGCTCATTATGGATCTGGTTGAATTGTTTATGTCCCATTGAGTTAAATTTGGTAGGTCATCTGTGTCTGTGTCTAGAAATTTGCTATTTTTATAGATTTTCTTTCTTTCTTTCTTTCTTTCTTTCTTTCTTTCTTTCTTTCTTTCTTTCTTCCCTTCCTTCTTCCCTTCTTCCTTTCTTTTTTTCATTCTTTTTGACAGGGTCTCTCTAGTTCCAACCCACCTGGAACTAGACTAGGCTTGCCCTTCCTTCCTTCCTTCCTTCCTTCCTTCCTTCCTTCTTTCTTTCTTTCTTTCTTTCTTTCTTTCTTTCTTTCTTTATTTCTTCTCTTTTCTTTCCATTCTTTTGTAGCTCTAACTGACCTGTGACTTGCTATGTAGACCAAGCTGGCTTTGAGCTTACACAGGTCCGCCTGCCTCTGCTTCCCTAGTGCTACATTAAAGGTGCATGCCATCACACCTGACCTCATTTCTTCTAGATTTTCAAGGTTTTAAAAATATACATTTTCATAGTATCTCTAACAATACCATTGAAATCTGTTGTGACATCCCCTTTTCCATCATTGATTTTTGTTAATTTAGTTATTCTCTATCCTTATTTTGGTTAAATTACCTAGGGATTTGTGGTTCTTGTTTATTTTCTTAAAAGAATCAGCTTTGGTTCTACACATTGTTCTTAGAGTCTCCATTTCATTAATTTCCTTTCTGATCTTTATTACATCCATTTACTGCTTTGAGGTTTTGTGGGAGACAGGCTTGAGCCTAGGGTGAAAGTCTTATTGACAGTCATACAGCAGGCTTGAGGCAACAGTCGGAATGTTGGAGGCACAAGGAATGCCTTGTGACATTTGCTCCCATTGGCAGATCATGAGACTGATGCCTAGAGCTCGCCACTCCCTAATCACCACCCTTGGAATCCAAAATTGCTACACTTAGATATTGCAACAGTCAGGGTCACGTGGTTTCCAGGAATCCAGGCTCTGTAATCTGAAACCCAGTATGCTAATGAGGCATCCTACCTGCTATTCTATGATAGGACGTTAAGTCTGTTATGCTAAGAGGATACTAAACCTGTTATGCTAATAAGGTATCCTTCTCTCTGTACTGTGATTGGACCACTACCCCTATATAAGCTTGTGCCTTCCTCCAATAAACTAGACCTGTGTCTCTGAACCTGGTGTCCTGTGTCTGAATGCAGCTCTGCTGACACAATATCCTCACCAGCCCTAGGGTCTGGGACCTGGCAGAAACAGTCTCAACAGAAGACAGCATCAGGCGGGCAGAAGAGTGGCCTCAGCCCAGGGCAGGCAGAAGAACGGCCTCAGCCCAAGGCAGGAAGAAGAGTGGCCTCAGCCCAGGGCGAGCGGAGGAGCAGCCTCGACTCTGTGAGAATGGAGGAGTGGCTGCCGCTGGCGGTGACCACAGGGTTTGTGTGTGACTTGTTTTTATTTTTGCAAAACCTCGAGTTGTGTCATAGGTTATTTATTGGGGATATGATTTTTAAAGAAACTTTTTATTTATTTTTATTCTATGTGTATGAGTGTTTTGCTTGCATGGATACAAGTGTACCCATGCGTGCAATGCCTGTGGAGGTCAGAAGAGAGTGTAAGATCCCCTGGAACTGGAGTTACAGATGGTTGTTAGCTGCCAAATGGGTGCTGGGAACTAAACCTGAGTTCTCTGTAAGAGCAGCTAGTGCTCTTAATTGCTGAGCTGTGTTCCCAGTCCCTGTCTGATTTTTTTTTTTAACAAATGTCAGCACTCATAGCTATACATTTTCCTCTCAGGATTGTCTCAGCTGTATCCTAAAGGTTCTGTGCTTCCATTTGCATTTTATTCTAGGACTTAAAAATATTTCCTCCTAGCTGGACGTAGTGGCCCACACCTTTAATCCAAGCACTCGGGAGGCAGAGGCAGGAAGATCTCTGTGAGACCAGGCCAGCCTGTGAGTTCCAGGACAGCTGGGGCTACAGGGAGACCCTGTCTCAAAAAGACCAAAAAAAAAAAAAAAAAAAATTCCTCCTTGATTTCTTCAGTGACCCACTGGGATTGTTTTGTTTAGGCTCTGAGTGTATAGTTTCTATAATTTTTATTTTGCTACTGATTTCTAGTTTTAATCCACAGTGACCTTCTAAGACACAAGGAATTATTTTGACTTTTTATACCTGTTATTGATCAATTTGTGGTAGCTAATGTGACCAACTTTAGAGAAAGTTCCATATATCAGAATGTGTATTCCATATTGGATAGAGTACTCCACTGATATCTGATAAGTCTGTTTGATCTATAGTATAGTTTGATTCTGGTTTCTTTTTAAAAGTATTTTTATTGATTCTCAGAGAAATTCATATAATGAGTTTTGATAAAATTCCACCCCCTTCCCCATTTCCTCCCAGATCTCTCCCATATCCCTATCCCTCTCACTTTGTGTCTATTTTTTTTAAGCCCATTGCATCCAGTTTGTGCTCCCCAAATACTCTTTGGTGTGAGTCCATCCCATGGATCATGGTCAACTTATCTGGGGTTTCACCTTTAAAAAAACTGACTCTGTTTGCTGGATAAATTGATTTCCATCCTTTGAATCTGGGTCTGTGGGCTTCTTGTAATTGAGGTGTGTTTTTTTGAGATAACTGAAAGTTTGATGTTGTTTTATGATCCTGTCAGTGAATTAGCATTTTATATTTGTTGAATTGGGGCCATTATTTTAGGTAGGGTCTTACTATGTAGCCCTGACTGGCTTGGAACTTTCTATGTAGACTGGCCTCAAATTCCCAGAGATTCACTGCCTCAACCTCCCAAGTGCTGGGATTAAAGGTATGCACCATTAAGCCTGGCCCAAGGCCATTTACTTTTAAGATTCTTATTCAGGAGGGTTTGCTAATTCCTGTAATTTTAATTTTATTATTTACTTATTTACTTACTTATTTATTTATTTATTTATTTATTTATTTATTTATTTATTGTGTGTGTGTGTATGTGTGTGTGTGT
>NW_008359442.1:1432281-1460615 GCF_000622305.1 Nannospalax galili | reverse complement strand
GTCAGAGTCGGGGCTGGGGAGATGTGCTGGAAGGTCCAGGATGGGCCTTTTAGTTGCTTCTATTTTCTCTATGTGGTAGCTAATTTTATTTATTTATTTATTTATTTATTTACTTATTTACTTACTTATTTATTTATTTATTTATTTATTTATTTATTTATTTATTGTGTGTGTGTGTATGTGTGTGTGTGTGCACGCGCGCGCACCATAGTAGTATGTATGTGGCAGAAGACAACTTTTAGGAGTTGATTCTCACCTAGCACCTTGCTGAGGCAGTTTCCCTTGTTGTTTCAGGCCCTGTGTAGTGTACTCCTGGCTAACCAGCCTGCAAGTTTCTGGTCTTCAGCCACTTCTCCTGTCTGCATCTTGCAGATCACTGTGAAAGTGAGTGTTGAGATTACAGACGCAAATCACTATAGCTTTTTCTGTGGGTTCTGACTCAGGTTGTCAGGCTTGCACTATAAGCTCTTGTACCTGTGTATATTAACAATCTTAGGGTTTCATCTATAATTTTTTTTGAATTATTTTCAATGTCTGATTTACAAAACCTCAAATTAAGAAAACACATTCTGCTGTAGTGATAACTTTCCCAATGTTAAATGAAGCAATCTTACACTAATAAATAATTCTATAATTTTAGTTTTTTATGTTTTAATTTTTAAATCAGCATATGTGTTAGATACTATTATGACATTAAATATTTCTTTTGATTTATGTGTATGAATGTTTTGCCTGCATGTATGTAAGTGCATCCATGTCCTGTGATACCCACAGAGACTAGAAGAGGGTGTCAGATCCCCTGAAACTGGAGTTACAGACAGTTGTTAGATGCCATGTGAAGTGCTGGGAACCCAACCTAGGTCCTCTACAAGAACAGCCTTTGCTTTTAACTGCTTAGCCATCTTTCCAGCCCCATTATTATGACATTTTTGAACAAAGTATGTTTTTTGTGGTTTTCTTCCCCCCACCTCCTCCACCCCCCTGCGACCTTTGAAACCCCCCTTCAGACTCTTTTCTTTTTCCTCTTTCTTGTTCCGTGTGCCCCTTTGCTTTCCTTACTGATGCTTCCCCAGGTCAGTGAGGCAACCTTAGAGAGTCCACTACCTTATCCCACAAGTCCCTTTCATCTAGAGGCTATAACTTCCCAAACTTCAAAATTCTCTCTGTCTCTCTCTCTGTCTCTCTGTCTCTCTCTCTCTCTGTCTCTCTCTCTCTCTCTCTCTCTCTGTCTCTCTCTCTCTTTTTCTTTAACAGTAGAGTCTTCATATACACCTGAGATTTTTGGACCACACAAGATGTGATTTATGGCAAATGCCAGTTTTTGTAAACCTAGGTCTCCAGACCAGTTTGAGCACTGGGTAAGAAGCTGGAGTAACTAAGTTCGGACATCACAGTACTCCACACCTACATTGCTGACTCCTAATGAAAACCCGAGAACTAAGGCTTAGGTGGAGTTTTCAGATTGGTGGCTCTTTACACACATCACACATTGTTACTGGGAGAATTAAGTACTGTTTGTGAGACTCCTCTGGGAGAGAAGAACTGGCAGCTTGCGCTTGATTTCTCCTGGACTCTATCCCATGAACCTTTCACTGATAGAAATGTGTAACTTTTAGTTACAGTAAACTACATCTGTAAGTGTAAGATTTTTTTGGTCTTGTGAATCCTTCCAATGAATCATCAAACCTGAGGGTAGTCTTCATAATCTATAATTAAAAACTTTGTCACACCCTTCATTCATTAACTCATCCATTGACCAACCAATCAACTATGGAATATCTACCTTGTACCAAGCACAGTGTAAAGGCTAGAGGTAGTTTAATAACTGTGATAGACACAGTCATTGCTATCAGTGATTTTATAGTCTAGAGGGCAAAAAGAGAATAGAAGGCAAATAAATAACAATTTAGTGTAGTAGTACCTACCACAAGCAGAGTGCAAGATGCCATAGGTAGGAAAGAGGTCAGAAACCAGCACTAACTAGTGTGGAGGGGTGTCAGTTGCTTGACAAAGGGTGGTTAATGCAAAGGCCCACTGAGGGTGGTCCCATCCCTAGGTAGGTATGCCTGGGCTATATAAGAAAGGTAGCTGGGCATAAGCCTGGGACAGTAAGCAGCCTTCCTCCATGGTTTCTGTTTCAAGTTCCTTTCCTGATTGAATTTCTCAGTAATGGACAGGCATCTGTAAGATGAAGCTGGAAGTTGCTTTTGGTTATGGTTATAGCAAATTAGAATAGTGCGGTCAGTATCTTATAAACGGGGAGTCATCAGAGGAGAATGAACAGGGATGTGATCTGCTTGGATTTGGTTTTAGAGATATTATTTTGGCTATGGTTTTGACAAATGTGTCAGGAAAACCCAAGAATGTGTGGAAGGAAAGTGTTAGGAGAGTATTGCAGAAATCTGGTTATGAGATAATATAGATCTGCATTGGGTGTGGCAAGTTCAATGGAGTAAAGGAGATAGACTCATGAGATGCTTAGGGAATAGAATTGTTAGGACTGGGCAGTGCATTGGAGATGGGAAGAGGGAGTAGGAAGAGTAAAATAAGTCATGGTGTATCTGTTTTAAGAGAAGTGTGAACAACCAATTTTTCTCTTACAGATATATAAAAATGGCCAGATTTTTTTTTTGAGAAAAGTGAGTTCAAATTTGGTCATGTTGATGTTGTTTACTGATTTCTCTTTCCTGCTCTGTGAGCTCCATTAGTTGGAGAACACTGTTTATTAAAAAAAATCTATGCTGAGCCAGATGTGGTGGCATATACTTGCAATCTTAGCACTTGGGAGGCATGAGTTCCAGTACAGCCTGGGCTACATAGTATGTCTAAGACCAGTCTAAGATTCATAATGAGACTCTGTCTTAAAAACAAAAAGGTTTTAGAAATTGTTCAGTGGTAAAGTTCCTAGCATGACTAATGTCCCAGGATTCATCTTCAGTACTGAAAAACAAAACAAAACAAAACAAAACAAAACAAATCTATTCTAGTATAATTCAGTACTATTTGTAAGACATTGATGTAAAATATATAATCAAAATCACTGTTTCAGAAGCTGGGAGTGGTGACTTATACCTATAATCCCTGCACTTGAGGGGCTGAGGCAGGAGGATTACTGTGATCTTGAGGCTGGCCTAGGCTATAAAAACAACCAACTAACCAACCAACCCAAAACACAGTCTCAGTAGAAAAATGAAAGGTGATAGAGCTTTTAGATGTACAATAATCAAGTTATTTTTTGCTATAGCGATCTCAACAACATAAGACTTTTTGAATATAATTATAGTAAGTGCTGAAATAATGAATTATATGAAAATAAACAAAATAAACTTTATTTTCATTACATTTGGTCTAGTGTCTTTTCAGTTGCTGTGACAAATCACTCTGACCAATACAAACTTGGGGAGGAAAGGGTTTATTTGGCCTACATCTCCCGGGTCATGGTACATCAGGGAGCCCAAGGTAGGAACTCAGGTGTGTCAAGTTGACAACTAAAGCTATCCAGTACAGCTTTCAACATATGTCTTTGTTCTAGTTTGTTTTCAATCACTGTGACAAAACACTCTGACCAATACCAACTTGGGGAGGAAAGGGTTTATTTGGCCTACATTTCCCAGGTCACAGTTCATCAGGGAGCCTAAGGTAGGAACTCAGGGCAGGAACCTGGAGGCAGGAGCTGAAGCACAGGCCATGGAGGAACACTGCTTACTGGCTTTCTCCCCTCCCCTGGCCCATGTTCAGCCTGCTTTTTTATACAATACAGAAAGACCAACCCAGGGGTGGCACCATCCATGGTGGCTGGGCCCTCTCATATCACTCAACAATCAAGAAAATACCCCACAGACATGGCTATAGACCAGTCTACTGGAGGAAATTCCCCAGTTGAGGCTTCCTCAACCCAGGTGTGTCAAGGTGACACTAAAGATATCCAGCACATTTCACCTAATTCAGAACTTTGTTCTCTTCCTTTTCTTTGACCGGGGCCTGGCAATTTTACTTGCAGGACACTTCACAAATGCGAGGGGTAAACTTAAGAGCAAAAACATATCCAGGTAAATGAACATTTTCGATGCCCAAAGAGTAGTATCCATTCCAGCAGAGTAGCTCTGTGTTCTTATGCTTGGTGCATATTTTCTCTAATTACTAAGCATTAGTTCTCTTTCATAATCAAATGTCACTGTTGATCATATTATATCCTAGGGGAACTGGAAATTAGCACTGTTGGAGAAGTAGTTGCCATTCATTTTCCCCAAATGAGATGGTATGTGTCAGCCAAACCACAGCTCTCGAGGCTGGAGAGATGGCTCAGTGGCTGCTCTTACAAAAGACCCAGGTTTGAATCCCAGCATCCACATGGTGGCTAACAACCATTCATAACTCCAGTTTCAGGGAATCTGATGCCTCTTCTAGCCTCCACGGGCATTGGATGACACGGGTGCACTTAACATACATACAGGCAATACACTCATACACATAAAATAAAAATAAATAAGTTAAAAATACATAAACAAAGTAAAAAAAAACATAGTTCTCACCTCAAAGAGAATTAGAGAAGTTTACTTTGGAGCCAAATATGAGTGACCATGGCCCAGGAAATAGATTCAGCTTACCCCAAATGACATGTTTCAACATGCTCAGAGTTTGATGAAGTTTCTATAGGAACAGAACAAAGAAAGTTATAAATCAAGACTCTCTAAAAATACATTAGTTAAAATAGCATGTAGGAGGGTTGCAGCAAAGTGGGAAAATTTCTGTTATAGACCTCAGGGGCTATCTGGTGACATGCTTAGCTTTTTGATTGATAGAAGCTAATAGCTTGTTAAGAATATGTTTTAGGAGCTGGAGAGATGGCTCAGCGGTTAAGAGCACTGACTGCTCTTGCAGAGGACCCGGGTTTGATTCCCAGCACCCACATGGCAGCTAAGAACTGTCTTTGACTCCAGTTCCAGGAGAATCTGAAGCCCTCTTCTGACCTCTATAGCATTGCATGGCATGGGTGCACTCACATACATGTAGGCAACACACTCATATACATAAAATAAAAATAATAAAATATTTTAAAAAGAATACATTTTAAAGATTTTGATAGTCATTAGGATGTTAGGTCAGATGTAGGGGTGGGCAATGAATAGCTTTCAAAGGGACTAAAAATTAGCCCAAGATGATTTGGCTCTGGTCTGCAACATTTTAATTCTTACTAATTTAGAAGTTTAGGCATTTGGTCCTATAGAATCTTTAATGCAAGTGCAGCTCTTTTTTTTCCTTTTCTTTTCTGGCAACTTCACATGTACCTTTGTGATTTGCTCAATTCTAGGAAACTATTACAAAAAGTTAAATAAAACTCAACAGGAGAGTCTAAAATTCCATTAGCTTTGTATATGATAATTGTGGTTAATCTAAACATATGCACCATAAGGCAGAATTCTTTATTTCTAGCAAATCAGTCTTCAAAGTAAGATGGCACGAACAGACCATTTCATCAGTACAAGCTATGTCTGTCAGCCTTTTTGCCACTTTGATGAACTGCCTGAGGTAAGAAACCCGAGGGAGGAAAATGTTATCTTGATTCACAATTCAGAGGTTTCTGCCCATAATTGGTTGGCTCCTTTGCTATGGGCCTAAGGTGAGGCAGTACACCACAGCAGCAGGAACACAGGGGAGAGCAAGTTGCTCTTCTTATGGTGGCTAGGAAGCAGAGAGAGCAAAGCAAGGATCTGACGACAAGACAGACCCTTCAGAGGCACATGCCGGTGACCTGCTTTTTCCACGGCAGGACCCCTTCCTAATTCTCCATTCAGTTATGAAGTCATTGACAAGGTCTGTAATTCAAGCAATGGGTAAGGGTAAGGGAGGAAGACTAGGAAGAGTCCCAGGTTCTGAGAGGTTGGGAGAGATGATGCCACTTTTATCCTTATAAAATATGAGGTACTTGTTATCCATACTGTCCTATAACATGGGGTTGAAAATAATAATGGCGCCTCTCTTGGGAACCAAGCTTTTAATACTGATTATTTCTGAGGTGTACATCTTATCCAAAGTACGGCACCAACGTTCACTGAGTGTCTGAGACACTGGAGTAGGAGCTGAGGCTACAAAGACAAGTCGTGGGCTCAAATCTGATAATGGGAGAAACAAAATAGACAAAATTGAGAATTTCAAAAGTTAAAGATATCAAGGTCCATGTGCACAGGTCACTGAAGAATTCCCAGGAAACTTTCTGAAAAAGAAGAATATTCAACTAAGCCTGAATGACAGATGTAACTTCATTACAAGTGAACTTGGAGTTGAGGGTATCAGGGGGCCATCCTACACAACTAATTATGTCCTGTGCATATGTGTCCCAGGGGTAATACCAGGGATGACAAGAGGGGAAAATCAATACATGAAAAACAAAGGCAGAAATAACTGTGTTCTAGAAACTGGAATCAGTTTAGCCTAATGGGTTAAGAATGAAAAGACACAGGCTGGTGAGGAGCCGAGTGGGTATCCGATCCTTACTGCCAAGCCTGACCTAAGTTTGATTGCAGAACCCACATGGAAGAATGAGAGAACTCATTACTGCCAATTGTCCTCTGACCTCCACACATGCACGTGCTTCCTCTTTACCTTACGAATACATACAATAATGATATAATTAAAAAGTAAAAAGAGCTTTGACTGAATCCTTTAGATCTGACTCTGAACATGAAGTACTATGCTAACTTGAACCTACAGAGATTGATATACCATATCAGGATACCTTACAAAATGAAAAGCTAGTTTTACAACATTTCAAGCAAATGGTGATGTCTTCAACATAAGTATTAGGCATTTTCAGTCTAATGTGAGGAATAAACATCCTCTTTAGAAGCTGTTGACCAGGGGTCCCATAGGCCCTCAAACAATACTGGCTATTGCCCTTGCTTTTGGTTACCCGCCAGAACTTTATGGCAAGACCTGATAGCTGAAGATACCCCCTACATGAGCTGTAGAACAAACAGGGAGAAATCAAGCTGGTCCTGATCTCAAAGCTTCATTTCTACTGGCTAGCTTTCATAGTGCTGGAAGGTGCTATGCATGCCACAGGAAGAGAAAAGTAATCATCAGCCTTACCCAACTGTGAACCTTGTTAGCTACAAAAACAAGTAGTCTGGCAAGATATGCCCACTAGTCAACAGTGATGCAAATGTTATATGTGTAATAGAATTTTCCAAATATCTCTTGCCCAGTCATCTTTTTATTTACTTTTCTTTAACACACAAAGTGTTCATCAACTTTAAAGGGTTGAAAATTATAATAAAAATCTCATTTAATGTTTTGCGCAACTTTTGAATAGAGAATTTTATTCCCACTAGAGGGCGCATGGGTGCTGTTTAATTTATGCCTTCAGGTTTTGGTCTTAACTAAAATGAAGTTTTTATTCTTCGTATTGAGAATATAGATTCTCAATATAAAGATTAAAAATTTTCAATCATTAAAGACTTTGGCACTAATGAAATGCCAGCATTTAAAAATTATGTGTATTTTGTTTTTCTTTTCAGATTAAAGGTGATTAGGGGCTGGTAAAATGGCTCAGTGGGTAAAAGTGCTTACTGCTAAGCCTGACAGCCCGAGTTCAATCCTTAGAACCTATACAGTGGAAGGAGAGAGCCTACTCCCACAAGTTGTCCTCTTATCTCCACACATGTACCGTGGAATACACACACCCCCTATAAATAAATAAATATATAAAAAAAGCAATTTCGCACTTCAAAAAGAAAGAAAAACATTCAAACTTCTACCGCCCCCAAATATTTTTCCATAAATAATTACATTCCAGGTTATTGCAGATTGAGTTAAACGTTTTTTTCCCTCTCTCATTCCCTACTCTAGAATTATGTTATGGGGTGGGTGGGGATCTAGGATGAGAGACGCTCTCTGTTTGATGATGGTGGTGCTGGATGCTGACACTCATGAGTCTTAACTTGTGTCAGACTGTGTTAAAAATTCTCAAAGTGAGGTACTTCACCAGCAGCACCAGGGCACCTGGGAATTTGTTAGAATACAAATACTCTGCTCCACACCCACGAATCAGAACTTCTGGGCATGGGGTCCACCACTCTATATTTTAACAATTTCTTTGAGTGATTCTTATTATACTATAATTTGAGAATAATTAAGCTAGATACTTGAATTTTACAAGATGACCAGAGTCCAGGCTTTATTATTAAAGATTTAAAAAATTATGCGTCTAGTCGTGTCTATGTGAGAATGCACGTGTGAGTGCGGGAGTCCAGAAGAAGGCATCAAATCCCTTGAAGATGGAGTGATAGGTAGTTGTGAGCCACCTGACATGAAGTCTGGGAACTGAATTCAAGTCCTCTGTAAGAGTAGTATGTACTCTTAACCCCTGAGCCAACTTTCTAGTCCATTCATTTATTATTTAATGACTAATTTATTGGTCAAGAGTAGACTTTTTCTCTAGGCTGTCTTAAACACTTAAGCAAATGGTAGCCAGGGATAAGGTCCTTCCTTTCTTCCTTCCTGAAGGACATTGGCACAACATAGGACCCCTGACCATAGAATGTCTGGTCTCCCGACTATCCAGTTCTGTACTGGGGACTTCCTCTTTCCCCCTGCCTGAGTGTCGAGACAGGCCACACAAATGAGTCCTGAGAGAAACCATAAAAATATCTGAAAATAAATCTCCCCTGTAGCCCCTGTCTCCCCTGCAGCAGCTGTCCCTCAAAATCCCCCTGTAGCTGCTGCCCCTATATAAGACCCTGACCAGCTCCTATGCCCTTGCACAGCCTCCATCCTGTGAGAAGGCTGTTGCTCCTTGCTGTGCTAATAAACAGTCTCTCTTCTACTGAAGGTCAGAATTGGTCTTGTTCTTTTCTATTGTACTTTGTGCTCTGAAAATGTAACCCTCCCTCCCTCCCTCCCTCCCTTCATTCCTTCCTTCCTTCCTTCCTTCCATGGAGAAATACATAAATTTATTCAATACAAATCATTAAAATCTATGTATTTTTCGATTCACATGTGTTATATATTCAATACATAAATTTATTCAATACAAATTCATTAAAATCTATGTATTTTTCGATTCACATGTATTATACTTATTAATGGGGCACAGTGCGATATTTTAACATATGCATATACCATGTACTGATTAAATCTGGATATTAGTATTGCCTTCTTTTCATTTATTTTTGTTTGGAGACTTTGATCCCTTCTGTTCTCAATTTTTATAACATACATAATGATTCGTGCACTATGGCCGTTCTGCAGTGAAGAACACCTAGGTTTGTTTCTTCCATTGTTTTGTTACTTCCTCTCCAACCTCTTTTCTATCTGCTTCAACCTTCCAAAGGAATCTTGTCTTTCTCCAGTCTTAGTAGAGACAAAAGTCCATGGACAGATCTTTGGAACTAGATCATTTACATACAGTAGAGACCAGGAAGGTCAGCTAAGAATTTAGGGGATGAGGTAGAACCAGGTGAGTAGATATAGGAGCTGGTGCCAGTTCGCCTGCTGTAAGTAATAGCCCTGGGTGGTACTGGACATGCTCGCTGCCTCTCTGTAGCTCAGTTTTCTTATCTGCAAACTGGGGCTAATCATAAATAATAATACCTTTCTCATAAAGTTCATATGAAGAGTAAATCAGAGCTGTGCATGGTGACTCATGCCTGTCGTCCCTGCACTTTGGAGGTAGTGGCAGGAGATCAAGAATTCAAGGTCATTCTCAGCAGCTACATAAAGAGTTTGAGACCAACCCATTCACACACACACACACACACACACACACACACACACACACACAATTGCCAACCCACTTAGCCTAACCCCTGGCACTATGTGTTTAAAAATACCATGCTTTGTATAGTATATTCACAATCCTTCCCTGTTTGCAACAACATTGCAACCACAATCATTTATTTTTCCATTTCTTAAAAAATTTTAATCTGTTTTATGCATGAGTATTTTCCTGCACATATGTAAGTCCATCACATGTGTGCAGTGTCTGAGAAGACCAGAAGAGAGTGTCAGATCCTCTGGAACTGGAGTTACAGATGGTTGTTAGCCACTATGTAGGTGCTGGAGGATTGAACCTTGGTCCTTTGTAAAAGCAGCCCATGCTTTTAACCTATGAATCATCTCTCCAGCCCCTCCAATTCTTTATTATATTTTTAATATTTTATTTCTTGTTATTATTTTTATGTGTATGAGTGCTTTGCCCGAGTGTATGTAAGTGTACCCATGTTGTTCAATGTCCCTGGAGACCAGAAGAAGGCACCAGGTCCCCTGGAATTGGAGTTATATGGAATGGTTATTGGCCGTCATGTGGGTTCTGGGAACTGAACCCAGGTACTCTGCAAGAGCAGCCAGTGTTCTTAATTGCTGAGCCAACTCTCCAGCCCTTCTTAATGCTTTTTTGAAAGCAAAGTTGGAGTTTATTAAAAATCAGTTTTACTGAAGACATAAGCATGGAAATTAAAGAAAATAGGTGCTTAGGAAAAAGACACTGCATACTCATGATATGAATTTGAGCTTCTTCAGAGAAAGAGTCACTGCCTTTTCTCAATTCTGGGAAAATTTTAATAGAAAAAAATCCCTATCACATTACCAGGGTGTCGGGAGTCTTAAGAGTGGCTCTGGAGTCTGAGATATTTTTACTTTAGCTCCAGCTCTCCCACTTAGAGGATCTCTTCAGTAAATTACTTGACCTCTCTTTAAATTTCATTTTTTTCTTCATTTGTAAACTGGGGATTATATCTATTTCATAGAGCCGATGAGAGGGAGAGGAGCAATTAGAGAGTAAATTGTGGAAATGAGGCACCATTATCTGTTACAGGCAAGCGAGAATGGAGAGCACTTGACTCATAATCGAGTTCAATACACATTAGCTCCTTTTCCTTCACAGCTTTATACATTTTGAAAATCCCAGGCCCTTTCAAATCAGCAAGCAGAACTATGTTCTTGTTTTGTTTGCTTCCGGCATTGTGGCCCACTCCTGCACCTCTGGAGTGATTAGAGAGGGTTATATTTTCCTTCCTTTTCTCATACAGGGTATTTTTGGATCACATTTTCATTACTTTTTAAAAGGGTATATTATTTTAATTAATTCTCTGAAATTAATGCATGCATGTAATGTATTTTGATCATACTCATCCCTGCTCCCGCCCCAGCACCTCTCTGATCTACCTCCACCCACATCAATTTTATGCTCTCACTCTCTTTTACAAGTAAGTCCACTTTGTGCTGCCCATATACTCATGCATGTGGGGCCGTCTACTGGAGCGTGGTCAACCTACCACACCGTTATAGAAAACTGACTCTCCCTTTCCTAGAAGTCATCAACTGTCAATAGCTCTTTGGCTAGTGTTGGGGGCTGGTGATCCCCTCCCTCTTCCAGCTGGAATGTCGGCTGGCTTGATCTTGTGCAGGTCTTGTGCAGCAGCCACAGCTGCTGTGAGTTCCTGAGTGCAGCAGTCCTTTCATGTCTGGAAGACATGGTTTCACTCTGGTCCCCATTGACCTCTGGTTCATAATATTACCTCCTCTCCTTCTATAACATGGACCACATTTTCTGTTCTGACTCTTTTTTCTTGATCACAAACCTTATGTTTTTTACTGTAGAAAGTTTGGAACATTCAGTAAATCCTAACTGGGAAAATGCCAGTTTTTCTTGGGAGGAAAACATCATTAGCAATTTGATACATTTTCTGCTAGACTTTCTGATTTGCTTAAATCAAAATTGCTATCATAAAGTATGTTCAATTTCCTTCCTGTTTGGGTGCTGCTATTGATGTGACTCTCTTGGCTTGACAGGTCTCTCTTTGTGTGGTGATGTTTTGTCTTTCCCTACACCTTCCTCCTGTCTCAGCCATGCCTGATGTTTCAGGTAAGGTGTCCCTGTTAGTATGCTGTAATCATTTCAAACAGCATTCTTTACTGTTGGTAGTTATGCATTTACTTGTATAGTTATGTGAGTAGCATCTACTCCATGATGGAACTGTAAGCCCTTGGAGAGTAGGAACCACATCTAGCTTACTCACAGCTGCACACTATGTACAAGGCTGATCACAATGGCTGGTAGTGTGCCCGCAACACATGCATGTTGAGTGAATAAGTGAATAAAAAATTGGAGTGCAATTTTAAATGTCTGATTTTTACTGGTTGATGGCAGGGAGACAGATGAGCCATTTTACAGGGTTTCAGATAGCTGTGTGGATTTCTGAAGCAGCCTGTTAAGGTGGGAGGTTCCTGGTCTAGGAATAAGGAGAACCACATTCTCCCTTTTGCTCTGCCAGTTCTCGTGATCCTCACCAAGTCCCCAACCTTCACTGAGTCTCATTTCCTACCCCACATCAGATAATGCATGGAAAAATTCTTCTCACATGGTAAAGGTCATATAAAAATGTAGAGACAGCATCAAAAGACACTTTGCTTGATTGATAGTCATTTGCAAATTCTACCCCCCAAATCATCTCCCACTTCAAAGAAAAGTAATCACAAATATTTGTGAATGTGACTGTTTTAGCCAGCCAAAATACATTAGATATGGTGTGGTGGTTTGAATGAAAATGTTCCCCATAGGCTCCGAGTATTTGGACATTTTGTCCCCAGATGGTGGCGCTGTTTTGGAAGGTCTTAGAAGGCGTGGTTTTCCTGGAGGAAGCACTTCACTGGGGGTGGGCTTACAGAGTTCTTAAGCCTTGTGGGATCTCCAGTTGCTCTCTTGCTTCCTGTGCCTGCTGGAAGATGTAGAGCTTAGCTTCCACTCCTCCTTCAGCCACGTCTGCCACCATGCCTCCCCACCAAGATGGATGTAATTCCCCTGGAACCATAAGCTCAAATAAACTCTTCCTTCTATAAATTGCTTTGGTCAGTGTTTCTATCATAGCAACAGAGAAGAGACTAATACATACGGGTTTGGGAAATGGCTCAGTGGTTAAGAACACTTGTTGCTCCTGCAGGGGACCCAGGTTTGGTTCCCAGAACCCACATGCCAGCTTACAACCATCTGTGACTCCAGTTCCAGGGGATCTGACACCCTCTTCTGATTTCCTTGGGCACTGTATGTATCTGCTGCACATACATGCATACATGCGAATACTCATACACAAAAAATAAAATTAAAACAAACAAAAGGTACATTAGATATTATTTTATTCTTTACAGGTAGACACTGTAGAGTTTGTTTCAGTTTTTTAGCATTTATTTATTATTTGTGTGTTTGTGTGTGTGTGTGTGTGTGTGTGTGTCTGTGTGTGTGTGCCACACCACAGTGCATATGTGGAAGTTTGAAGACAACATACTGGAGTCAGTTCTCTCCTTCTATCATGTGGCTCCTAGGGATTGAACTTTGGCTGTTAGGCTTGGCAGCAACTGCCTTTACCTGCTGGGCCATCTTGCTAGTTCAAGTTTGTTTCTGTTTTCTACTTAGATTGCAATAAATAATTGTGGTATGTTGTGACAACACAAACTTCCATTCGTATCTCTCTTAAATTTCAAGTGGTCCAGGACTGAAGAGATGGCCCAGTGGTTAACAGCAATGACTGCCCTTACTGAGGACCCAGGTTTGATTCCTAGCATCTGCATGGCAGCTAACAACCATCCATAGCTCCATTTTCAGGAGATCCGATGCCTTCTTCTGACCTCTGTGGGCATTACATGACATGGTGCATTTACACACATGCAGGCAATATACTGATACACATAAAATTAAAATAATAAATAAAATATTTTTTAAAATTAAAAAAATTTCAAATGTCTGAAGCAGTCAAGATATTTGCAACTACCAATGAATAGAAATGAAGTGGATTGTTTAAAAATTTTCAGTTTTTGAAAATGTTTAATACCTTATCCAACAGGAATATAACATTTTGGATTTCTAGTGTGGAGCTGCTATCTTTGAAGATATCTTTGAGGTATGATTTAAAGGCAGCATGGAAGAAAGAAAATTTCCCATCTGTCTCTTAGATGCCAAGAAATATTCCTGTGTCTAAGTTTTATTGTGATTCTTTGGTAGCTTTCTGTCGAGTTTTCCATTTCCTTTCTGTTTTAAGTTATATGAAAGTGTTTGAAAAATGTGCATTGAGAATGTAACACACTTTGGAGAACAGATAATTAGAAGTATTATAGCAGGAATGTCTGTGGAAATTGTGGGTTCATGGATAAATTGAGGCTGTTTTTTATTTTATTTATTAATGACTTCAGCATATACTGTTGAAATGGAGACATTTTTTATTTTTTTCTTACCAAATAGCAAATGTGTTTAAGAAGGCAAAAAATATTTTAAAATTCCATTGCCCTTGTTTCATAGATAATATCTAACATTTACAAAGAAATTTACAATTGCATCCAGAAAACATTATTTCATAGAATCTTCAGAACTCTATTATTATCTTCATTTAAACACGAGGAAATGGAGACTCAGAGTAAATGACTTGTCTAAAGTCACAGAGATATTAATACTAATGATAGATAATGTTAGTTGAACATTTGTTCTATGCCAAACGTTCCTCATACATGAACACATTTAATCTTCACAATAGTTCTGTTACCTCATCTATAATATGTGACAAGTGAAGATTATAAATAAAAGCTAAGAGACTTGCATAATGGACCTTTTTCACTTAAAGTTCTTCTATAGATACAAGTTAAATGTTGAATAAAATTAATATAAATCTATATTTTTAGCATATGTATGTATGAAAGAAATTTGTAAAGTAACTAGTGTTTTTTTGACAGATAAAAACACATGAGCATGAACCATGGCAGTATTGGGCTAGCTGGTGAGGACTAGTGGAAACAAGAATCCAGCCTTCTGCCCACACCAGGCTCTCTGTTTTTGATATGTTCTAAGAGTGTAGAATAGACAGTTGGCAACATTCTACTCTAACGCTAATCTAAAGCTAAGACAAAGAGGCACCAAGAACTTCATATTCTGAATATTGGATGTCAGGTACTAATTCCAGGATCTAATGAGTCAGAGACAAACTGACTGCATTGCCCTAATCACCATCTGAGACCCAATCACTCCTCATGCCCAAGTTCATTAAACTCTTGAATAGCCAAGGAGAGACAGACATGTGGTTAGAGTCTCCAGTCTTTGGCCTACAGTGGTTCTTCTTTTGAAATCATAGATGGGATGCTTTGAGGACCACCTACAGAGATGGACTGAAAGAAGAGAATAATAAGACGTCAGTCTTATTTCTTAATCCTCTAACCAGCTGATCTCACTCATGCCCATGAGAGTGAGGGAATGCACAACTGAAGTGAGATAATAAAACCAAGAGAATTAGGGAATAGCTTCTATCACCTTGTGGCAAGGTGATGTTGTCTGGGCCTCCCAGGGGTCAAGAGGCCACCAAGGAAAGTGGCTAGACTGGAATTGACTTTCTGGTACTATACTCAGGAGGTTATGGGGTAATGCCAGGGGAGAGCAACTGAGGGGCACTAGAAGAACAAAGTAGATTGGCTCTTTCATATCAGGAAAGCATGCCTTTGGGAGACTCCCTCCCCAACAAAATTCTTACAGAGCTACCCAATGGAAAAGCCAGTTTGGAATGCCCACCACACAGAGCCTGGAGCAACAGCATAAGCCAAGAAGAGACCACAAGCCTTGTCCCTTTCTATCTCGGTCTCTGTAATAAGCCCTCCACCAGAAGCCTACCACTTAGTAGCAAAAAGAGGAGGAGATCACACCCGACTTCTATTTCTGGCTCTGGCCATCAGTTCCTGAGCTGTACACAGGGCAGGAGGAGCTGAAGATGAGACTTTAACTGAGTTTGGGTTTCTTTCTAATGGAGTTATTTCAAAGCTATTGGTAAGGGACAGAAGGGAATTAAGTGAACTGGGAAAAAGAGAGGTATTTTACACCTTTTATGAACTTAGGCTATTTAGAATGTATATTACCTATGCATTTTACATGTGGATAGTGCGCCTACATAGTAAAATACATATAACAACTATAGCTTACTGGGTATTTTTGAATCTTCTTCAAATATACCGAAAATTTAATGAGAATATATTATTAGGAACAAAGTGGCATTAAAAAATCCTCCATGATTGTTATCCTAGTAGTGAAACTGAGAACACTTGAGACAACAACAAAAAAATCACTTTCTGATTTTTTCCTTTTGTCTTAGATTACCTTCTAGAATAAAGATCCGTGTCTCCAAGTCAGATACTTTACTTATTCATGAGATATCTTGACTGATAGAGTTACAGATTCAACCAAACAGGGAGGCTACAATCTGGGTTTTTTTGGGGGCTCATGTAACTGAAGGAGAACTAGAGGCTGAATGGGCAGGAGTGGGTCAATTAGGACTATGGCTTGGGTTTTTTGTGGTTCTCACAGTTCTCTCTTCATCTGCAGCCTGATCTTCTTAGTTGCAAGATGGTTCCTCAGGTATAATCAGTATCTAGTGCTGTATAACAAGTTCCTTCCAATCTTAGCAGATTTAAGCATTCATTATCTCTGTTTCTGTGAGTCAAGAGTCTGGGTATGACTTACTTGAATGACTCTGTCTCAAGAACGTCTTGAGGTTGTACTCAAGAAGTTAGTCAGGCTGTGGTCATCAGAGATTTTATTGGGTCTGGAGCATCTATTTCCAAACTGCTTCATGTGTCTTTGGTAGAGGCTTCAGTTCTTTGTCATACGGGCCTCCCTAAATTGTTTCTCATGACATGGCTTCTCCCAGAGCAAGTGGGGGAGATAGATAGATTATGATGTAATCTCAAATATGACAAGCTGCAACTTATTCTCTATTTTATTGATCATACAGATTAACCTTGTCAATCCTGGTTTTATCTATCTATCTATCTATCTATCTATCTATCTATCTATCTATCTATCATCTATCTATCTATCTATCTATCTATCCTATCTATCTATCATATCTATCTATCTATCATATCTATCTATCTATCTATCATCTATCATCTATCATCACATATCTATCACCTATCTATCATCATCGTCTATCGGTCTATCCATCTATTATCTATCTACCAATCATCTATTCATCCATCCATCTATCCATCAGTCCATCTGTCTGTCTGTCCATCCATCCATCTTCTACGAATGAGACTGGAATCCTCAGAGACCATCTTGGAGATGAACTACCACACCCAACTCATATGATATCCAGAAAACAGTTGTTTCAATTAACCAATAAAAGAGCTCAGATTTCCTGAATATGTCATCTTCAAGTCCCAGTGGCTGAAAGAATAACTGACGCTGATGGCAGAGGTTAGAGTTACTGAGCCAGTGTCTTTATGAAGGGGGAAAGGATGACAATGACGGGCATAGACAGGTCAGGATACTCCTAAAGGTAGAAACGTGGGTTGTTGCCACTCAAACAGCATGGCCGATCCACAGAATGTAGTCTTCTACACTCTATTGGGCTACTCAGTATTCACACATATCCTCCTCCCTCCCAAACACTTCATATGAATTTAAACCTCACTATAAGGGGAAATGATCTGGAATCTAATTTAAGCTCAGGTCCCAGAATCTCTGGGTGTTATTCTTCCCTACCATCAGATCTGGATAAAACTGTTTTTTCTCAGTCTATTGATTTAAGGAGTCCATTTCCAATACAATCAGTAATAAATTGTGGAGAAAAAATCATTAAATTAATTAAACTCCTATTGGAAAAAAAGTCTAGAATACACTACACAGTTCTTCCTGGTCCATATCATATATCTTATCCTATTGGGCAGGAGTTTGAAGGTCTCCATACTTTGGTTGGAAGAGAGAATCTGGGTGAGGACAGAAAGTAAGGTTACAGCTATTGATTGATACTGGGATGTAGAAGGTCTTTTGGAACTTTAGCCTGCAGCTAGTGGAGAAAGAAAGAGGATCACTGAAGAATTTTGAGTAGGGTAGTCACATGATCAAAATTTCTTTGGAAAAATTAATTTGGAGGCACTGCAAAGTATACATCCATACATGCATTTGAAAGAATACCCTGGGGACAAGTTTCCTCATATAAACTGAAAGTGATGCTTGAAAGAGAAATGCTAAGCAATTCCACAGTAAAAGTCCATGTATAACCCATGTTCATCTCTCTCAAAAAAGAAATTACAAGTTGTTTCTAGGCACCTACAAGGAACAAACAGCATAGCTCATGGTGTGTCACTACCCGGCATTCATTCCAAATTGGAATGAATAAGCTTTTAAGACTTTTTTTTTGAAAAGATTTGCAACAGATAGTGGACTTGGTAAGTGGATACTAACTGGGACTAAGTTTAAGTAGAAACTGTAAGGAAAAAATTACCAGAGAAAAAAGTTTTGGATAGCAATAATAAAGTTACTGTTTACTTTACACTATAAACCCTATATGTTAGCTGGTTGAAAAGTTTGTGTATCTTGAGAAAGTTAAAAAAGAATCAGGTAAGTGAAGCTGTGAACTTACAGCACTGTCTTCTAGTGTGAGGGGCTTTTTCTTGGTTCAGGATACAAAGGAATATCCTCTTCATAGTGAGAAACGTTACGGAGTTTGTCTTTGGATGGCCTAGAAGGCGTCCAACACAGAGCGTAGTAGAAAAAATTTGCTTCTTCTATTTGGCATTATAGATATTGAGATTTAATTTTCATTTGACTTATCCCTGAAAAATAGAATGGAAACAGCCCTCATAGTAATAAAGTTGTGTTATTTCCCTAGTCTATGCGCTTGCGTATGGAGTGAGAGAAATGTATAAAAGAAATTTTTTTTAAAGGTAGGAATAGATTCATCATTGAGTTTTCCTGCCAAATGCAGAATTAGATAGTGGAAAAATTCTATTTATTTGGAGTTCGTGACTCTGCCAACAAACTGTTGGGAAAAATAAAGACAAGCCAGATGAGGACTTCGGTTATGGAATGAACCATAGATGACATATGACTGAACTTTTGAAGGGAGAATATAGTTTTTTCCCCCTTATTTCCTGGTTTCAGAGCCTGTAACAACTTTGATTTGCAGTATTCATTTCTACTGTACTAAAGTATAGAGCAAAGTGGAAAATGCTGCACATTACAGCGTTGAAATCAACCTCAAGGGTCAGGAAGTTGAAAATAGCATGTTTCCATAGTAACACTAATTTAGTCAGATCCCACGTTATTTCTGAGCCATTAGTTTACTCTTACGAGGTTTAAAGAACATAATATTTACTCTGTAATGTGGTTAAGTTAATGTTACAATGCAAAGAATTTTCATATTTTCTGTGTGCACATTTTAAATCCTCTAATTATGGTAGGTTTGGCATTCACTTGCTTGTACAGCTTGGATGGTGCAAAAGTGTAACAGTTTAAAAATGCTCTGAAGACAGTTAAACAAGAAATCATGAACATATAACAACTTGAAAAAATGATAAAAGATAAAAATGAACTGGATTTTGAAAATTTTCTCCGTTTTGCTGATTTTTTTTCTTTTTGTAGTTTATTGTATTCTGTGTAGCTTTAACTTTAAAATTTCAGTTTCATTCCCTGTGGTACATCCCTCATGTCTACTAGGGGTTTGTCCTCAGTACTTTTGTGTCTTACCAAATTCATGACCCCTTAGAGCTCTATTGACTGACTTTTCAGACCCACTTTTCCACCAGAAGTCTCTCTCTGCAACTTTATAGGAGCCACTAGAGACAAAGGACAAAAGGACAGAGCTTCCCCTTTTTCTGGCAAACTAAGCTCATCTTCATGACAGGCTGTCACGCCCCAGCCTCCCACTGCGTTTCAGATTTGCTTCTTAGTACAATGACAGAATGGTGAGTGTCATACCTTGGAGGCCACTCATGATTATCACATTGAGTTTCAGCTGCTAAACAACGCTGCAATCCTGAAATAAATCTCACTTGGTTATAGTGTATAAATATTTTTATATGTTACTGGATTTAGTTTCCTAGTACTTTGTTGAGGGTTTTTTCATGTGTGTTCATAATCAATATTGGTTTGTAGTTTTTTTGTGACAGTCATGAATATTAGAGTACTCTTTACTTAAACTCCAAGTTTATTCAAATAAATACAAATACATTTAGTGAAATATGATGTTCATGTTTTTGGTATTGTGACTATTAGTAGCATTTATTTTGTTGGTTACATTTTTTACTTTTTACCTGTCTGAGTGCTAAGGAATGCTGAGCAGGATTCAATTCAAGAGATATTTGATGAATGCCCATTAGCCTAGGCTTATGTGAGGTTCTGGGGATGTATTAATAAATCATGAATGGCAGCACGATGGTAGTGGTTAGAGCAGCAGCAAGTCACATGGTGCATTAGCATACCTGGTGTGAGTCACAGCTTCTCCTTTCCATTCAGTGACATGCCGGCACATTACTTCACTTTCTTCACCTTTGAAATAGGGCTGCTAACTACATGTCATTCATAGCATACCGTGGAGATTAAGAATACACGAGAGGGGCATGAAAGATGGCTGCTCTTGCAGAGGACGGTTCAGTTCCCAGCACCCACATGGCAGTTAACAATCATCTGTAACTCCAGTTCCAGGGGATCCGACGCCCTCTTATGGCCTCTGTGTGCCCTGTATGACACAGGTGCTCTTACATACAAGCAGACAAAACATTTACACACATAAAATTTTAAAAAGTCTATAATGATACATATGGACTTTCGCTGGCACTTAATAATTACTAGATACAATTTAGTCATTGTTAGCTTTTATTACAATTATTATTATTTCCTTTTTATGTACCAGAACTTATACACATTATTTTGTTTAATTCTCATAATCCTTTTGAAGAGGTTTGTATTACCTCTGTTTTCAGTGAGAAACTCTTCGAGAGGAGATGTCTGAGGCCAATGATCGGGTGAGTGGCAGAAGCAGTTCATCCCAGAATGTGACTGACTGCCAAGCCAGCATTTACCTACTGTGCTGGATAGCTTTAGTGTCAACTTGACACACCTGGGTTGAGGGAGCCTCAATCGGGAAATTGCCTCTATTGGACTGGCCTGTGGCCATGTCTGAAGGGCATCTTCTTGATGAATGATGTGGGAGGGCCCAGCTCACTGTGGGTGGTGCCACCCATGGGCAGGTGGGCCTGTGTTGCATAAGAAAGCAGGCTGAGCAGGGGCCAGGGGAGCAAGCCTGTAAGCAGCGTTCCTCCATGGCCTGTGCTCCAGCTCCTGCCTCCAGGTTCCTGCCCTGAGTTCCTACCTTGGGCTCCCTGATGAACTGCATGCGACCTGGGAGATGTAAGACAAATAAACCCTTTCCTCCCCAAGTTGGTACTGGTCAGAGTGTTTTGTCACAGCAATGAAGAAACAAACTAAGACACCTACTTTACATAGCCCCTCCCTGATTTAAAGCAGCTGCACCTAGATTTTCCAGGAACCCTTGTCCAATAACCAGGTTAAATTCTTTAGTTTCCAGAAGGATCTTTTAGAGCCACCATCCAGTGATTTGTTCCTCTAAAGTCAGTTTAAAAAATGAACACAAATGTCATCTACTGTGTTTGCACTGTTTGTTTTCCTTAGTATAGTGAAGAAACGTATCTATCCACAATGGCTACAGGAGCCCCTGTCTCAAAAAAGAAAAAAAAAAAAATAAGCCTCAGAGCAATATATACTTAGAGCTGAAGTTTCTATCAAAATGGGTGAATATGCAAGAACACATAGACAGCTTTCTAAAATGAGAAAATAATCTTTATTTTAAAGGAAGAAAATTCCAGCATGCACCAAGTATGACAAGAAGCTGATACCCACCCAGTGGCCAGATACGTTTCCCTGAGGGATTTTCTTGTGTTTACTCCTTGAGCATTTTTTATTCCTGACTTTTGGGGTGGCCCTTCTGTGAAGCATCTCCTCATCCAGCTGTTATGACGTTTAATCTAGGGCTGCCAACTTCTGATCTGGCGGTTCCAAGACGCAGGGTGAAGAGAACAAAGCTCTCCAGTATTTCTGAACCCCCACCCGTGCTGGACTCTCTAGTCAATTCTGAAGTTTTTTTTTCAAGCTCAGCTTGGTTTCAGCCCTCTCCTGGAATAGCACAAATATTAACTGTAAAGCTCCATGGGCAGAGTTCAAATTCCTTATGTCCACATGGCCTTCTCTCTTTTCTTATTTCTCCCTTCCCTTTCATCCAAGTAAACTATGATTCTTTTGTGAAGTATTTGCTTTTAAGAGCTTTTTGGTTTTCAAGATAAAAATTATATTATAGTTTTAAAGCTAAGTTGGGTGCATTTTTCCCCCTGCAGGAAAAACAGGATCATCTTTAAACAGGCAAACCATCTGGTTTTGATCCTAATGGTAGTCCATGGGATGGTTCGAAAAGGGGAAATTGTGGCTTTTCATTTTAGAAATATCCAAGGGTGGCTGCTCATGACTCTCCTGATTCTTGTTCTGATTGTTTAACACTGAGGTGGAATGGTCCCAACCACTCATGTTTCCTGCCTGACCTGCAGGATGACACAGATAAAAAATTAGGCACTAGTAGAATTAGTTTCTGGAGGCAGAAAGCAGGACACAGAATGAAAACAGCCCCTTTCCCAAATATTGGAAGGAATACACTTTAAGATCAAGTATATTGCTTTCTTGTGGTACCTTCAACAATATTAGGTGAATGAGTCTTCCTTTTGTAATGAAAAGTGGCTAGAAGATCAAGTATGAAGTAGGAAATGGTGGCTTTGTGTTCTCCACTGTTTTAAGAATTTTGAATGAAATGAATGCTTCCAAATAGCTTTAAGGACCTCACTCTCAGGAATCCCATAGATTTGCTGCTAGGCAGCAGTTCATATTCTGAACCTTTTCTTCAACTTTACGGTCCATGATGAGGACAAACATCCTTTGACTACTCCTTATCCATCTACTCCTGAACAGAGGGAGCTAGCCAGCTTACTAGAAAAAAAATTAGCATGGGTGTAATATTCACACTTGAATAACAGAAACCTTTAAATTATAATTAATTCCTTATTCCCAAGGAAATTCGAGTGTAACAAATTAATGGGCATTTTAGGTGATGCTGAGCTTACTGAACCTTCCTTTCCCCCCTCTCTCCTCCCTTCCCCCCTTACTGTTTCTTCTTTTCTATGTAAAACCAGATAATTCACTGTATTTTGACTCATCCTTCAAATAACAAATATGGTATAATCCTTTACCAACAGTAGTTCATCTTTGAGTAGTAAGTGCTGATACTTTGGATCTGAATGAAAGTGAAAAAAGAATATACTTAGAAACATTTTATGACGTGTGTAGTAAGTAGATTTGAATATCTAACTTATAGATAATGCATGACTTCTTTGGAATTTTTCTGTTTAAGAAAATAAACTTTAAACCATGTACAGTGGTGCATGCCTTTAGTCCCAGAACTTGGGAGGCAGAAGCAGGTGGATCTCTGTGAGATTGAGGCCAGCCTGGTCTACATAGCAAGTTCTGGGCCAGTTGGGGCTACAAGGAGGCCCTGTCCCAAAAGCAAAACAACAGAAAACAATAACAACAAAAAACAAGAAAGAAAATAACCATTGTCTATTATATACCTGAATTTTCATACACATGAATCATTAAGAAAATCATTCTTTAACACTAAAATTATTTCTCAAATTGTACACCCATATAAATCTTAATTATATGACTTAGTATTAAGGAACTACATTGGTCAACATGGTAAACTATTTTTGGTTTGTTTACTTATTTCCAGTTGTCAAAATAAGTATAATTGGAAACAGATGTCTGAACAGCAGTTCTGACAATGTTTCATACTGAACTCTAAAATGGGTAACTTTAAGAAAATGGGTCTTTTCTCAGGTTGGGGATGTAGCACAGGGGCAGAGCACCTGCCTCATATGAGCAAGACCCCTGAATTCTATCTCTAGCACTGGAACTTAGAAGAAGAAGAAGAAGAAGAAGAAGAAGAAGAAGAAGAAGAAGAAGAAGAAGAAGAAGAAGAAGAAGAAGAAGGGCCTTATCTAACAGGGTTTTTCCTAAAGTGTGTGTGTGTGTGTGTGTGTGTGTGTGTGTGTTGTGTATTTTCAGATTGCAGTTATGGAACCTAGAACATAATTAAAAATAAACTATTTTAACTATAGTATCACAGTTTTATAGATAGACATAGTCTATGGTTTCCCTCATTTTTATAAATTGGTTAGCTTCCTTGGGATATTTAAAATATTTAAAAACAGGAGCTGGAGAGAGATGGCTCAGCAGTTAAGAACAATGGCTGCTCATTCAGAGGACCTGGGTTCGGTTCCCAGAACCCACATGGCAGCTAACAACTGTCCTGTTAACTGTAGTTCCAGGGATCTAATGCCCTCTTCTGGCCTCCATGGGCATTGCATGCATGGGTGCACTAACATGCAGGCAAAACACTCATAAAATAAAACAAAAATACATGAACAAATTTCGGTATTCTTTGATGTGGTCAAAATATGATAGGAGATAAATGAAGTGCTTTTCTGTACTTTTTTTTTCTAACAGGGTCTCCCTAGTCCCAATTGGCCTGGAAGTCAGGCTGGCCTCCATCTCACAGACATCCGCCTGCTTCTGACTCCAGAAGGCTGGGAGCTTTTCTGTACTTTTAATCTTGTCTTGAAGCTGCACTTAATCTTCTTTTCATTTTCAAAGCAGCTGAATGATGTGATTTGTTGTTAGCAAGAGATTTAAAGTTTTCATGGAGTTTAGTAACATTTGTGACCAAATAACATATTAATTTTAATAGGTATAGAATTAACTCCTCTTCCTGGAACTCAATTAAATTGAAAAATCAGGAAGTTATTGGAAATATTTTTAAAATATTAGTTTAATATAAAATAGAATAACTTTAAATTTTTCTTTAGTGGGTTAAAAGAACAAACATTATCTCATATAATTTCTGTGGGTAGGGAATTCAGGAAGAGCTTAGCTGGAGAGTTCTGGCTCAGGGTTTCTCCTAAGTTATAGTCAAAACATCAGCTGTGATGGGTCATCTGAAGGCATTGCTGGAACCAGAGAATTCACTTCAGTCACACCCTCCCCTGGCAAGTTGGCGCTAACTGTTGGGAGAGTCCCATCCTCATCCTGTGGGCTGCCTCTCCACAGGCCTTCTTCGGCATCCTTATGCATAGCAGATGGCCTCTCTGTGTGGTATCCAAGTGTGCAAGTTAGAAGTGCAATGCCTTTTTTATTTGGCCTTGGGAGTAACCCTCATGAATTCTATTCCTCCCACAGACCAACTTTAGCATGAGGTAGAAGGACACTGTACAAGGGCATGCAGATCAGGAGCTGAGGAGCTCTGAGGTCTGTCTGGGAAACTGGCTACCTCACATGACAAACAGGTACAAACTGTCCCTGGTGTACTGCCTGACTAGCTAAATGGGATGTAATACATGATAACTTGACAAAATGCAATATTTCAGCATGTATAATTTGGAATCTTAATGAGTTGCTCTGAAGTTTTTTTCATTTTTATTTTTTATGATATTGGGGAGTGGAATCTGGGTTCCTACACATGCTAAGCAAGCACTGGAGCTACATCTCCAGCTCTTCTCATGGTTTTTCTTTTTAACTTATTGTTTGAGAATTTTATGCATGCAAATAATGCATTTACTCCCATTCCCTCCCTCTAACTCTTCCTATATCCTTCCCACCACTTTTCCCTCTCAACTTCATGTACTCTGTTTTATATTTTGGGGTTTTTAGTTTTTGAGACAGGGCCTCTGTAGCCCTGGCTGGCCTGGAACTCACTATGTAGACCAGGTTAGCCTGAAACTCATAGAGATCTACCTGCCTTTGCCCCCCAAGTGCTGAGATTAAAGGCATGCATCACCACACCCAGCCCCCATGAACCCATTTCTTAAACCCACCGAGTCCACTTAGTGCTGTCAGTATGCACATGCGTGTAGGGCCATTTAGTGGAGCATGGGCCTATTGATGGTATCCCTGAGTTTCACCAAATTGTCCAGGCTGGCCTTGAACTTGTGATCTTCCTGCTTCAATAACTTTTTATTCTAAATTTATCCCTGCAGCACTTCTAATTTTTTTAGTAACTAAAAAGCAATACTATCCATTCTTTTTCTTCTTCTTATAGCAGAGCCTGACCAGAACCAGAAGAAAGATGTTCAAAGGTCCCTAACATGCCATACAAAACTGAAGTCCTGTTGAAGGAATCTTGTCTTTGTGAGGTATCGTGTACACAGGAATGAATGGTGAGGTAAGAGCTCCTGTGTGTGCAATACCTCACAAAGACAGGATGGCCTTGTTCTAGTTTGCTTTCAATTGCTGTGACAAACACTCTGACCAATACCAACTTGGGGAGGAAAGGGTTTATTTGGCTTACATTTCCTGGGTTCATCAGGGAGCTCAAGGTAGAAACTCAGAGCAGGAGCCTGAAGGCAGGAACTGGAGCACAGGCCATAGAGGAACGCTGCTTACTGGCTTGCTCGCCTGGCCTATGCTCAGCCTGCTTTCTTGTACAGTACAGAACGACTTACCCAGGGGTGGCACCACCCGCAGTGGGCTGGGCCCTCCCACATCACTCAAAAGTCAAGAAAAATACCCTACAGACATGGCCACAGGCCACTCCAATGGAGGCAGTTCCCTCATTGAGGCTCCCTCTACCCATGTGTGTCAAGTTGACACTAATGCTATCCAGCACAGGCCTCAACAGGACTTCAGTTTTCTATGGCAATATGATATTTATAAAGAACACTGGACTATGAGTTGAAAGGCTCTTTGTTCTCAACTTCACTTTCCAAATCACTTTTTTGGCCCCATTCACTCCCCCCCACAATATACACTCAATGAGGACAAATTGACTTTCTTGTTTTCATTCTTTCTGATGTTTTAGAATATTTAGAATGTGACTTATGATTGTCATCCTGTCTGATATTACCCATGATCCTCTTCTTGCCTTTTCTTTTTCTTCAAGGTAACATAATGCACACTGACTACTCATGACTTTGAAAGCAACACGAACCGTAGTAGAAACAAAGCACTGTAAGAGCAAAACTCCTTTTCTGCTATGCCCCTTGTTTGCACCTTGCCGCATGTCCATCTACTCTGTTTCTGCTGCTGCTACTGCTGATACCACCATCCTTTGCTGGCATGAGAAACTAGCTTCATCAGCCTTCCAATGTGGACTGAAGAGCAGTGGCTCTCCAGGAATCCTCCAGGCCTTTGGCACCAGTTTGCTGAGGGATCCACCTCATGGGCTGAGTCATGCCAGTTCTCAATCTCTCTGATGTGAAGACAGGCATTGTTGGATTACTCAGACCATATTGTATAAGGCAAACTAATGAATCCCTTCTTTATATATGTATGTCTTATAAATTCTGTTCCTCTGGAGAATCCTAATATACTCATTATTAAAAATTAAACAGTAATTTTTATTTTTAGGATTTTTATCTTTTAAATAAGGCTTTTTTTTTGAGCCAGAGTCTCACTGTGTAGCCCCAGCTGACCTGGGATTCACAGAGATCTGCCTGTCTCTGCTTCAAGTACAGGGGTTAAAGGCATGCTCTACCACACTGGACCAACTTTTCTTTTTTCTTTTTTTAAATATTTTTTTATTTTAATTTTATGTGTATGAGTGTATTGCCTGCATGTATGTGAGTGCACCCATGTTGTGCAGTGCTGCGGAGGTCAGAAGACGACTTTGGATTCCCCTGGAACTGGAGTTAAGGATGGTTTGTAGCTGCCATGTAGGTGCCGGGAATCAAACCCAGGTCCTGTTTAACCACTGACCCATTTCTCCAATCCCTTCTTTTCTTTTTAAAATTAAAGCAAAGTTTCAGTTCACTGAAAAATTAAGAGGAAAGTATAAAGTATATAGCTTCTTCCAGCTTCCTTTCCTTATTTCAAGCACTGGACTGGCTCTGGTCTTTTACCTTACATAGCTGTTTGCCTCCAATGAACAGATAGCACATGCTACAGTTATCAGTATGCATTACATCTCACACAGCCTTAAAATGCTGTAGGATTTTAAAAAATTTAATTCCATAACTCAAACTAATTCTTGAGCACATCTCAAGTTAGTTTTCCTTTGTGATGTACTAGTGAATAGCATTAAAGTTTTCACATTAGGGCCAACAGATGGCCCAGCATAAAGGTGCTCATTGCCAGTCTGATGACCCGAGTTTGACTTCTGGAACCCACATAGAGGAAGGATAGAACTGACTCCTACAAGTTGTCTGCTGACCTCTATGTCTGTACTATGTTGTATGGGCATGAACACATACGTACACACCCATGTGAACACACACACACACACACACACACACACACACACACAATAAATGTAAAACAACTCATATTCTGTTTATCCTGATGGAAACCTACTAAAAATAGTCACTGAGAATAGCTTGTCTAATTAGCCCTTTTCTATATGATTCCAAGTGTGAAAGTGGTGGAATGCTCTGCATAGACTGTCCCCGACCGCTTTCCGGCAAGAACGACGCGGGAG
>NW_008359442.1:1418023-1426851 GCF_000622305.1 Nannospalax galili | reverse complement strand
GCCACTGGAGGAGGCGAGGGAGAGCAGGCTCTTGTGCACACCCCTTATGGGCGCAGCAGGATGTTTACTGTTAAGAAGGTCCGGATACCGGCGCCATCTTGTAATGGTGGCGGAGGCTGTGGCTCTCCACAATAGACTGAATTAGAAGCATGTAGTCAAGGAGTGTTTGGCGTATGCATTAGTTTTCTTTGCTGGTGAACAAATAGCAAGTGATGCTGCAGCTCAAAGTGATGTCCATCTCCTTGACATGTAGAACAGAAGACTTGGCATTGAATACTGAATTCCCTGCTTAGGAGTTCACAAAGCCCAAATCAAGGTGTTGTTGGTAAATCTGCATTCCTTCCTGGAGGCTACTGGGAAGAATTTGTATCCAAACTGTAATAATCATGTTTTACTTTCTGTATTTCTATTGCTTTGGCATCTGATACCTTGCTGGCCCAGGGATAACCAATCTCTAGAAACAGTAAATGATTTGCCTTTGAGTGTACCAGAGTAACAGAACTGGAGCCAACACTCTTAACAAATTCTTTCATTAGACTCTGACATTCTGGGCCACCATCTATTTACCTCAATCACCCCAGGGCCAAATGCCAGCATTCAGGGACTTGTCTCCAGAGCCCAGGAATTATCCAAAGTAGCCAAATTTAAGCCTACTTAGCCTGCCTTACTTATATTTCTTCTTGGGCAACTGCAATGAAATGTCATGTCTCCTAAGCAACCCTAGTGCTTCCTTATTTGGCCCTGTAGGTATGGCCAATCTTATCCTCTTGGTGACTGTGAGGTTGCAACAAACTGTATTTTCAGTGGCAATCATCTCCTGATTTGTTAGTCTCCCTTTATCTGAATAATAATAAAATCTCCATTTTTAAGATGCAAGATTATGTTCAAGGCCAGCCTGGTCTACATAGTGAGTTCCATGTCAGCTTTGGGCTACAGGGAGACCCTAATCATGATGTTGGCAGAGTCCAGTTTCCTTTCCATGCCTCCCTGTGATCCTTCTGCCTTCAAGCTGACACTGGCCCAGTACGTCCTTCTGCTTTCAGTTCCTTCCACCACCTTTTCTTTTGCTGCAATAAAACACTGTGACCAAGTATTTGGACATTTTGTCCCCAGTTTTGGTGGCATTGTTTTGGGAGGTTTTAGGAGATGTCGCCTTACTGGAAGAAGTGCTTCACTGGGGTTCTTAAGTTCTTAACCCTCACCAAATTTCTAGTCACTCTCTGCTTCCTGTGCCTGTTTCAAGATGTGAGCACTCCAATTTCTACTCTGGCCACCTCACCATGCCTCCCCACCATGATGGACTCTAATCCCTCTGGAACCTAGAACCATGAGCTCAAATAAATTCTTCATATAAGTTCCCTTGGTCACAGTTTTTTTATTGCAGCAACAGAAAGGGTAGCTAAGATATATGCTAAAATGATGTTTCTCATCTAACTAACATTTCTTGTCATCTTGTCTCAACATAAGATCTAGATTATCCAAGTGGAGCCTAAGTAATCATATTTCCCCTTGAAAACAGAAGAGGAAGTCAAGAGAAGCAAAAGACACCATCATCCCACCATAACATATAAGGTGATATAATCAGAGGAATTATATCAGCTGACCACCACATTTTAGAAGTTAAATGAGAAAGGAATGCTGGCTTTAAAAATCTCATTAAGTCCCCTCTTCTGAGCTGGAATTGTGATCCCCTCCCATGAGCCAGAGTTGTAGTCCCCTCTTGTGAGCTGGAGCTGTGGTCCCCTGCTCTGAACCTGGAGATGTAGTCCCCTCATGTAAACCTGGAGCTGTGGTTCCCCAACTGTGAGCCACTGTTCCACATTCCTTCAGTGGTGCGGGCTGATGGTGGTGCAGATTGGAGATGGAGGACTTCCTGATGTTGGGCAGCAGTTTCAGTCTTCTCTGAGTGACAGCAGTTAACACAATCCTCGTCCCTGAGGTCCCAGCTTGTATATTGCAGTGGCTTTGCCTCTGTGTTGGGCTTATACTGGGGACAGGGCAGGTTTCTGCCATTTGCCATTTCAAATATTGGTAGAACTGATTCTCAAGAATGGCCTTCCCACCTCCCTTGATAGTCAGCTATGGTCTCGACCCCACATATGGTCCTGGGAACCCAGGTCTTGACAATGGACCTTTCCCATTCCTAGGCATCAAGAGATTTTTCCATCATTTTTCTATGACTCTTCTGCAGCCCCAGTGTGCCTTCACCTGTGCCCTACAGATAATGTAAAACACCCAACTGAACTTCTGATTGAATTGCTGGTCAGGGGTGTCCCAGAGAACTCCTATTGCCATTGCTTCTGGTTGCTCACCAGAACCTGATGATAAGACCCTACTGCTGAAGACGGCACACATATTGGTCATAGGACACAAAGAAATCAAGTTGGTATTGAATAGGAAGCTTCCTCCCTGGTGGCTAACTTTCATAGCTTGATGTGCAAGCTGCTGGGGGAAACTTATCAACAGTCTTACCCTGCTGTGAATGCTAAAAACTGCAGAAATGACCGAGTAGCAAGATATGCCCATGGGTGCAATAGTGACATGAATATTATAGGAGTAACCAACTGCTTTCTGATTGGGTTTAAGGCCAGCTCCACAGGTTTAAACTCATGCTGGCTACTGTAAATCTTACCAAGAACCCATTGCTTGGAAGCTCACAGGCTCCAGGGGTGAAACCACTGCTAAATGGACACAGTAATTAAATTGCCCTCTAAACTTCTATCTCTCCTAGATTAGTGCAGTTGTCAGACCTCATCAGAGAAGTTTCTTTGTGCAATGGACGGTGGTTAAAGCAGAAACTCACAACTGGCCAAAGTGTAGAGAATAAGTGCCGATGGAGTGCATAGTTACAAATGGGACATCTGTATCACACACCCTCCCCAGGACTTGGAGAACATCATGGAAGAGGGCAGAAAGATTGTAAGAGCCAGAAGTCGGGGAGGATGGATGTGAAACAGTGTCTTCTGGACACGACAGTACTGCTGTACTCATGAGCTTACAGCATTTGTGATTACCTGTACAAGACCTGTAGATGCTCAAGCCAGTTAACATTCTAGCACAGAGTGGGAAGGGGTTCATGAGTTCCCACCCATAACTGAAGAGCTATGGAGCTGGGAGAGGGAGAGTCAGTTTTCTTTAAGGATGTGACTCCTGGTAGGTCAACCATGTTCCAGTGGGCTGTCCCACACTTGAAATATATGGACAGAACAAATTGAACTCTATTGATTGCAGTCCCTTTATATTGACTTTGTCAACTTTCTTTATATGCTCACAAGGCATAATTATATGTTGATAGTTCAAAGGTATGACTTAGGTTGTTCACCACATGAACACAGCTAAATATACTTTATGCAATTTATATTTCCAACATCATTTTGTCCCATTATACAGCGCCCTTTTGAGATGGTTATGTGCTTTTTTTTGCCTTGCGTTTATCTGCTCTAATCCCGAGCTCCTATGCTCATACCCTTTTCCCATCCTTTGTCTTTTAGTTTTCTTTTTGTCTGCTCCCCCTTTCAATATTCTTCCTTTTTTCTGTGCACATGTCCTAATACTGCTTTATGGATTTCTTCATTATGTGATTTCATCACCCACTTCGCTTATCTTAATTTTTTGATTTCCTTGGTCTTTTTATTTTTATTTTCGTTGTGTTTTCCTAACAAACATTGTTGCCTTATACATTTTTTTCCTTAAACACAGAATTCCCATCCAAAAGAAACTTATGTAATCAATATTTTGGCAAATCAGTTTATAATACTTGCTGAAGCTACTTGCTAGGCAGGGCAGGAGAAGCTATTAATGATCATAATTGGCAATGTGAACTTGGATTTAGATGTAGGTATTCCTTACTTAATCCCATTTATTCAAGTTTTATCTTCAACTTTTAAATTTCAGCATATACAAACTGGAATAACATGATGAGGACAGATAACCACCCAAAGACTGGATCAAGCATTTTCCAGCTTCTTGCCAAAACAGGAGGGCATGGTAGCCTTACGACTTGGCTCAAGTTCAGAGGCATGCTTTTCATGCTTTTCATGCCTTTATAAAAGTTCAGAGTTGCTCCAGCCCTAAACATTTCATATGCCAAGAGTGCTGAATTTATTCCTGTAGGGTACACTGTGGTTAGTACACTGTGTGCTTAATGAGTCTCTGTTTGGACATAAAGCTTGACTTTGAGCTCCTTTAAATCTAAACCATCATTATTTTCCTAATGTGAGTTTTCCGAAGCCTTGCCAGGCATGAGGTCCGCTGGTGCTTTAACTCTTGGAAGACTGGTGGAGTTTTCATCTGGCCGTGGGAGTTTCAACAAAATCAATCTTGGGTTTTGTAAAATCACTTTACTTTTAAGAAGTCAAGCCCAGCCTTTGAAAATCGTTAGGATCTTTTGCAAGACTTTTAAGAAAATTATTTTCTTAGAGTCAAGTCTAGTTTTCTTTAAAGATTTATTTTTTATTATTTATGTAATAATTATTATTTGGAAATGGTACATGGATGTGGATGTCCGCAGAGGCCACAAGAGATGTCAGATCCCTTGAAGCTGAAGTTACAGGTGAGTCACAAGATGTGGATGCTTGAAACTGACCTCGGGTTGTCTGTAAGAGCTGCAAGCACTCTTAACAACTGAACTGCCTCTTGAGCCTCATTTACAAAAAAATATGCTACTCTCATGGGAAAACTGGGCAAATGAATCAGTTTCCCCTGTTGATAGGATTTAAGCAATGCTGTATGATGAAAATAGGTAGTATTTTGCTGGTTAGTATCCTTCCATTGCTTGAAACTGACCTCGGGTTGTCTGTAAGAGCTGCAAGCACTCTTAACAACTGAACTGCCTCTTGAGCCTCATTTACAAAAAAATATGCTACTCTCATGGGAAAACTGGGCAAATGATTCAGTTTCCCCTGTTGATAGGATTTAAGCAATGCTGTATGATGAAAATAGGTAGTATTTTGCTGGTTAGTATCCTTCCATTAGTTTTTTTCTCCTGCTACAAATATTAAAAAAAAAAAAAAAAGAACAACAATCAACTAGACATTAACCTCCTACTTAATCAGATGATTCGGGTCATTTCTTATATTAGTTAGTTTTCCATTGCTGTGATAAAATATCATGACCAAAGCAGTTTATGGAAGAAAGAGTTTATTTTGGCTTATGGTTACAGAGGGTGAATCCATAATGATTAGGAAGGCATGGCATCATGCCAGAAGCAGGAAGCTTGTTGGTTACATTTTCATCCATGCACAGGAAGCAGACAGGGAGAACAGGAAGTGCAATGAGGCTATAAAATCTCAAAGCATAGCCCCAGTGACATATTTCCAGCAGTGCTCTGCCTCTTGAAGGTTCTATAACCTCCCCAAACAGCACCACCATAATCTCCCAAACAGTGAGAGACAAGTGCTCAAATACATGAGCTTACGGGTGATATTTCTCATTCGAACCATCACATTCAGCCTCTTGGTCCCCATAGAATCATGGCTATCTCATGTTGCAAAATGCACTTAGTCCAACTTTAAAAGTCTCATAGTCTTTAACATTCTTAACACTGTTCAAAAGTGCTATGTCTAAAGTCTGTTTGGAGATTCAAGACGATTTCTTAACTCTGACCCCCTATAAAATAAGAAAACAGATTACATACTTCCAACATACAATGGGACAGGATATATATATGCATTCCCATTCCAAAACGGAGGAAATGTTGGACCAAAGCAAGACCAAAACCTAGCAGGGCAAACACCAAATCCTGTAGCTCCATGTCTGGTGACTGGAACTTTAGTTCCAAAAGGTTTAGTTAGCTCTGGCCCTCCAGCTTTGCTGCCTGCAACATACATCTCTCTCTTATGAAGCTCTCTTTAGCAGATGTCTAATGGCTCTGGCATCTCCAACATCTTGGGGTCTCCACCACAACCAGTCTTGAGTTTCACAGGTTGACACAAAGACCTCTCAGGGCTATCATGCAGGGACTCCAATCCTGTCATACTTTGCTTGGCTTCAGCAGCTCTCTGAACCATGGAGGAAGAATCCATGACCCCCTCAATATTGCATCTTGTCTCCAAACCAGTACCATATGGATGACACTGCCAAGTTCAGCTGCCAGCTTGAGATTGACTCTTGTCCCTTGGACTACATTAGCAGCAGCTTTTGTATGCAGTTGTTTTCCAGAAGCAGGAAGCCCCCTAAACATTTTTCTTTTACAAACTGGAGGCTTAGTTGGGTGGGGTCTCGTTCTCAGGGAATCTTTCTTGCCTTTCCAACACAGAGCAGGTATCTTTTATTTAATGACACTAATCTTCTTAACAATTATAGTCTCTCAGCACGTTTTAGCTGCAACATTAAGCTTCCTAGTGTTCTTTTCTTTCCAAACTACTCGTTTTTCATTTGTGGCTCTTTTTCACTGTAGATATGTATGTGTAATCATAATAACCATTCCACAGACTCAATGCTATGCTATATTGAAATTTCCTCCACCAAAGAAATTAGTTCATTGCCTTTTAATTTAGCCTCAGGAAAGTTTGAGGACATGGACAGAAAGCAGCCCAATTCATGTGACAAAAAATGTCATATGAATGGTCTCTAGCCCAGTTGTTGATAGAGAGTCTTTGTTCCCCTCCGAAACTCCACGAATGGCGCCTCCTTGGTCTGCTTTAGCCAGTACTACTGTCTTCCAGGCTCCTACTAGAATGACCTATTAAGCTCTCCTTACAGCATTAAGCTGCTTTCCTAGTCAAAAGTTCCAAACTCTTCTACGTTCCTCAAAACTAAAACAAAAGAACAGCAACAAGAAACCAAAACCACTCAGCTTGGTCAATTTCCTCATAGCAACAGCTCCACTTACCTGGTTGCCAGCTTCTCTCTTTGTTATTTTTCCTCTGCTGTGAAAAAAGGCCATGATCAAAAACTACTTAGAGAAGAAAGCATTTATTTTGGCTTAGTGGGAGAGAGAGAGAGAGAGAGAGAGAGAGAGAGAGAGAGAGAGAGAGAGAGAGAGAGTCCATAATGACTGGAAACACGTTGTGTGGATGGCTGGTTACATTTTGACACACACTCAGGAGACAGAGAGGGAGAGCAGGAAGTGGAGTGAGGCAATAAAACCTCCAAGCTCGCCTCCAGGGACGCGCTTCCTCCAGGAAGGCTCCACCTCCTAAAACTTCCATAACCTCTCCAAACAGTGCACCAACTTGGGGACCAAGTGTTCAAATACATGAGCTTATGGGAGACATTTCTCATTCAAACCATCACACTTATTGTTTCTGGGTTATACAAAGGATTATCTTTTTCCTGAGCTAAAGAAGTGGTTTTCTCTTCCTGTGTAGTCATCATGATTAGGTGGGGCAGATGATATCACCTCATGATTGTGGTGTTTGGGAGGCGTTTTCTCATAGGAGTTCTGTGCTACCACAGTATTGTAGGCCAAAAAGCCCAGGAACTCTGACTGTTGGTCTCCACACTTATATTTTTCCTCTTTCATTAAAACTTATGGTGTGTTGAGGCATTGAATATTATACAGAGTATATATCTTCCATAATATGAAGATCAATAAAAGGGAAACTATAACAGGGAAGATTTAAATTCAGAGTAAGGCAGAATTCCTAGAATGCTGAGACTGTTAAGGGGTTTAACATTGATGGAGCACCTTCTATGAACATAGACTTTACATATATTATTTGATTCTGATACCTACCACGTGAGGGAGATATTCTCCTTCTTGAAATATGAAATGGAAACTGAGAGAATGGGAAGTATTTCAGCTGAGTGAGGGAGGATGCTGATAAAGATCAGGGCTAAATACAAATGGTTAGAATGGCTTTTAAAAATTTTCTTTTCATACGAAAGTCTTCAAATTCTTATCATAGCAGTTTAGGTTCATTTAATTGAGGTCTGAAGGTGAAACTAATGGAAAGAGAACTCTTCCAGGGTGAGGAGACCCAAGCACAGGTCCAAGTTCTAGTTTCAAGGTGGAGATAGTGAGACACTTGCTTACTTCATTAGAATCTGGTTAATTGCAAAGCAGTATTTCCAGGCAAGATTCTAGATTGAAAACGAAAATGTTAGTCTTGACTTCAATAGAATGCAATTCCAAATTTTCCTCTACTGTTTACTCTACCAAATCTGATTCTGGTGGAAGTGGTTACTAGAATTCACACATTAAAAAAATCAACATGACATGGGTGTCAGTATAAGTATAATTAATATTTGCTACTGAGTTATCAAAACAAGGGGATATGGATAACTCCTATTTTGTGGCAAAAACGAAGAAGTTGTAGCTTTTGGATTCAACTGTTACTAGGCAGGCAGGCCCCCATGAAATCATCTTTCTCAGCCTTACTCAGGGGGGAGGTAGGATATGCATTTCTATGTTATGAATAAAACAATAGAGGTTGAAGTTATGTGATTTTTCCCAAACACAGAAGGCTCCCCTGGACAAGAGTAGAGTCGCTGACCTTCTAGTACAATGTTTTCTGGATTGCAAAACACCCAGCCAGTCATGTCTTTGGAGGTGTCTCTTCAAAGAGATCATATAGTTTTGAATTCCCTGACCTGCAAATGACTCTCCTTCATTTTATCAGTTGAACATTGTTCAATCTACAAGTGATAACTAAGACTGTCTGAAGCACATGTTTCCTCTAAAGCAATCCCTTGCACTGCATTTTCTGTTCCTGGATGGCTGGATGCAGAATCCCTGGGGATCCCTTGGTGTTCAGAACTAGGTGGACATCGATTTCTTCTGAAGCAGGCAGTGGACACAGCATTCCTTTCCAACTAAACTTTCTCAGTAGTGTCAGATTCTTTCTTCTTAAATTAAAAAAATAGCTAAGAAAACCAAAACTGTA
>NW_008359442.1:1398599-1417998 GCF_000622305.1 Nannospalax galili | reverse complement strand
ATGTTTAAATAAGGGAAACATATCCCTCAAAAATTTTTATTTCTTTATGTTGAAAACATTCAAACTTCTTTCTTCTGGCTTTTTGAAATATACATTACTGTTATCTATTGTCACTCTCTTGTGTGCAATAGCACACCAGAAGTTCTTATCTTCTTAGTCCCATCTAACTACAATAGTAGATATTGGTCACCTCCCTCCTCACCCCACTCCTTTCTCCCTAATCTCTGTTAACTAGCATTTCAACTTTAAGGAGATCAACATTTTAGATTTCAAATCAAAATGAGATCCTGCAATTTCCTCCCTCCCTCCCTCCCTCTCTCCCTCCCTCCCTCTCTCCCTCTCTCCCTCTCTCCCTCCCTTCCTCCACCCTCCCTCCACTTTTTCTTTCTTTCTTCTTATTCAAGTTACTCTTGAAATCACAATCATTCTATCTCAGACTCATGAACATCAGAATTAGTCACTATGCTTTACTGACTTATTTCATTTAATATAACAATCTCCATATCTGACCATGTTATTATGAATGAAAGGATTTCATTATTTTTATGGCTTGGAGTTCCATCATGCATGTGTACCATGTTTTCTTTAGATTTATCAGTTAATGGACACTTAAGCAGTTTCCATTGCATTTGATTATTGTGAATAGCACTGCAATAAAATCGGGGTGGTACAAATGTCTCTGAAGTATGAATTTCACTGGCTGCATACCCAGCAGTGGGATTTGGGTAATCATACTGTAGCTCTATTTTGTATTTTTTAAAAAAGATTTCAAAATTTTAATGTATATGAATGCTTTGATGGCATGTGCCATGTATATGTCTGGTGCCCATGGAGGACAGAAGAGGGCATTGGAGCCCCTGGAAGCGTAGTTATAGACAGTTGTAAGCCATCATGTGGGAGCTGGGAACTGAACTCAGGTCTTTGTAATAGTAGCCAGTGCTCTTAATGGTTGAACAATCTTTCCACACCTTCTTCTGTACTTTTAAAGGAAGATACATACTGTTTTCCATAATGGCTCTACTACTTTAAATTCCTCCCAATAGTATGCAAAGGTTCCCTTTTCTCCATTTCTTCACCAGCATTTATTATCCTTTGTCTTTTTTAGAATACTCATTTGCACAAGATCAAGGTAAGATCTCATTGTGGTTTTGATTGCATTTCTTTGATGATTAGTGATATTCAACATACTTTTCATACACCTGCTGCATTTGTATGTATTCTTTTAAGAAATGTCTATTCAGATCTTTTGCCTTTTTTTTAGATAGGGTCTCACTGTGTAGCCCTGGCTAGCCTGGAACTTTCTATATAGATTAAGCTGACATTGAACTCACAGAGATCTGCCCTACCTCTGCCTTTCAAGTGCTGGTATCAAAGGTGTGTGCCACCATGCTTGGCTTTTTATCTTTTTAAATTTTTTTTTGTCTTTTTGAGACAGAGTCTCCATGGAACCCCAGCTGGCCTGGAACTCACTGTGTAGACCAGGCTGGCCTTGAACTCACAGAGATCTGCCTGTCTCTGCCTCTTGAGTGCTAGGATTAAAGACATGCACCACCACGCTGCCTTCTTTTTTTGAATTTTTAAAGCAGGTTACTGTTATTTTCATTAATTATTGAATTTTGAGAGTTCTTTAAATATTCTAAATATTGACCTCTTGTCAGCTTTATAGTTTGTAAGTATTTTCTCCCTTTTTGTTGGTTATCTTTTTAGTTAAGTAATCTCATCACTGTACTTTGCTTTTGTTTCTTATGCCTTTGGGATTTTGTTCATAAAATTACTTAAAAATTACTTTTTTTTGTGTTTGAGTATTTTATCTACATGTATGTAAGTGCACCAGTGTATGTAGTGCCCATGGAGGCCAGAAGAGGGTGTCAAGATCCTGGAACTAGATGATTGTTAACCACCATGTGTGTGCTGGGAACTGAACCCAGGTCATTTGCAAGAGCAGTCAGTGCTCTTAACTGCTGAGCCATCTTTCCAGCTCTTCCATAAAATTATTGCTTAGTCCAATGTCACAAAACTTTCCCTCTGTGCTTTCTTGTAGTAGTTTCTAAGTCATGCATTTCATATTTAAGTACTTAATCCATTTTGATTTGATTTTTGCAACTGGTGAGAAATAGGGATCTAGTTTGATTCTTTTGCATGACTATACCCAGTTTTCCCAGCACCATTTACTGTAAACAATGTCTTTTTTCCCAATGTTTATTCTCAATATCATTGTTGAAAATCAGTTGGTTATAGATATACAGGTTAGCATCTAGGCAGTTTATTCTGTTTTATTGGTTTATTTTTATACCAGTACCATAATGTTTTGGTTACTATAGCTTTGTGGAATATTTTGAAGTCAGTAAATGCCTTTGTTTTTCTTTTCCTTTCTCCTTGAGATTTCTTTAATGATTTGAAGCCTTTTTTTGTTCCATTTGAATTTAAGGATTGCATTTTCTACTTCTGTGAATAATGTAATTGGCAGTTGATCAGAGATTCCATTGAATCTGTAGATTGTTTTGAGTAGTTGTAGACATTTTAATAATGTTGATTCATTTAATCCATGAACATGGGATGACTTTCCATTTGTTCGTGTTCTATTTTCGTTCATCAGTGCTTTATAGGGGTGTGTGTGTGTGTGTGTGTGTGTGTGTGTGTGTGTTTGAGACAGTGACTCCCTCTATCCCCAGCAGGCCTGGACCTCACCATGTAGACCAGGCTTGACTTGATCTCACAGAGATTCACCTGTCTCTGCTTCTTAAGTGCTAGGATTAAAAGCATGTGCCACCATGTCTGGTCCAATGTTTTATATTTTTAAAAAATTATTACTAAATGCTTCATTTTTTTTGTAGCCATTGTGAATGGGATTACATTCTTGATATCATATTTCAGAGGATTAGTTATTGATGTATAGCCACGTGTGGTGGTTTGAGTAAGAATGTCCTCCCACAGGTTCTAAGTATTTGGACATTTTGTTCCCAGTTGAAGGTGTTGTTTTGGGAGGTCTTCCCTTGCTGGAGGAAGCATGTCATTGGAAGTGGCTTAAAGCATTCTTAAGTCCTACCAAATTTCCTGTCACCCTCTGCTTCCTGTGCCTGCTTGAAGATGTGAGTACTTGTTTTCTGCTCCAGCTACTTCTTACCATCATGCCTCCCTGCCTTGATGGACTCTGATCCCTCTGGAACTGTAAGATCGAATAAACTCTTCCTTTTATAAGTTCCCTTGGTCATGCAACAGAAAAGCAACTAATACACAATGCTACTGCAACAGAAAAGTAACTAAAACCCAGTGCTGCTGAGTTTTTGTAGGTTGATTTTGTGTCTGATGTTTTGCTAAATTCGTTTATTAGTTTAATAATTTTCTTTGGTGGAATTTTGAGACTTTTTATGTGTAAGATCATTCCATCTGACCAGGGACAATTTGACTTCCTCTTTTCCAATCAAGATGAACTTTGGGTCTTTCTTTTGCTTGATCCTGTAGCTAGGACTTCCAGTATGGTATTGAAAAAAACATGATTAAAGTGGGCATCTTTGTCTTTTCCCTAAAATTAGAGAAATAGTTTTTACCCATTCAGGATGATGCTTACTTTATTATATAGGGCCTTCATTATGCTGAAGTGTATTCCTTTTATATCAATTTTTATCATGAAAGATGTTGAATTTTATTAAATACTTTTTAATAATTGCAACTGATATTATTGTAGGGTTTGGTCCTTCACATGTGTATATTAAATTACCTCTGGGATTAATACAATTTTATAACAGTGATATATATGTATATGTGTGTGTGTGTGTATCTATACACATGCCTGTGTATGTGTATATAGAGAGTGTATATGGAGTATGTATACATGTGTGTGCACATGTGTGGGTGGGTGCATATATCCACATGTGTATGCATGCATATGGTGGTAGATATCAGGTTGTTTGGTGTCTTCTTCAATACTGGCTATTGCTATTGATCATGGTTACCCTCTAGAACTTGATGGTAAGACCCTAACACTGAAGAGACTACATACATGAGTTGCAGAACAAACATGGAGAAATCAAGCTGATACTGACCTAAAAACATCATCTCTACTGGCTAGCTTTCATAGTGCTTCAAGGTGCTATACAGGCAACTGGAAGAGAAAAGTAATCATCAGCTTGGCCTAGCTGTGAATCCTGTGAGCTACAGTAATGACTGGCTTGATGACAAATGTTCAATGGTCCAATGGTGGCATGAATATTATGGAAGTAACCAATCAATTTCTAATAGGATTTAAGGCCTGCTTCACAAGATGGAACTCATACCTTGCACTGTTATTCTGTGGTCAGGCAAGTCACTGGCCATAGGGGAGAGCCTACTACTATCATTCCGATAAATGGACATATCATTAAACCAACTTCTAACGACTTACTGTTATATACATAGATGATTGCATCTCTCATCTCTCACCAGAGAAGGCTCTTTTTACAGCATATGATGATTAACACAGGAACTCACAACTGTTCAATGTTCATGGAATAACTGTGGAGTGTTGTCTTAAATGGGAAGCCTATATCATACCCTCTCCTTCAAAGGCTCAGGGATCATTGTGGAAGAGGAGGAAGAAAGATCGTAAGCCCCAGAGGTGGTAGATGACTACAAAGACGTCATGTTTTCTGTACACAACAGGAATGCTGCACATATGAACCCAAAATGTTTGTATTGGCATGCACAAGACCTGTACAAGATCAAGCCAGACAAAAACCCAGTGTGATTGGGACAAGAAACCCCAATCACTAGGTGAGGAACTATTGGCAGTTGATAGCTGTTAAAAGATGGAGATTCAGTTTTCCTTAAGGGTGTGATACTGGGTAAGTTAACCATACTCTAGGAATGGACCCACACCCAAGAGTGTTTGGGGAACACAAATTAGATTTGATAGACCCTTCTTATGATGTATGTTTTGCATTGATAGGCCTTTTAAAAGTAAATAATAGAGGGCATGAAGTCAAGGGGGAATAATAAAGTGGGGGGTGGACCTGAGAGGAGATGGGGGAGGGGGTCTGAGTGATCCAAATACATTGCATGAAATTATCAAAGAATCAATAAAAATATTTTTAAAATGTAAATTACATACACACATAGAATTTTCAAAGAATACAAATATTCTAAAAGTAATTATAATGGTAACAATAAAATAATTTTAAAAATGAAAAAACAGAATAATAAAACCCCTGAGCACCATTCTTATCAGTCATGTACAAAGCTTCCTCTTCCCAATTGTGAGCATTTATTGTGATTTATTTTCTTGCTGATAGTCATTCTGACCGGGGTGAGGTGAAGTCTCAAAGTGGTTTTTATTTTTGGTTTCATATTTTAAAAATTTCTTATAATTAAATAAATCTTATTTTCTTAGATTATGTGTATATGTGTGTGTCTGAGTGTGGGTTGTGCATATGAGTATGGTGCCTTTAGAGGCTAGAAGAGGGCATTGGAGCCTGTGAATCTGGAGTTACAGGTGGTTGTGAATTGTCTGAAATGGGCGTTGGGAAATGAACTAGAATCTTCTGCAAGAGCGGTATGAGCTCTTAACCACTAAGCCTTCTCCAGCCTCCAAATCTTTTTTTTTTGACAGGGTCTCCCTATAGTCCGAGCTGGCCTAGCACTCCCTACGTAGACCAGGCTGGCCTTGGACTCACAAAGATCTGCCTGCCAATGCCTCCCAAGTGCTGGTATTAACTGAATTCTTTAAAAAATATTTTTATTGATTTGGGAGTTCCACATAATGTACTTTTATCATACTCAAACTTCCCTTCCCCTCTCCAGCCCTATCTTACTACCCCACAACTTCATGTCCTCTATGTTTGTTTTCCACTTATTATTTATTATTTTTGAGACAGGGTCTCCCTGTAGCCCCAGCTACCCTATAAATCACTATGTAGACCAGGCCGGGCTTGATCTCACAGATCTCCCCCTGCCTCTCTCTCTCTCTTTCTCTCATGTGCTGGATTAAGGGTGTATGCCACCACATATGACTTATTTGCCTTAAAAAAAGGCCTAGTGAGTCTATTCTGTGTTTCCCAAGTGCTTTTGAGTGCTGGTCTATCCCTTAGAGTCTGGTCAACTTACCAGGTGTCTAGTAAGGAAAACTGACTCCTCCCTCTCAACGTTCACTAAATGCCAATAGAGCTTCATCTAGGGTAGGTCTTCCTGCTTACTTCTACCGTTCATGCTGGGCCCCTGTCTGGTTGGGGTTGCACAGGTTTTGTGCATGCTGTCTTAAGCACTGAGGGTTCATATGTGCAACTACCCTGTGGTATCCAGATAACACAGCTTTCTTGTATTCATCTACCACCTCTGGCTTTTACCATATTTCCATTCCTTCTTCCCCAATGATCCCTGAGACTTGGGAGGAAAAGGTATGATATAGGTGTTCCATTTAGGGCTGAGAATTCCGCAGTCTCTTATACTCTGCACACTGATCACTTGTTGGTCTCTGTGTTAATCACCATCTGCTGCCAGAAGAAAGTTCTCTAGTGAGAATTAAGAGATGCACTAATCAATGGGTATAACAAAGTCGTTAGGAATCAGTTCAATACTATGTCCATTTATTTACATATTTTTTACTTTATTTTATTGTGTGAGTGTTATGCCTGCATGTGTGTAAGTGCACCCATATTGTGCAATGCCTTCAGAGGACAGAGGAGGGCGATGGATCCCTTGGCACTGGAGTTACAGATGGTTGTAGCTACCATGTTGTTGCTGGAATTCAAACTTGGGTCTTCTGCAAGAACAGCCAGTACCCTTAACTGCTTGTACAAATGGATACCCAGGTTTCATGGCACCATCTCTCCAGCCCCCTACTACGTTCATTTAGAAGAATGATAGTTGTAGGTTCTCCTCTACAATCTAAGACCTGTAGAGCCACAGGTTCTTGGTCCTGATAACAGTGTCAGATATGGACTCCATCTTGTGAAGTGGACCTTAAATCCAATTAGAAGGTGGTTGGTTATTCTTATAATATTCATGCCGTTACTGTACCATATTGTGCAAGTCAGTTATTGTAGCTCACAAGATTCACAGCTGGCTAAGGCTGATGATTACCTTTCTCTGCCAGTAATATTCATAACACCTTTTAGCAATATGGAAAGCTAGCTTCAGTTTGATTTCTTCTTGTTTGTTCTGTGACTCAGATATGTATTGTCTTCAGCAATAGAGTCTTACCATCCAGTTCTGCTGGGTAACTAAGAGCAATGGAAATAGCCAGTATTGTTTGAGGCTTTCTCTGTCAATAGCTCCAAAAAAGGGAGTCCATTCTTAGCATTTCAATTTCTTATACACACACACACTTTATATAAATATAATATTATATATATTCATTCATAGGTTAGGTAGACCCATATTTTCAGTGGAAGGATAAAAGAACTTTAATTATTAAATAGAATGTTTGTGTTCCAGATTCTATTCCATATTTAAACTACTAAGAGATTGGCTGACACCCGAAAGGTTGTTTTGCTAACCTGTTCAACGGTAGTCCAATCAGATTTAAATTCAGGAAATCCTTTAACCTCACTCATGGGTGGTGTGTGTGTGTGTGTGTGTGTGTGTGTGTATACATATGTACAGATGGACAGAGGTATGTCTCTATTATTTCAACAGAAATTTTGCTCACCGTGTTATCACCATCTTATAGGCAATAGCGTTTATGAAATTGAGCTGAGGCTGCATGTAAATCCTTCTCTGGTAACAGAAAAAGCAGGCATGTGCAGGCTAAAGTTTCACATATTCTATTAAGATCTTTGATACTCTTAGATTTTATTTTTGTGTAGGGTGAGAGATATGATCCAGTTTCATTCCTGTACAAATGGATATCCAGGTTTCCTGGCACCAGTTCTTGAAAAGACTCTTTTTCCAGTGCATGTTTCTGACATTGTGGAATTTAGGTAGCTGAACTGTGTGGGTTTATTTATAAATCCTTAATCCTATTCCATTTGTTCTGGGGCACTTTGATAAAAGTTGCTTTCTCAAACACTTCCTGGAGCCTCTTCTGTTGCACTGCAGGAAAGATTACTTAAAAGCAAAGTTTTTGATTCACTACTCCAAGTGCGATTCTACTCTCCCATCTTTGACCTTTCTTTCCTGGGTAGTGTAGTGAAACAGATCCCCGATCAATTTCTGCCCCCTGCTTTTCTTCAGAGATTTTCTTTGCTTCTGCTTGTGTCTTAAATTCTACAAGCAATCCCTTTTCTCTTTAATTCCTTTAATCCAGACTGAATGGTGTGGCTGGTTCCACATCTCCTACTTTCTGTTTTTCGGCCCCAGAGCTTCTTTCTGGTTAGTCATTTCTTTTTTCCATTTTTCAGGTGCTTCTTTACCAGGCTTTTCTTCCTCTTCCTCTTCATCATCATCATCTTCACCTTCCTCCCCTGCATCATCTTCCTCCCCATCACTGTCCTCATCATCTTCTCTAGCCATTCCTTTGGCTTTCCCAGGAAGCACTTTAGCGGGAGCTTTCTTTCCTTTGGCTGGTGTGAGCTTCATAGCTTCTTCAGAGTCATCTTGGCGCCAGTGCTGCACAGTTTTTGTTGTTATTGTGGTTCTGTATTGTAATTTGAGATGAATTATTGTGACACAGGATTACCCTTTTTACTTAGGATTACTTTGGATATTCATGCTTTTTTTGTTTTCATATGAACTTTAAGACAATAGGATTACTTTCCATAGTTCTATGGAGGACATCATTGGGATTGCAGTGGGGATTACATTAATCTGTAGATCTCGTTTAGTAACATAGCCATTTTCACAATATTAATTCTGCCAATTCATGAGCATGGGAAGTCTTTCTATCGTCTAGTGACCTTTTCAGTTTCTTTCTTCAGTGTCTTAAAGTATTTGTTGTACAGTTCTTGCACCTCCTTGTTTAAGTTTATTCCTAGGCATTTTTTGAAGCTAATGTGAGCGGTGCTACCCACATTTAGGGTGGATTTTTTTTTCACCTCAGTTAATCCAATCTAGAATCTCTCTTACAGACTTGTTCATAGATTTTCCTTTTATGTGATTCTAGATCTTGCCAAGTTGAGAATCATTGTTAACCATCACAGAACTGCCTTATAGTTGAATCTCTAAAGTTCTGATGTTATACGTTAATTTTCATTTTATGCTAGGAATTTTAAAACTTCCTTCCTGATTTTTATTATGACCTATTAGTCATTCAAGATCTTCTTGTTTAGATTCCCACATTTTTTAGATTCTTAGTTTTTCTTGTTATTGATTCCTAGTTTTATGTCACTATGATCCTACAAGATATGAAGAATTATCTCGGTTATTTTGTATTTGCTAAGGCTTGCCTTGTGACATAGAATCTGCACTATTTTAAAGAAGGTTGTGTATTACATGTTGGTTAGATAGAACCATTTAATCTATGGTGTAGTTGAACAGAGAAGTTTTTTGATTTTTTTTTTTTTTAGTTTAAATGATTAAAGGTAAGGATGGGGCACTGATGCCTGTCAGGGCCTGTGTGCTCTATTATGCTCATGATTGTTTGTTTTATGAAATTGTGAGCCCTAACATTTGGTGGCTACAATTTTGCTTTCCCTGTAAACAAAGCTGACCTAGAATGCACTGTGTAGACCAGGCTGGTCTTGACTTCACAGAGATCCCCCTGCCCCTGCCTCTTGAGTGCTGGGATTAAAGGCTTGTGTCATCATGTATGACTTAGTGTCTCCATTTTTATAAATGTTGTGTATTTAATGGATTGTTCCCTTTATTAACATGCAATGACCTTATTTACTTCTTCCGACCAGTTTTGAAGTCTACTTTGTCAGGTATCAGAATAGCTATACTAGCTTGTTTTTGGCTTCCATTTGTTTGATAGATTGACTTTTATCCTTTGCCTCTCAGTCTGCAGATGCCTTTACCAGTGAAGTCTGTTCTTAGATTTTCATCCTGTCACCTAGTCTGCATCTTTTTATTGGTGATTGAAGACCACTTGCATTTAATATTATTATTGAGAGAGATTTGTTAATTCCAGTAATTCTGCTGATCGTTTTTGTGGTTGGATTGCTTGTTATTTTCTTTCCCTACTTAGTACTAAGTATTTATTGGTTTTTTTTGGCAGACATGATGGATTCCTTTTCAGCTCTCCTTTGTTCATGTATCCTCATGAAGTTATTTCCTGTGGTCTCATGGTTGAGACTTTCTCCTCTGTATATAATATTAATTTATACATCTCCTTAAGTTTTGGCTTGGCATTCATAAACTGACTTAGTTTTTGCTTATCATGAAATGTTCTTAATTCTACATCAATTTTAAGGGAGAATCTTGCTGGGTACATCTTGTTTGGCATTAATTTACTTTGAGGCTTTCAAATATATGGTTTCAAGTTTTCCTAGCCTTTCACATTGCTAAATTCACATTCACAAAATTCTGCATTTTGTCTTTGTATGTGATCTGGTGTTACCCTTAGGGCTTTAATTTTTAAAATTAAATTATATTCATATTTATGTGTGTGTGTGTGTGTGTGTGTGTGTGTGTGTGTACACCTTCAGAGGCCAGAAGAATGTGTTAGATCTCTTGGAGCTAGAGTTAAATCAGGTGGTTATGAGCCACCTAATGTAAGAGCCAGGAATTGAACTCAGGTCATCTGTTAGAGCAGTATATGCTCTTAACTACTGAGCCATTTCTCTAGGTCTTTATCACATTTTATTTATTTTGTGTGTATGTTCATGTGTGTGTATGTGTACATGCCACAATGCTCATGGGGAGTTCAGAGGACAAATTTAGGAGCTGGATCTTTCTTTCTACCATATGGGTCCTGGGGATTGGTGATTGTGGTGGTTCGAATGAGAATGTCCCCTGTAGGCGTCAAGTATTTGGACATTTTGTCCCCAGTTAGTGGAGCTGTTTTGGGAGGTTTTAGGAGATGTGACCTTGCTGGAGGAAGTATGTCATTGGGGATGGGCTTTAAGAATTCTTAAACTTGATGGATTTCCAGTTGCTTTCTGCTTCCTGTGCCTGCTTGAAGATGTGAATGCTCCTCTTTCTGCTGCAGCCACTTCTGCCACCATGCCTCCCCGCTATGATGGACTATTGCCCCTTTGGAACCATAAGCTCAAATAAACTTTTCTTCCTATGTGGTCCTTTAATCATGGTGTTTTATTACAGCAACAGAAAAGTAACTAATACAGAGGCTTGTACCAGTGAGTGGGTTGTTGGCTGTGAAAAACCTGACCATGTGGGTTTTGGGGAGAATGTTGAAGACTTTGGATGTTTAGATTGGAAAAGTGGTTGATTGCTGTAAACAGAGCTTAATCAGCCATTCTAGTAGGAGCCTGGAAAAACGTAGTGCTGAGAACAATGTAGTTTCAGAGGGAAAATAGGACTTAAGCAGAAACTGGGATATTTTGGCAAAGAGTCTGGCTGGAGTCTGCCCACAGCCTAAAAGCTTGCCTTGAGGCTAAGTTAAAAAGCAATGGACTAATTTCTTTGGTGGAGGAAATTTCCAGACAGCCTAATGTAGAAATGGTGGTGTAGGCTATTAGTGGTGAATATTATGCAGATCTACAGTAGAAAAGAACAAGTGGGCAGAAAGAAATACAAAATTTACAGTTTGGTTTGAAAAGAGCACTAAGAAGATTAAGGTTGATGCCAAGGCATGTGCTGAGAGGCTCACTTCGATAAGGAGATTAAAATGTTTAAAGAGAGGCCTAGAGATTTTCACTTAAATAATCTCAAGGTACCTTCTGGGCAAGACCACACCAAGCTAAGCCTCCAACTTGTTAAAGAAAAAAGCCTAAGGCATTTTCTCATAGAAAACTGCAACCCACAAAAACTGCAAATGTGGATGAAGCAGGCCAGACTCCAAGCCAGACTGGTAGCCAAACTTGGCAATGCCGTTCTTGAGTTGCTGGCTTTAAAGGTACAAAAGATGCAAGAGTGAAGGGGTCATTGATTCTTCTGTGGTTTCAGAGAGCCATTGAGGCTAGGCAGCATGCAGCAGGGGAGTTCTTGCATAAAGAAGGCCTTGGCAGGCCAAGAGGCCCTAATAGGCCAGTGCATGAAGCTGTGAAGGTGAAGCCTGGTTGGTAATGGAGGCACTAAGAAGATGATGGAGATGCTAGAGTCATGAGACATCTACCAAGGAGAGCTGCAGACAGGGAGTGGTACCTGCCCAAGAGAAAAGTGTATGTTTTATGCAATAAAGTTGGAGGGGCTGAGTCATCTAGCCCTTTGGAAGTAAAGTCCCAGAAGTCTGACATGGAGCTACTGGATTTGGTGTTTGCCCCACTGGATTTTGGTCTTGTTTCAGTCCAGTATTTCCCCAAAATGCCCCATTTCCCCCTTTTGGAATGGGAATGTGTATCTGGCTCCATTGTATGTTGGAAGTATGTAATTTGTCTTTTGATTTTACAGGGTCTTACAGTTAAGAGATGATCTTGAGTCTCAGAATAGACTTTGGACTCTGGACTTTTGAATGGTATTGATAATGATAAAAGCTATATGGACTTTTGAGATTGGACTAAACGCAGTTTGCATTTTATATAGTCATGAGGCTATGGGGGCCAAGTAGTGGAATGTGGTAGTTTAAAGGAGAGTGTCCCCTATAGGCTCCAAATATTTGGACATTTTGTCCCCAGTTAGTCAAGCTGTTTTGGGAGATTTAAGAGGTATGATCTTGCTGGAGGAAATATTTCATTGAGGGTGGGTTTTGAGAGTTCTTAAGCCTTGCTGGATTTCCAGTCACTTTATGCCTCCTGTGCCTGCTTGAAGATGTGAATGCTCCTCTTTCTGCTGTAGCCACTTCTGCCACCATGTCTCCCTGCCGTGATGGACTCTTGCCCCTTTGGAACCATAAGCTCAAATAAGCTCTCCTTCCTATGAGGTCTTTTGGTCATGCTGTTTTATCACAATAAATGAAAAGTGACTAATAGAGTGATTGTCAGGGTGCTGGCAGGAGACTTGACTCTCTGAGCCTTACAGTGGTTTAAAAGTTTTTTTTGATTGAAAAAATTATGTGCATGAGTATTTTGCCTGCCTGTATTTTAGTGCATCCACATCATGCAAAGCCTGTGGAGGTCAGAAGAAGGTATCAGATCCCCTGGAACTGGAGTTACAGGCAGTTGTTAGGTACCATGTGGGTGCTTGGAGTTGAAGCTTGGTTCTCTGCAAGAGCATCCAGTGCTTTCAACCATTGAGCCATCTCTCCAGCCCCTTAGAGCTTTTAATTTTTTTCTCTGTGTTTTTGGAGAAGGCATCTTACCTTGCTTTTTCATGTCTCATTTCTGTGTTTTGATTTGCACATCTGTTATTTTGAATATCTCTCCTGTTTTTATTTTGGGGATCTTCTTTATCTTTACCAGCTATGGATCCTGTGAGTTACAATGACAGTTGGCATGGAAAGATATGCCCATTGGTGCAATAGTGGCATGAATGTTGTGGGAGTAATTAACCACTTCCTGTTTGGATTTAAGGTACACTTCAACAAAATGGAACCCATACCTGACACTGCTATCAGGCCTAGGAACTTGTGGCTAGACAGGTCATAGGTCATTGGGGATAGCCTACTATTATTATTCTGCTAAGTAGACATAGTAAACTGACTACTAATAACTTATTGTTATATCCTTAGATTAATGCATCCCAGTACTGTGGTTGCTTCCCACATGCCCCATACAATTGGGAGATAACAACCATCTGTAGCTCAAGTTCCAGGGGATCTGAAGCCTGGCTTCCATGAACATTGCACTCATGGATGCACTTACATACATGTAGGCAAAACGTTCATGCACATAAAATAAAAATAAAAATGCAGTAAAGGGAAGTACTGCTAAAGGTAAATAAATATATGAAGGGGAATGAAAAATAAAATCGTACATTAAAATACAATAAAGTAAAAATACTTCTAAATGTGAATTAAAGAGGGGAAAAGAAGGAAATACAAACCCCCCCAAGGGAAAGAAGTGTTCTTTCACAGCTTCTTTCTGGAAGCTCAAAACTTATTGACCTCGTGGACTCTTGTCTTTCCTATGGCTTATGCTGACTGAGCTTGTTTTGGACAAGTATTGACATACACCAGAATTGCTTCATTTAGTAACATCCTTTCTTTCCTTTTCAGGGTTCTCTGCTTATTGCACTTAGCTTTGCGATCTGTGGGCTAGGCAGATTTTCTCACGCTCTTAAGATCCCCCAGATTGTAACTCCCTAGTGTTGCTCATCTGTCTGAGGGTTATCTCCCAATTGTATGGGGCGTGTGCGAAGCAACCACAGTACTGGGATCTGTACAGGCAGAGGACCTATCTTGGAGCTTTCAACATATCCCAAGCATTAATTACCCTCTTAGAAGAATGTACTTCAGCGTTCTCCAGCTCTACAGCAGTGAATGACAGACAGGTGGCTGCAGAGGTTAATCCATCTACTGACTTAGGCTCAGGGTTATCAAATCCCAGCATCATTCTCAGTTGATGAGATCAGTCTAGTCACCAAGGGTGGGGTTATGCACTTCACTGCCTCAGCCAAGCCTCTTACAGCCTGTGCTTTTCAGCTTGTCATCCTCTGGCCCCACCACTTTCCATGACTGCATACCAGGTTTTTCTTACCCTAGTACCATGATAGGTTAAATTCAGGCTTCCTGGTCTGTGGTTGTTCCCTGATCTCACGCCCCCAAGGAGAGTTCAGCTTTTTAATTGAGAATTTCACACCTGCATATAATGCAGCTTGATCAAATCCATTCTCTTTGCTCATTCCAATTTCTGCCTTATTCCTTCCCCCACCATTTCTTCCCAACTTCATGTGCTCTTTTTTCAACAATAGGATCCTATTTAGAATGAGACACTTCACTTCTGCCCTCTGATTCATACAAGAGTGACAAAATGGAATTCTCCTCCACTGCTGACTCATCTTCAAATCCATATTCTGCAGCTGGATTTGAAGCTTGTGAGGGCTGTGACTTGTCCTGAGAGTAGGGTTGCCAGGCTCTTTTCACCAGGGATGACTGGCTCACCTTTGGATGGGGTTCCTGCCTTACCTCCTCATTGCCAGGAAGCTGGGTGGCTGAGGTTGTGTTGGGCTTGGCTTCTTTTGAGGGTATTGCTTATTTTCAGCAGTTTTCAGTGGTTCTATCGGGGCCTTTGTGGTTTTGGAACTCTTTGGAATGAAGTTTCCTTTTCTATTATCTCTCCTTTCCCTTTTCTTTTTTAAACATTATTTATGTGAGTGAGTGTTTTGCTTATATGTGTATATGTGTACCATGTGCATGCCTGGTACCCCTGGAGGCCAGAAGAGGGTATGGGATCTATCCCCTGGCACTAGAGTTAGTGCCGATGGTTGTTAGCTCCATGTAGGAGCTGGGAACGGAACCTGGGTCTTCTGCAAGTGCACCAAGTGCTCTAATCATTGAGTCATCTCTCCAGCTCTTTCTTAGTTATCATCTCTGACAGATTCATTTTTTAAAGGAATGGAGGAAAAGAAAAGGGAGCACAGAATTTTAGAATAGAAAGTGAATACAAATGTAATTTCTTCTACTATGTGCTTGTATTAGAAAACACCACGACCAAGGCGACTTATAAAAAGAAGAGTTATTTGGGTTTATAGTTCCAAAGGGATGAATCCCTCATGGTAGGGAGGCATGGCAGGAGGCATTGAATAATTGGCTACAGGCCACATGTAGCCCAGGGCCAATAGATTGTGAACTCCTGAGTTACAATTCTTAAAACAGTCTCATATTAGTGGACAGTTGTCTATATTTTTCATTATTTTGAGCGATGCTATCAGGAAATGCTATTACTCCTTCATATGTGGTAACAAAGCCCTAGACTTGGAATCACTAAAGGGTAAGTGTATTTACCATTAGGACAAAGATCATGAAACTACATGTTTTACCTGTAACTCTCACTAGTAAGACTGTTTCCTCAGCCACTGTAAGAACTTCATATTGTCAAAGCTTTCAATTTTTGCTCATTTGATGGATAAAAATATTGTCTCACTTAAAAAAATTGTACTTTCTTCATTTCTAGTGGTGTCAGAAATTTTTAGTCTGTAGTTATCACTTTTTAGGTCATGCAGTAGCTTCCACAAGCTAAATGTGTTAACATGGTGGCTATAGACTTGAAATTGTTGAAAAATTAATATTTTTTTAATGTGTGTAGGTATCTTGCCGGTTTGCATGTAAGCGTACCTGTGTTGTGGAGTGCCTTTGGAAGCCAGAAGAGAGCACTGGGTGCCCTGGAACTGGAGTTACAGATGGTTGTTAGCTGCCATGTGGGTGCTGGGAATTGAACCGGGGTCCTCTGGAAGAGCAGCCAGTGCTCTTAACCACTGAATCATCTCTAGGCCTGGCTGCAGACTTGAAAATAGAGGTGGGGTATAATAGGGGCCATCTGAAAGTCCAGACCTCAAATTAAAATCCATGGCAGAGAACAGATCAGCAGAAGACCTCAGCTATGAAAGACTCGGCTCTAAGAGTCTATGACTCTGGACAAGCTCACAAATAGTAAAGGAACGTCTGTCTAGGCGGCCAGGCCTAGAAATGGGAACAGAAGTAAGAAGTCAGTGCACTCAGTAGCTGGAGTCCTGATCCTGTGGGGTCACAGCTTCTATATGTTCACACGCTCTTACACACAATTCGTGAACTCCAAAATCTATCAAAATCCTGAATTTTTTTTTGTAAAAATATAATCTATGTAAATTTAAAGACTTTTTTCCTGTGTGAAAATTAACACATTTTGAGGCATAAATAACAATGATTTTATGTCATCTCTTGTCTCTCCTAGTACTACTGAAGAGTTAGTGCAAACTATTTGATGTATATCAGATTGCCATAACTTCCCCAAACCCCCCAAATTCTAAGCTCTGAAATAGATCTGTCCTGAAGAGTTTCTGCTAAGGAATTGTGGACTTATAATCAATATCTGACCAGAAGGCTCAGAAAGAATGAGTTCCTTTCCTGCCTCTCTATGGTTTCTGATTTTCTGTTACATCATTTAAATATTCACATTGCACCTGAAATTTTAGTATAAACTCTCGTATTCTTGAGGAGGAACAATATGGATATGAAGCAAAACCCCAAGAGAACCTATGTAATATCTACCTTGTGTAGTCTCTTAATGAAGTTGAAACTGTTTATTGAGACTATGGGGAAAGTATTGATGGATGATCGCTGAGGCTAGATTTGAAAGGCGTTTCAGTTTCTTCCTCAGTCTCCTTGATCTGTGGTTCTGTGGGAAGCCAGCTACCATGTCGTGAGAATGCACACAGCTGCAAGGAAAGGCTCAACTGGAGAGGCACCAACAGGGCTGTGTGAATGAGACACCTTAGAAGTGGATTTCCCCTTGAAGCCTTCAGATGACCTGTTGACCTTGACTGCAGCTGTGTGAGAGACCTACAGTCACAACAGCTGAACCAGATTTCTCCCATATACATGAACCCCAGAAACTGTGACAATAATAAATGACTGCTGTCATTTAACCACCAAGCTTTTGGTAGTTTGTCATGTAGCAATATGTAACTAACACAGTGAGTAATGATCAATGAATAATTGATTGTTTTTTAAGTGCGTCTGTAGTTTGAAAACTTTTCTGCAAACCAATGTGGTATGTGATTCCTACATAGCACTTACTGTGTAATTTGCACATTGGCTAAATTGGTCATCATTTATCTTATATACTTAAATATTTTCTCCTTTTTCCCTCTACCAGATGCTGATGTAGTACGTATTTTTCAGGAAACCCCTATCGTATGACCACTCTAATTTTGGATCCAGAAATAGTTTTGGATTAATTGTCTTTCACTGTGCAAAAAATTACCCCGTGATCATATTTTAGAGCAATGATAGTTCATCATTTCTCAGGATTCTGTGCATTGGCTGTACAAGTCAGCTGGTCTTGCTCAAAATTTTTGTGGCTGTATATTCATCTGGCAGGTCTGCTGGAGCTGGAAAGTTTAAAATGTCTTATTCTTGAGTGTGTGTGTGTGTCCTTGACTTGGATGATCGGAAAGCTGGGACTTCCATTATCATATGACCTCTCATGAGTACTCAGGTCTTAAGAGAGTAAAGATAGAAGTTATAAGGGGTCTTGAGGTCTAAGATCTGGACCTTTCACAATGTTATCTCTACTACATTCTAAATCCAAAGTGGGTCACAAGGCCAGCTCAGATTTAAAAGGATGGAGAAATGGGAACACCACATTGCAAAAGATCACAGATACAAGGAGAAGTAATTCATGGGGTACATTATTATATTGAAACATCACCTTGTAAATATTAATTCACAAGACTTTAGTAGCTTGGATTTTTGGATAAAAAGCCAGAAGGTCCAAAGTAACCCCCATCAAGGACATATATGTGGAGACTCTACTATGTGCTGGCCCTAGAGAAACAAAGTATGGAATCTCATACTTGAAGCAAAAATCTTAATTTTTTTCTAGTCTTTTCAAAGTCAGTTATTTGGGTTCAGTCGGAACATCTTATATAAATGGTGCAACTGACATTTCTTGAGGGGTTTCTGCTGAAGATTCCCCTGCTTATCCCCAGGGTACTTTACTAGAAGATAAATGACGCCACTTGTGAGCTACCGATGCTCTCTGCAGATGCAACTTTATCTTATGCTTTCAGCCTTCATACCTGCCCTTAGGGCATTTGATGGGGCATCTGAGTCCTGTTGGGCTCCACCTGCCTTTCCTGTTACATGCTTTACCACATGGCAAAGATGCCAGGAGTGTACTCTTGTGACCTAGAATAATCGGAGTAGATGTCAGAGGGACAGTATGAAATTGTCTATTGATACTTCATGTGCAGAACAAAGTACTGAACATCAGGTTACAGAGACTTGAATAAGACATTCTTTTGTGGACCATTTGTTTACTAATTGCTTCATCAAAGAAATATGTGATTATCTGTTCGGTGCCAAGAAAACTTTGTACTAAGCATTGAGCCACATTGGAGCTGCCTCAAAGTTGTCTCTACTTTCCTTTTAAAATTCAAATTATGCCACTAGGGAGGCAGAGGCAGTCAGATCTCTGTAAATTCAAGGCCAGTCTGGTCTACATGGTGAAGACTGCCAGGGCTGCCTATTGAGATCTTGCTTCAAACAACAATCCTATTTGCCAGGTCTTGCTGTTATTTCCTGGTCTGTTGAAGTTTCACTCAAGGATTTGTTGCCCATGCCTGTATCCTAGCTCTCTGAAGATTGTCATTGGCATTTTGATGGGGACTGCATTGAACCTGTAGATCATTTTGGTAATATGGCTATTTTAAACAATGTTAATTCTGACAATCCACAAACAAGAGAGGTCTTTCCTTCTTTTAGTGTCTTATTCATTTTCTCTCTTCAATATTTTCATTGTAGAGGCATTTCACCTATCTGGTTAGGTTTCTTCTTAGATATTTTTGAGCCTATTGTGAGATTGTTTTTCTTCTTAGTTTGCAATTAACATAGAAAAGGTTACTGATTTTAAAA
>NW_008359442.1:1396618-1398472 GCF_000622305.1 Nannospalax galili | reverse complement strand
CTGCTGTGGGTGCTGGGATTTGAACCCAGGTCTTCTGCAAGAACAGCCAGTGTTGTTAACCGCTGAGCCATCTTTCCAGCCCCAGAAAAAGGTTACGATTTTTTAAAAAGTAGTTTATTTTTTTTATTTTGTGTGTATGAGTGTTTTGTCAGGATATTTGTAAGTGCACCATGAGCATGCAATACTCTGCAGAGGCCAGAAGAGGGAGTCAAATCCCCTGGAACTTGAGTTACGAATGATTGTTAACCACCACGTGGATGCTGGGAATTGAATTTGGCTCCTCTGGAAGATAAGTAAGTGTTCTTAGCCGCTGAGCCCTCTCTCCAGCCCCAGGTTACTGGTTTTTAATATTGATTTGCTATCTTTTTATTTTGCTGAATCTATTTATAGGCTTGAGAGTCTTTTGGTGGAGTTTTTAGGTTCTTTTGTGGTATGATCCTTCTATACCTGTTTTTATCATTTATCATGAACAGATGTTTAATTTTGTTAAAGGCTTTTCTTATATCTATAGAGATGTTTATGAGATTTTATACTTTATGCTGTTGATGTACTGAATTATGTTAATTGATTTGTGTTTGTTTAATCATCCTTGCATCCTTGGAATTAAACTAAATTGATTATGGGGCATGATATTTTAAAAAATTATTTATTTTTTTGTATCTGTGTCTAGTTTTTTTTTGTCTTTTTGAGACCGGTCTCCCTGTAGCCCCAGCTTGTAGACCAGGCTGGCCTTGAACTCACAGAGATCCACCTGCCTCTGCCTCCCCAGTGCTGGGATTAAAGGTATGCGCCAACATGCCCAACCTCTGTATCCATGTTTAGGGTTTGGGATTAGATAGCCTCTCACGGACCTAGTCCCTGGAGAAAACTGATTGTCCCTCCCTCAGCATCCATTGTTTGTCTGTGGTTCTTCACCTTGAGATGGTGAGGTGGGACACTGTGAAATTACACAGGTACACAGGAGCACCACTAAATAGACTCAGTGCATTAGGTACATGTATATTTATAAGTGTATGTATGTATATGTAACAATAATAAAGAAGAGGACAAGACATTGAGGAGTGGGAGAACATGGGAGGAGATGGAGGGGAACTGTGAAAGATGGAAATAATGCGAGTACAATACTCATGCATGAAATTCTCAAAACTAAGATAAAAAATATATTTAAAAATATATGGAGTTTGTAGTATGTCAATAGTACCTTACTAAAGTTTTAGAATGAAAATAATTATTGTCATTTTTATATGTATGAGTGCTTTGCCTGAATATATGTAAATACACCAAGTGTATGCACTGCCTATGAAGGTCAGAAGAGAGCATAAGATCCCCTGGAACTGGAGTTACAGATGGTTGTCAGCTGCCATATGGGTCCTGGGAACCAAACTCAGGTCTTCTACAAGAGTAGCCAGTGTTCTCAACTGCTGAACCATTTCTCCAGCCTCAGGCATGTGCATGTGCATGTCCTGAACTGCATACACCCTGAGTGGTCCAGCCCCTCTTGGACAGTCCAAGAAAAAATACAAAAACGCATTTGGGGAGCTGACAAGTACTGGTCCACAGCACCACCATTCTCCTAATCTATCTGTGGAAGTAATGCATCCTTTCCTCCCATTTCCTTGAGCTTTAGTGTTAAAGATTAGAAGCAGTTTGCATTTCCCTAATTACTAATGATGTTGAACACTTTTTGAGATGTTTCTTAGCCATTTTTATTTCTTCCTTTGACAACTCTCTGTTTAGGCCTTTAGCCCATCTTTTAATTGCGTCATTTGGTTTCTCAATTCTTTGATTTTTGAGTTCTTTACATATTCTGGATGTTAAACCTCTATCAGATGTATCACCGGTGAAGATTTTTTT
>NW_008359442.1:1394124-1395867 GCF_000622305.1 Nannospalax galili | reverse complement strand
GATTTAAAATTTTCATTGGAGAGACCTTCGGTGTCTTTGGTCAGATTTATTCCAAGGTATTTTATTTTTTTGCAGCAATTGTGAATGGTAGCATTTCCCTGTATTCTTTCTCCAATTGCTTATTATTGGTATACAGAAAGGCTACTGATTTTTGTAGATTGATTTTATAACCTGCCACCGTGTCCCTGTTCAGCATGGAAGAAGTCAAAGCGGTCCATGTCCCAATTCCCTATCAGCAATTTGGGTAACCTCGTCAGAGGATGGTGTGATAAGAATAGGAGGTAAGAATTGGCTAGGCAGTTAGGGTAAAAAAAAAACCCCAAAGAAAAGTAGCCAGTTTCTCAGCTAAAAGTCAAAATGTCCTTGGGCCTCTTAGCAACATACCCTGTTCCAAAGATGAAAAATGACAAAAGTATTTGGGTACTCTTATCTAATCCCTAAAAGATTTTAGGGTTACCTCTTCAGAGGGGTAATGTTAGAGTAGCAAAAAGCCCCATTTAAAAAAGAAAGAGAGTACATGAATTTGTCAGAAAAAAGTGATGGGGAGATATTGAAGGTGATGGAGGGGAGAGAGTGAGTGTGGGTTTGATCAAAACATTGCATGTATGAAATTCTCAATAAAGTATATTTTTAAGTTAAAAAAAATTAGAAGCAGTGGTTGCCTAGCCCCATGTCCTTAAAGTTGATGGAGTCAAAAGTGACTCTCTTTGGTCTGGGAACAACCAGTACCATCTTCTGAGAACAGTGAAAGATTTGCTTAGTAAAGAAGTCACAGGCAGGGCCTGTCTGTGAGCATATCCTGATCCTTCAACTGCGCTGCTGTTACCTCTCTAGGCACAGGGCTGACCACGCAAGGTCCCAGGCTCCACAAGCATGTCCTCTGACTGCTCTTCAGGAAGGCCCATCATTCCACTCTAAAGCAAAAGAATGACCAGACTTCAAGCTCTTGAAAAATGAGTAGGTGGTCACTTGTGCTGGGGCAAACTTCCCTCCTGAAATTTTTGAGAAGGGTAACTCTTCATGCTAAGCCTTCTTCCCTCAGCCACAATCTTACCTCATCACTGTGGAGCACAACCAAAGCCAAGAGGCAAACCTTCAAGAATTCAGCCATGCTGAGCCCTGTACGACCCTAGTACCACCACACTTATCCTTCTCCAAATACCTACTGTCTTCCCAAGTGATACTCAAAACAGTACGTTTCATCATTGTAATAATAATAGATACCAAAGAACAAAGAATCCAAAATTAGCTTACAGTGTTATCAAATAAAAGTAAAAAAGCCAAGAGGCAAACCTTCAAGAATTCAGCCATGCTGAGCCCTGTACGACCCTAGTACCACCACACTTATCCTTCTCCAAATACCTACTGTCTTCCCAAGTGATACTCAAAACAGTACGTTTCATCATTGTAATAATAATAGATACCAAAGAACAAAGAATCCAAAATTAGCTTACAGTGTTATCAAATAAAAGTAAAATATGCACGAATAACACACACACATGTATTCCCTTACTCAGCCTGCTGAGTATTTAAATAACACCAGACATCCCTATGCAGCCTTTGGCTGGTCTGGGGACCTTCAGGAATACCTGCACTCTTCTCAGATACTTATTTCTTAATGAACTGTAATACTACTTCTCATCCCCTTCTCATCAGTCTCTCCTTTCCTCCTATTAGGCAAAAGTGTAGGGAATATGCTTTTTTTCCCCCTGGCTTGCTCTCTCTCTCTCTCTCTCTCTCTCT
>NW_008359442.1:1392998-1393532 GCF_000622305.1 Nannospalax galili | reverse complement strand
AATTGGAGTACCCCTTCAGTGGATCTATCTAAAAGACTTCCAAATTGCATAACTTGCCTCCAAGGGGGAAAAGAAAGCACTTGAATCAGGAATCAGAGATGTGAAGGAGAAGTAAAGACAAGAGTAATTAGCATTACAAGTTCTAGACAGGGAACTAGAAAAAGGAACAGGGCAATTTTCAAATGTTCATATGAGAGTCCATTGCAGTCTCTTGACAAGGGCTTCCAAAAGCATCCCTCTATTGGGTTCTTCCTAAAAGGTATCTGGACAGCAGATCTAGCCACAGAGGACAAACTGAAAAGGGACTCTGGGTGGGGGAAAAAACCAACCTCCCATATATGAGTCTACATATGAGCTAAGATCTCCAAAGAATGTTGGGAATGTGGTTTCCATACTGGAAGAGCAGACTGCTGATTATAGCGAGAGTTAAAAGACGAAGGTCTACAGTTCTCCAATTATATGACTTTTTTTGACGTTTCACATAGAACAGACTTGATTTTTTTGGCAAGTAGATATTACTCCTTTTTTAAAAAA
>NW_008359442.1:1391936-1392480 GCF_000622305.1 Nannospalax galili | reverse complement strand
TGTTTGCACATGCGTTTCTAATCTCTATATATCTGATTATTACTAGTCACACTCAGTTACTTTCTGAGCTCTTTGGCATCTAAGCATGGATATAAAGTCATCGGGTAGATTTCAATGGTAATGTTTTTCACATCCACCAATTATTAAGGAGCAAATTTTTATGCTTTGAAGAATTATTTATTTTTAAAATTTTTAAAAAAATTTATTTATTTATTTTTATACACACTTCCCAGATAGCACGCACCCATAGCCTCCCTCCCCTCACTAGAGCCCTTATACTACTCTGATATCCTGGCTACTGTCTGCTATGTTGTCGGCACCCCTGGCCATTCCCCACTACTTGCCCTTCTAGTGAATCTAAGCCTATCTGGAGGTTTTTGCTTTAGGAGGGTCAGCTGTTCCTCATCTAGCAGTAATCAGTTGTCAATATTCCTTTGGATAAGATTGGGGTCTGCTGTTCAATTTCCCAGTTCTATCTGGGAATCCCTTTGACCACCCTGGCCAACAACTCAAAAGAAGGTATTGCCTGTCTGGCATTGTTGCT
>NW_008359442.1:1389365-1391193 GCF_000622305.1 Nannospalax galili | reverse complement strand
AAAGATTAGAAGCATTACAGTGTTGTGCCAAAGAAAGCACAGTGAGGGTAGACAAACCCTTCCGTCTTCCATGCCCATCAGACCCAAGCAACAAAGGGATGGAGGTCTTGTTCTTACAGGTTTTGGGGGAGTGGGAGTAATTTTCATGCCATGTGACCTCATCTACATGCTAGGTGTTAGGAAGTCACTGATAAAAGCCTAGCTCTATAACAGTTTCTAGTTCCATCCACTTACCTGAAAATTTCATGATTTCATCTTTCTTTACTGCTGAGTAAAACTCCATTGTATAAACGAACCACATTTTCATTATCCACTCATCAACTAAGGGACACTTAGGTTGCTTCCATCTCTTAGCTATTGTGAAAAGAACAGAAACAAACATGGGTGTACAAGTGTCTGTGCAATAGGATGAGTTCTTTGGGTATATGCCAAGGAGTGCTGGGTCAAATGGTAGGTCCATTTGTAGTTTTTTAAGAGTTCTCCACTTTGTTTTCCATAGGGGTTGAACCAATTTGCAGCCCCACCAGTAGTGGATGAGTGTTCCCCTTTCCCCACAATCTCTCCAACATTTGGTATCATTTGTTTTCTTGATCTTAGCCAGTCTGACTAGGGTAAGGTGAAATCTTAAAGTGGTTTTAATTTGCATTTCCCTAATTATTAGTGATGTTGAACATCTTTTAAGATGTTTCATAGCCATCTTTACTTAATCTTTAGAGAACTCTCTGTTTAGCGCCTTAGCCCATCTCTTAATTGGCTTGCTTCTTGTCTTGGTTTTCTGTTTTTGTGTTTGGTATATATTCTGGTTAATAAACGTCTGTCGGATGTGTTGCTGGTGAAGATTTTCTCCCATTCTGTGGGCTTTCTGTTTGCTTGCTTGGTTGTTTCCTTTGATGTACAGAAGCTTTTTAGTTTAATGAAGTCCCATTTGTTAATTCTTGCCCTTGTTTCCTGAGCAATTGGTGTCTGGTTTAGAAAATCCTTTCCTACGCCTATATCTTGTAGGTTTTTCCCAATGTTTTCTTCTAACAGTTTCAGAGTTTCAGGCTTTACGTTGAGGTCTTTGGGCCATTTGGAATTGACTTTTGTGCATGGTGAAAGATAAGGGTTTAGTTTTGTTCTTCTACAAGTGGAGATCCAGTTTTGCCAGCACCATTTGCTGAACATGCTGTGTTTCCTCCAGTTAATGTTCTTGGCCCCTTTGTCAAATATCAGGTGGCTGAAATTTCATTTACTCATATTTGGGTCTTCAATTTTGTTCCATTGATCTATGGGTCTATTTTTGTGCCAGTACCATGCTGTTTTTATGACTATAGCTCTGTAATACAGCTTGAAATCTGGTATAGTAATCCTCCCAGCATTGCTCTTAGTGCTCAGGGTTGTTTTGGCCATCTGAGGTCTTTTGTGCTTCCATATGAATCTTAGAATAGTTTTTTCTAATTCTGTGAAAAATCTCATGGGGATTTTGATTGACATTGCATTGAATCTATATATGACTTTTGGTACGATGGTCATTTTCATGATATTAATTCTTCCTATCCATGAATATGGGAGGCCTTTATATCTCCTGATGTCTTCCTCAATTTCTTTCTTTAAAGATTTAAAATTTTCATTGTAGAGCTCTTTAATGTCTTTTCTCAGGTTTATTCTGAGATCTTTTCTTTTTCTTGCAGCCTTTGTGAAAGGGAGTGTTTCCATGTGCTCTTTCTCTGATTGCTTGTTATTGGTATATAGAAAGCCTATGGACTTTTGTAGGTTAATTTTGTAACCTGCCACTTTACTGATCTTGTTAATAATTTCTAGGAGTTTTGGGCTAGAATTTTTGGCATCC
>NW_008359442.1:1388733-1389178 GCF_000622305.1 Nannospalax galili | reverse complement strand
GAGTTTTCTGGTGGAATTTTGGCATCCCTGAGATATAATATCATATCATCTGCAAAAATGGATAATTAGATGTCTTCTTTTCCTATTACTCCTTTAATTTCCTTCTCTTGTCTTATTGCTCTTGAAAGAGTTTCAGGTACTATGTTAAAGAGAAGTGGGGATAGCGGACAGCCTTGTCTGGTTCCTGATTTCAATGGGAATGCTTCCAAGTTTTTTCCATTTAGAATGATGTTGGCTGTGGGTTTGCTGTATATGGCTTATATTATGTTGAGGTATGTTCCCTCCATTCCAAGTCCCTCTAGGACTTTGAACATAAATGCATGTTGAATTTTGTCAAAATCATTTTCTGCATCTATTGAAATGACAATGTGGTTTTTGTCTTTGAGTCCATTTATATGATTAATGATGTTTATTGACTTGTGTATATTGAACCAGCCCTCCATCT
>NW_008359442.1:1385144-1385844 GCF_000622305.1 Nannospalax galili | reverse complement strand
ATTGTCCATATACCGGGGCACAAAACAAACCTCAACAAATACAAAAAGATTGAAATAATTCCATGCATTCTAACAGACCACAATGCAATAAAGCTTAAAAGCAACACTGGATGAATCCCCAGTAACCACATGAACACATAGAGGTTGAACAACAAACTCCTGAATGATGCATGGGTCAAAGGAGAAATTAAGAAAGAAATAAAAGTATTCCTGGAGTTAAATGAAAAGGACAATACAACACAACAAAACCTCTGGGACATGATGAAAGCAGTCCTTAGAGGGAAGTTTATAGCTCTAACTGCCTACATTAAAAAATCAGAAAGAACTCAAATAAATGACTTAATATTGCAACTCAAGACACCTGAAAAGCGAAAACAAATGAAACCCAAACCCAGCAGACAAGAAGAAATGACAAAAATCAGAGCAGAAATGAATGAAACAGAAGCAAAGAAAACAATAAAAAGAATCAACAAATCCAAGAGCTGGTTCTTTGAAAAGATACACAGATTGACAGACCGCTAGCCCAGTTAACCAAAAGAAAGAAAGAGCACCTCCAAATCAACAAAATCAGAGATGAAAGGGGAAACATCACAACAGACACCAAAAAGATCCAGATATTATAAGAGAATACTTTTAAAACCTATAAGGGAATACTTTAAAAACCTATATACTAAATTTGAAAACCTAAAAGAAGTGGATG
>NW_008359442.1:1382976-1385115 GCF_000622305.1 Nannospalax galili | reverse complement strand
CTAAACCAAGAAGAGATTAACAGCTTAAACAGACCCGTATCACAAAAAGAAATTGAAACAGTAATACAAAACCTCCCGACTGAAAAAAGGCCAGGACCAGATGGATTTACAGCAGAATTCTATCAGACATTTAAAGAAGACCTGCATCCAATACTGCTCAATTTATTCAAAAAAATAGAATTGGAGGGAAAACTTCCAAATTCCTTCTATGAAGCCAGCATCACTCTCATACCAAAGCCTGGTAAAGATACAACCAAAAAAGAAAACTATACACCCATATCCTTAATGAACACAGATGAAAAAAATCCCAACAAAATACTTGCAAACCACATACAGACACACATCATAAAGATCATCCACCATGATCAAGTTGGCTTTATTCAAGAGATGCGGGGATGGTTCAATAAACATAAGCACCACAATGCAATAAAGCTTAAAATCAACACTGCAAGAATCCAAAGAGATCCAGAACATTATAAAGAAATACTTTAAAAACCTATGTGCTACTAAATTTGAAAACCTAAAAGAAATGGAGGGGTATCTGAAAGGCATGGGAAACACCAAAACTAAACCAAGAAAAGATCAACAGCTTAAACAGACCCACACTAAATGGAGAAAAACTGGAAGCATTCCTATTAAAATCAGGAACCAGAAAAAGGCTGTCCACTATCTCCACTCATTTTTAATATAGTGCTTGAGACTCTTGCTAGAGCAAGCAGTAAGACAAGAGAAGGAAATTAAAGGAGTAATAATTGGAAAAGAAGAGACCAAATTATCCCTTTTTGCAGATGATATGATATTATATCTAAGGGACACCAAAAATTCCACCAGAGAACTCCTAGAAATGATAAACACTTTTAGTAAAGTGCCAGGTTACAAAAATTAATCTACAAGTCTATAGCCTTGCGATATACCAATAACAAGCAATCAGAGAAAGAGTACATTGAATCACTCTCTTTCACAATAAATGCAAAAAATGTAGAATATCTTGGAATAAACCTGACCAAAGGCATTAAAGACCTCTACAATGAAAATTTAAATCTTTAAAGAAAGAGATTGAGGAAAACATCAGAAGATGGAAGGACCTCCCATGCTCATGGATTGGAAGAATTAATATTGTGAAACTGACCATGCTACCAAAAGCCATTTATAGATTCAATGCAATGCCAATCAAAATCCCCATGACATTCTTTACAGAATTGGAAAAAAAAATCCTAATATTCATATGGAAGCACAAAAGACCTTGCATAGCCAAAGAAACTCTTGAGTACTAACAGCAATCCTGGGTGGATTACTATAACAGATTTTAAACTGTATTACAAAGCTACAGTCATAAAAAAACATGGTACTGGCACAAAAGCAGACCTGTAGATCAATAGGACAAAATTGATGACCCAAATATGAGTACATGCAATTTCAGCCACTTGATATTTGACAAAGGGGCCAAGAACATTCAGTGGAGAAAAGACAGCATGTTCAGCAAATGGTGCTGGCAAAACTGGATCTCCACCTGTAAAAGAATGAAACTAAACCCCTATCTTTCACCCTGCACTAAAGTCAATTCCAAACGGCTCAAAGGCCTCAATGTAAAGCCTGAAACTCTGAAGCTGTTAGAAGAAAACATTGGGAAAAACCTACAAGATATAGGCATAGGAAAGGATTTTCTATACTGGACACCAATTGCTCAGGAAAAAGGGCAAGAATTAACAAATGGGACCTCATTAAACTAAAAAGGTTCTGTACATCAAAAGAGGCAACCAGGGAAGTGAATGGAAAACCAACAGAATGGGAGAAAATCTTCACAAGCAACACATTTGACAGAGGTTTAGCATCCAGAATATATAATGAACTCAAAAAACAAAGAATCATGAAAGGAAGTAACCTAATTAAAAGATGTGCTAAGGAGCTGAACAGAGAGTTCTCAAAAGAAGAATTAAAGATGGCTAAGAAGCATCTTAAAAGGTGTTCATCATCATTAGTAATTAGGGAAATGCAAATTAAAACCACTTTAAGATTCCACCTTACCCAAGTCAGACTGGCTAAGATCAAGAAAACAAATGATACCAAATGTTACAGAGGATGTGTGGAATGGGGAACACTCATTCACTGCTTTCGGGATTGCAAAGTTTTTCAACCCCC
>NW_008359442.1:1376790-1382706 GCF_000622305.1 Nannospalax galili | reverse complement strand
GAAAGTGTTGTACTAAGTAAAGTAACACAGACTCAGAAAAACAAACGACATATGTTCTCCCTCATATGTGGATCCTAGCACTAAATCCTAGTAAGTGAGTATGTATCAAGACACAACTACACTAACCATGTAATGAAAAGGAACCAGGGAGGTAAAGGAAAAGAAAGAATCTGAAAAAGAAGATCAGTAGGAAACGGGTGTTAATAAGGGAGATATGGATAAAAATGGGATTAAGAGGAAGGGGGAGGGAAAGTTATACAAGGAGCCTAGGGGATAGAGAGAAAGAAGGAGCTCAAGAGAGATGGGACCATAGGAGAAGGGTATTATTAAGGGAGAAATGGAAAAAATGGGGGCACTTTAAACAGGGAAACCACGGTGGAAGTGTTAGACAATGTGAGAGATAAATAATGCCTAGGTAGTTTTTAAAAAAAAAATCAGAGGGAACCGTATTAGTTCAACAACCTACTTACAAATTATATATACAACTAGCACAAGGAACATAATATATGTCTAGGCAAGATTTATCTGAAAACCTTTGGTCTTTGCCCAAGCTTTATTTACATAGCACATGTAATTAAAAGTACCAGACTGGTAGAACTAACCTTCTTGGATGTTTAACAGCCATACTTTGAGACTTATACTAACTTGGTCAGACAGACTTAAAGGACAGGTTTTGCTCTTTGCCCTCCAAGGTTGACTAAGTTCCAGGGGACTATGGAGCAGCTCTCAAAATGTCCTGTAACTGTGGTGAGTCACCTGTCCTCTTGATCAAGGAGGCCACAGAGACCCCACCAGATGGACTTGAACCAGTGTCCAGTCTACAAAGAGAAGGGTCAACACAGGGGAAACATTTCCTCCATGCTTCAAAGTGAAGCCAGCCACAGTCGAGTAGGACCTTTGACTTATCTTCACATAGATGGAACTGATAAAAGAAAGGAGCCCGGGCTCCTCCCAAGCCCACGTGACCCCAGATGAACAGATCCTCAAGCAACCTTAAGAGTAAAAATTAATTGGTTAATCTGGGCCAACTGTATGGTCTTAAACACCCAAAAGGAAAGTATAAACATTAAAGGGATCAATATAATTCTTTAAGAGTCCATGTGTATAGCTAAAGGCTATATAAGAAGAAACAATGCCAGACAGGAAATACCTTTCTTTGAATTTTGGCCAGGGTGGCCCAAGAGACTCCCAGACAGTAACCCAGGATAGAACTGGAGAAATGAACAGCAGACCCCAATCTTATCTAAAGGAATATTGGCAACTGATTGCTCCTAGATGAGGAAGAGCTGATCTTCCTAAAACAAGTACCTCTAGATAGGCTGACTAGATTCAGTGGATGGACAAGCACTGGGGGAATGGCTGAGGGCACTGACAACACAGTGGACAGTAACAGGGATGACAGAGTACATGGGCTCCAGTGGGGTAGTATGGGAGAATGCCATTTGGGATGAATAAGATTGTTTGGGAAGTTCTGTATGAAATACACACAAAAATCAATCAATAAAAAATGTTTTATATTTGAGGAAGAAGCATAAAAATTTGCTTCATATAGTAGATGTGAAAAATATTACCACTGAAATCTACCTGATGACTTTATATCCATGCTCCAGTGCCAAGAATCTCAGAAAATAACCGACTGGGACTAGTAATAATTAGATACACAGAGATTAGAGTCACATGTGCAAACATCTGTTAGTTACATTAAAAATGAGTCTTTCTGTATGAAACAGTATATTTTAAAATGAAATGGAGATCTCTTTTAGAGGTTAAAATGTCATTCAATTTTATGTCTTATAGGGTTTATACTGAGTACAATATTGTTTAACTGTTTCGATTCAACTGTGAACCTAAAAATTTACAGCCAGTTTTGAAGAGATGCATCTTAGCTCTGGAAATTGTTATTGTCTATTGTCAATGCTGTTGTAATGGAATGCTTCTACTAATTGCATGGTTATTAAATAACTAATTAAAAATCTGTTTGAGATAATTACTAGTAACGTGAAGTGAGATATCTGTGATTTTTTTTTTAAGGTTCTGTAGACACCATTCCAGGGTCGCAGCGAAGCTCTCTTGTAGCTAATCCACTGAGCTTTGGTGATATTTCTTAATTGAGCCAGGCAATCTGTATCCTTTAACTGGAGAATTAAGGCCATTTACATTCATTGTAAAGTGGATGTTATTACTCTTTTGTGGTTGTTTTGAATAATCTCTGTTCATTTTTTTTCTCTTTTATTAAGTGTAGAGCTTTGATGATTTACTGAATTAATCATGTTTGCTTCTGTCCTAATTCTGTTTTGCTTGTCTTCTCTTCTAGTGAGATTCATTCTTTCCTGTGCTCTCATGATTGTGTTTTCCTTTCTCTGTGTGTAAGACTCTTCACTGACACAAGTTTGGTGGTCATGAATTTCTTTATGTCTACTTTAGATATTTTTTATTTTATACTCAATTCTGAAAGATTTGCTGAATTTAGTGATATAGGCTGACAATTATTTTCTTTCAGGGCTTAAAAAAACAACATCCCATGCTCTGTTGGCCTCGAGTTTCTACTGAGAAATTAGCTGCTATTGTGATGTGTTTGCTTTTATGAATGACGTGGGACTTCTTTCTCACAGGTTTCAATACTCTTTCAATGCTCTGTACTTTCACCAGTTTATAATACAATGTGGACAGTTTTTCTTCTTGCCGTATTTAGGGTTTTAAATGCCTTCTGCCTCTGGATGCTCACACGCTGCAATAGTATTTCATTGAATATGTTTCCTATGCTTTTGGCTTGTACTTCAGCTCCTTTGTCTAAACATGTTATCCTTAAGTTTGGTGATTAATTAGGTCCCAAAGGTCTTGAAAGTTCTGGTCATATTACTGTTTGACTGTCAAAATTCATTACCTTGTGTTTAAACCCTGATATTGTTTCTTCTGTTTGTCTTGTTCTACTTGTGAGACTTTCAACTGAGTTTAAAATTTGATCTATTGAGTTTTTCATTTCCAACGTTTCTTTTTATGAGTATCTTGGTATTGAATTCTTCATCTTCCTTCTTTCATTCATCTGTGTATTCTCTCCTCTTTGAAGTCGTCAATTTTAAAATTAGTTTTTCTGATTCTTTGTCTAGGATATTATGCACTTTAGTGTCTTTGCTCTCAGTTACTGAAGAGTGATGAAGTTTGGAGGAATCATGTTGCCTTATTTTTCCCCCCTTTTTTTTCTATACCGAGATTTTTTCACATCCATTGGAACCTTCCATTTTTTAAAAAAATATTTTATTTATTATTTTTATTTTATGTGTATGAGTGTATTGCCTGCATGTATGTGAGTGCACCTGTGTTGTGCAATGCTGCGGAGGTCAGAAGAGGGCTTCAGATTCCCCTGGATCTGGAGTTAAGGACAGTTTGTAGCCGTCATGTGAGTGCTGGGAATTGAACCTGGGTCCTTTGCAATAGCAGTCAGTGCTCTTAACCATTGAACCGTCTCTCCAGCCCCATGAACCTTCCATTTTTTATGAGAGGTTCTTTGTAGTGAACAGCATTCTCTTGAGGGCAAAATTTCCAGTACTGCTGAGAGAGGAGAAAAAAAAATGTTACAACAATAATTCCTGAACAAATCAGTTATGGGGATTACAACAGAAGCCAATGAAAACAAATTACTTTGCCACCATTAACTTTATGTAGAAAAGAAAGGAAACAAAAAATAAAGTAGAACAAACTAAGAAGTTAAAGATTTATAAAGATGAAAGAATAATGAAAGGGAAAAAAGAAAGAAGCAAGGTAAGGAAAATAATGTGAGGGAAAGGAAGAGAAGAGAGCTGGAGATAAGAAAACTCAGATGTAATACAGAACAAAGGAGAGCCACAAAGAAAAGGAATTTCTAAGTCCTCTAACAGATCCTGGGGGAAGAGTCTGGGTAGCAGCTGTGGTCTATTGGCGCCTCTATGTTCTCACTATACAGCTCTGTGCTGTTAGGGCTGAGGAACAGGCCATTCAAGCTGCATGTTGTTACGGCTGCATTCACTTTCAGAATTTTGGTACTGGGAGCTGCTGTGAGCTTTCAGCAAGCTTCAAGATGGCCTGGTGGCACCTGCCTTTAGTTCCAGCACTCAGGAGGCAGAGGCAGGTGATCTCTATGTGAGATTGAGGCCAGCCTGGTCTATAGAGCAAGTTACAGGCCACCTGGGGCTACTAGGAGATCCTTTCTCAAACAACAACAGCAACAAAACCAACTAAAGTTTCATGGCCTGTGAGCTAGGTGGGTTCCCACTTGCTCCAGAGGACTCTCCCTTTGCCAGTCTGTGCACCCATGAGGCAGTAAATCATCATGCCTACTCTCAGTGTGTTGGAGAGTGGAGGAAGCAAACAGCACTGAGTTCTGCAGTGGACGGGGAAAGCTATGAAATCCAGCAGCTTGCTAGCCTTGATCTCACTGCTTTCAGATCTCACCTCACAGTAAACCACGGAGTTCAGGGAGGAAGAATCGGAAACTGAGCATACCAACAGGCTCACGCCCAGAGTCGTAGTCTCTGTGGTAATCTACAGCTGATGGAGATTACTCCCTGTTACTGAGGGTGGGTGCCACTGATAATGGTACCCTCTGCTGTCAGAGCTCCCTGATGCTGGAATTTCTCAACTGGTCTGCCTCAGATCCTTCCACTGGTGGCTGTCTCTCGTTTGTCCCCCACCAAGACAGGGTAGCAGAGTGTCCCCAGGAACTCTAAACCTCAGTTGTTCTGTTTTCTGCTCCTCACAGTAGCTCAGTCTCAAGCAGTAGGTCCCCTTTCAGGATGCAGCCTGGTACATTACTAAATATGACGCGCGGTGCTTTCTCCAGTGCATTTCCTCTCCAGTGCCAGTCTGCTATGCGGGAGTCGTCACTTTAGACTAAATCACTGCACAGTATGTAAGGCTTGTGAGAACTACAGATTTCTCCTGGGGCCAGGACAGTTACTTTTGTCTTTAAGGCCCCCTCCTCTGTCCAGGTTTCCCTAGTGCTTGTGATTTTGTGCCCCCCACCCCCAGGTGCCAGGCTTGGAGTTCCACACTGTGTCCTCTTTTGCTCTTTGTTGCTTTTTTGTTTCTCTTTACTTTTTAGCTTCTTGTCCCCTTTCTTGTTTTTCAATGTCTTTCCTCTTTTTCTTTCCTCAGAATAAACATTTTCTCCTTTTGCCGTCCTGATGTGGAGGAAATTTCCACTCTGAGTCATTTTCTTTCTTTTCTTGCCCTTGAGATAACAACCAAGGTTTTCACATTCTTGTTTGTTTTAGGTTTACAGCACAAATAAAAGCAGAAAGTCATAGGTACACATGATTTTCGCTTTAAATGGGATTCCTGAAAGAAGGTTCATAAATCAGTGATTGATCAGTTTGTAGGAAAAGCTATTGTATCAGAATACAACTGATGAATATAAAAACTCAGTAATGTATTATGATCAAAATTGGAAATAAATTTATTTCTCGATTATTCAAAAATTTAAATGTGTTTTTCTGGTACAAGTATGAATCTTCTCCAAGTGATAATTCAGACAGTTCCTCTCAGCACACATGTCTACATCAAACAGGGAGAAGGAGGAAGCATGGAGGTCATATACATGTTTGCTGGGTTACACATGGAAATGGCACACATCTTCCTTTGGAGAAGAGCTTAGTCACATATGACATATATTACCATGAGGAGCTTGTAAACTGAGCACCTCTGTATACCTGGATGGAAGAGGAACTACTCTGATGGACAGCTGGCTGGTATCTGTCCAAGTGTTCATATACAAATGCTCAAATACATAGGAGGGAGACTCTCAACTCCAGTTATAAATTTAAGTTTTTAATTTCATAAAATAAAAATATTTGGCAAATTTCTTTTGAAATCATGTTCAACTGTTTTGTTTCATAGCTAAGAAATATGAGTTGTAGAGGAGTTAAATAATTAGCTTATGAT
>NW_008359442.1:1365286-1376580 GCF_000622305.1 Nannospalax galili | reverse complement strand
TCCAAGACTGTTCTGTAGTTACAGTAATTATAGAAAGTTGAAAAGTTTATGGAAAATAGGGGGACTGAATAATTTTAAAGGGGAGACATGTTATCAACAGAGCCTGCTATGCTTAGAATCAGTCTTATGAATGAGTATGTGCCAGATGAAAATGCAGGGGAGGTGTTCCAGGGGAGGCTTTCTCTAACCCTGTCAATGTCAGAAGTCATGAGAAGTAAATGACCTCTGGGACAGATTTTGGGATGAGCATTAGAACTCCAGAGAGTTTTCTGAAGTGCATGGAATATATGTCTGGGAAGTTATTGGGACAAGATCCCAAATACACAGGAGGAGGTCTGTGTCCATTGGCTCCTCAGCACATTTGCTAATTACCTACCTCACCATGGTATTCTTGAGACACAGGATGACTGAGGAGTTCTTTATGTGCCCCTGTAGGCTGGTGCTATGGCACAATGTTTTGCACTTATTAGGGCCTCAGGTGTTATTTGTAGAATTTAATTATTTAGAATTTAAATAAAAAATTCAGCTTGATATTCTTCTTGCCATTTTTTTATGTACTGGAGGGATTGCAACTCCTTTTTTTTCTTATTGCTTTTGTTTTTAAGGCAAATTTTCACTATGTAGCTGTTCTGGTTTGTTTTCTTCATTGCTGTGACAAAATACTCTGACCAATACCAACTTGGGGAGGAAAGGGTCTATTCAGCTTACCTCTCCCAGGTGGTAGTTCATCAGGGAGCCCAAGGTAGGAACTCAGGGCAGGAACCTGGAAGCAGGAGCTGGAGCACAGGCCATGGAGGAATGCTGCTTACTGGCTTGCTCTCCTGGCCCCTGCTCAACCTGCTTTCTTATGCAACATAGGCCCACCTGCCCAGGGGTGGCATCACCCACAGTGGGCTGGGCCCTCCCACATCACTCATCAAGAAGATACCCCTCAGACATGGCCATAGGCCAGTCCAATAGAGGCAATTCCCCAATTGAGGCTCCCTCAACACAGGTGTGTCAAGTTGACACTAAAGCTATCCAGCACAGTAGCCCATGCTGTCGTGATTCTCCTGCCTGAGCCTCCCAAGTACTGGGATTATAGGCTTGCATGACTATGCCCAGTCTATCTTTTTAAGTATTCTTAAATGCAAAATATTATTTCTTATAATTTTTAGTGTAAAATAAATTGAATTATCACTAAGAAAATCCATGACTACTTTGCTACATCTTACTACATAATTTCTAATTTCTAGATCAGAGCTTCAGCATTTTGGCCTTTAACTTCCCACTAGAAAAGGCAGCAAATCTGGCTTCTAATCATGGCATGAGGACAGAGTGTTAGGTGATGCTGAATGTCAGTGATGAGCCAACTAGAAACATCTAAATTCTAGTCCACTGGCCCAGTAGCTGTTACATCTCCTCCAGCAGAAGTTTATCAAGGAGCTGCTTTATGGATTCACTAAACTTTTATTAGTTTACAAAACTCTAGTCAAAATTTAAACTTGCTTTTTTAGTGTGTGTGTGTGTGTGTGTGTGTGTGTGTGTGCACTTGCATGTGACATTGTGTGCTTGTGGAAGTCCGAGGCCAACTTGTTGGAAAGAGTTCTCTCCTTCCACCATATGTATCCTGGGGATTGACCTCAGGTTGTTGGGTTTGGCAGGAATGTATCTTCATCCACTGGGGCATCTCACCGGCTCTATGAATGTATTTTGTGTCCAAGGTAGATTCTCTACACTCAGTCTCTTTACTTATTTTTGGCTTACATTTTAAAATAAATGTTTTAAATTAGCTTTCCAAATGATGGTTTCATTATGACTTTTTCCTACGTGTTTATCATTAGGCTTTGTTCATAGTCCTTTGAATCCTTTTTTCTCACTCCAAATATCTGTCAATCATGTTTTATCTTCTAGTTTAGAAATTTTCCCCTTTCCTGTCTTTATTCTATGCTAGATCCATGTATCTGTTCTCCTTCCAATTTTGCAGAGTAGGAACTTTCATTCAACCTGTTTAAGTTGATCAGATAATGAATAAGGTATCCCAAAAGGCACTGCTGAAGTTCTAAGAGGCAGTGTTGTTTAGTGGCCTGGAACTCGAGTTTTGGATTCAGGCTGTCTGAGTTTGGATGTTTCTCTAGTACTTTCTAACTGGGTAGTGTATTAGTCACTTTTCTGTTGCTGTGATAGAAACACAGACCCAAGCAATTTATAGAAGGAAGAGTTTATTTGAGCTTACGGTTCTAGGGGAATTACAGTCCATTTTGGCAGGGAGGCATGGTGGCTGGAGGAGGAGTGGAAGCTAAGCTCTCACATCATCTCACAGGCACAGGAAGCAAGCAAGAGGGTGACTGGAGATCTGGCAAGGCTTAAGAACTCTGTAAGCCCACCCCCAGTGACGTGCCTACTCCAGGATAGCCACACTCCTAAAACCTCCCCAAACAGTGCCATCATCTGGGGATAAAATGTCCAAACACTTGGAGCCTATGGGGGACATTTTCACTCAAATCACCACATTCCACCCCATGGCCCCCATAGGCTCAGACCATATAAAATGCAAAATGCATTTAGTCCAACTTTAAAAGTCCCCATAGTCATTATCAATCTCAATACTATTCAAACGTCCACAGTCCACAGGTAAATATCTTAACTGTAAGCCTCTATAAAATCAAAAGACAAATTACATACTTCCAACATACAGTGGAACCGAATACACATTACCATTCCAAAAGGGAGGAATGGAGGCATAGTAAGGAAATACTGGACCAAAACAAGACTGACTCAGGGAAATATCTTAACTGTAAGTCCCTATAAAATAAAAATAAAAAAAAAATCAAATTACATACTCCCAACATACAGTGGAACTGAATACACATTACCATTCCAAAAGGGAGGACTGGAGGCATAGTAACGAAATACCGGACCAAAACAAGACCAAAACCAGCAGAGCAAACACCAAATCCAGTAGCTCCACCTCCATCTTCTAGGACTTTACTTCCAAAGGGCTTAGATGGCTCAGCCTCTCTAGCTTTGCTGTGTGCAACACACATCTCTCTCTTGTGCTGGTACCACTCCCTGTGTGCAGGTCTTCTTGGCAGATGCCTCACAGCTCTGGCATCGCGAACTTCTTGGGGTCTCCATTGCCAACCAGGCTTCACCTTCACAGCTTCATGCAATGGCCTATCAGGGCCTTCTCTAGGCAGGGGAATCCCTGCTTCATGCTGCCTGGCCTCTGAGGCTCTCTGAAACCTCGGAGGGAGAATTGATAACCCCTTCACTCTTCCGTCTTTCATGCCTCTAAAGCCAGCACTGGGTGAACGACACTGCCAAGTTTGACTGCCAGTTTGGGGTGGACTCCAGCCTGCTTTATCCATTTTAGAAGCTTTTCTGTTCCATGGCCCCTGCAGTATTTTCCTTTCACAAGTTGGAGGCTTAACTGGGTGTGGTCTTGCCCTGGAGGCACTCTCTCCATTGTGTAAGTTTGAATCTCTACGCCCCTCCTTAATCACTTTAATCTACTTAATCACTTTAATCTCCTTATCAATGGGATCCTCTCCATCACATGCCAGGGTGCCAACATTTATCTTCCTGCCTCTCTTTTTCAATCCAAACTATTTCTTTCTGCCCCATTTGCTCTCTTTCACTGTAGATCTCCATAATAGTCACCATTAATAGACATGACACCGTTTCTACATTAGGCTGTCTTGAAATTTCTTCTGCCAAAGAAATTAGTCCGTTACTTTTTAACTTAGCCTCAGGCAAGCTTTTTGGTCGGGGACAGACTCCAGCCAGACTCTTTGCCAAAATATCCCAAGTGCTGCTTAAGTCCTTATTTCCCTCTGGAACTACATTGTTCTCAGCACTGCTTTCTTCTAGGCTTTTACTAGAATAGCCTGTTAAGCTCTGCCTACAGCAAGCAACCACTTTTCTAGCCCAAACTTCCAAAGTCTTCCACATTCCTCCAAAACCCCACATGGTCAGGTTCTTCACAGTCAACAGCCCACCCTCTGGTACCAATTACTGTATTAATCACTTTTCTGTTGCTGTGATAGAAACACTGACCCAAGCAATTTATAGAAGGAAGAGTTTATTTGAGCTTATGGTTCCAGGGGAATTACAGTCCATTTTGGCAGGGAGGCATGATGGCAGAGGTGGCTGGAGGAGGAGCAGAAGCTAAACTCTCACATCTCCCAGGCACAGGAAGCAAGCAAGAGGGTGACTGGAGATCTGGCAAGGCTTAAGAACTCTGTAAGCCCACCCCCTGTGATGTGCTTCCTCCAGTATAGCCACACCTTCTAAAACCTCCCAAAACAGCACTATCATCTGGGGACGAAATGTCCAAACACTTGGAGCCTATGATGGACATTTTCATTCAAACCACCACAGGTAGACAGGCACAATTTCACATCTGTGGAATAAGGTATGGCATCTGAAATACTTCCATCAAATATTGTGGTTATAACTCATTGGATGATCTGTGTAAACTACTGAGACCATTGTGTGGTACATCATAAATAGCAATAGGTGTTATTGCTATTATTTGTTATCATTTCCATTCATTATTACAAAAGATCATTAAACATAAAATGACCTAAGTAAAATTTCAGTCTAGCTGAATTAATATTCACACATAAAATATAAAAGTATCAGAGTAGGATCAAATAATTGATGTAGATTATGATGTTGGCAATCAGAGCTATTAAAGAGATGAGTCCATGGAAGATGCAGGGGTTTAGCTGAACCTTGAAAGGTGGGTAAGGTTAGAGTCTGTTAAAGAGAAAGGAAAATTCCTTTGTGGACAACATGTGTTAAGGTTAATATTTGTTGAGTGTCAAGAGACTTGGGGTCTTTCCATCCTTTATGGATAAGCTGCTTCTAGGGCTAGGTTCCGGCAAGGCGAGGAAGACTTTGTTTCAGGGCCTCCTGGTTTGATGAATTTGTTCTGTGTTGATTAACAGAGTAGGCAAATGAGAAACAGAAATGGTAATTAGGCAGTGTGATAGGACAGACTGGCATAATGATGATCAATGGGATGCCTCAGGTGAGCATGAGGCAGAGGCAGAGGCAGAGGCAGACCAAGAGCTCTTAGTGCAATCAATCAACATTACACCACACTTGAAAGAGATTTTATTAAAATTACAAAGGGATTCCCAGATAGTAACCCAGCACAGAACTGGGAAAATGAATGGCAGATCCCAATCTTATCCAAAGGAATATTGACAACTAATTACCGCTAGATGAGGAACAGCTGACCCTCCTAAAACAAAGACCTCTAGATAGGCTGACTAGATTCACCAGAAGGACAAGTAGTGGGGAGTGGCTGGAGGTGCCGACAACACAGCAGACAGTAGCAGGGATATCAGAGTATGAGGGCTCTAGTGGGGGGACTGAGGCTATGGGAGGGTGCTATCTGGGAAGTGGGTGTAAAAATAAATAAGTTTAAAAAATTACAAAATAAGTACTTAAAATAACAGTAAAAGTACAATTTTAAACACACTCAATTGATTCTAGTGAAGTATTTACCAAAAATGAATTCCAGTCTCCCTAAATGCTGTACCCCTAGGAAAAAAGCCATACCTCTCAAAGGTGAATGCAGCTCATTGACACAGTGTGGTCCTACCCACGTTACCTTCTAAAAGCTATTCTCTTCACTGGAAGCTGGTAGTAGACACTAGTAAAAAAAGAAACAAAAATGTTGGCAGTGCATCTTCTTGCCTCATGTGCCTTGTGATATCGCCCAAGCTCTTGGCCAAGGTGGTTTCTTCTACATGGGATCCCTAGGGAAGTCTAAAGGAAGAGATTCTGGACAACACATAAGCCTCTGTTGAATTTGGGGCAATCTGTTGTGTCTGCACATCAAAGAAAGGCGATGATGGTTAATACTGCCAACTTGATAGATCTAGAATCACCTAGGAGACAAACCTATGGGCATGCTGGTGAGGGATTATCTCGATGAGGCTAATTGAGGTGGGGAGACCCACCTTAACTAAGCATCACCATTCCACCTGCTGGGATTATGGACTTAATGAATGGGAGAAAGCAAGCTGAGTGAGTAGGCGCATTCATCACCCTGTACTTCTTGACTGGTGCAATGTGACCAGCTGCCCTGAAGCTCTGCTGCCATGATGGGCAGTGCCCTCAAACTGTGAGTCAGAATAAGCCCTTCCTTAAATTCAGGTATTTTGTCACAGCAATGAGGAAAGTAACTAATACAAATGAGGTTGGGTGGTTGGAGAAAGGGATCTGGTTTTTGACTTTGAGCTGCCCTGATTGGCTTATACCAGACCAGCTTGAGAGTTCCTCAGTAGTGAGCACTCTGTAAGTGATTAGGCAAGAGATAAATACTCAAGGTCAGGTTTGGGCTGCTAAGTCAGGTACTTCAGCATCTAGGAAAATTTTAGAGAAGGCTTTTCCTCAACTGAATTTGAAAACCCAGTAGGTCAGGGAAAACACCAGAGAATAGATCTTATGTTTCAGATAGGCTCTGAAGGACTGGGTGGCTAGCATAACCGGTAAGTCTTCCTCTTCCATCTACAGTTCATGGTGCGGTCTCTTAAACTGGTTGGTCTTGAAAGGATTCCGATAATGAATCCTCAGAATTAAACAGTTAGGCACTTACTCTTCCCTTATCTATTAAGAAAAACAAACACCAGAGTTGTGATCTCATGCTAAAATAAACTAAAACAAAACAAAAACAAATATCTTTTCTTCTTTTCCTGAAAAAAAAAAAACTGTTATGGTTACATAAATTCAGATTCCCTACCTCTTAGCTTGCACAGTCCTTTAAAAAATTAACTTTTTAATCTTGCTTTGGCCCTTGTAGTAGACTGAATGTCTCCCTCAAAGATATTTCTATTTGCAACCTGTAACTTTGAACTTATTTTGAAAAGGAGCCTTTGCAATGATAATTAAGGCTATTGAGAAGAAATCATACAAAATGAGACAAAGTCCTAGTGACAAACGTTTTTATACAAGCAGAGAAGACGACAAGACACACAAAGAAGGCGGCACAGATAAGGAGATGGAAAGACCAAGGCAGCCCTTGGGAATGATGTACACTGTGGTGGTTTGAATGAAAGTGTCCCTCATAGACTCCAAGTATTCAAACATTTTGTCCCCAGTTGATGGTGCTGTTTTGGGAGGTCTTAGAAGATGTGGCCATGCTGGAGGAAGCACATCACTGAGGTTGGGCTTGGAGAGTTCTGAAGACTTGCCAGTTCTCCAGTTGAGCTCTGCTTCCTGTGCCTGCTCGAAGATGTGAGAGCTCAGCTTCTGCTCCTCCTCCAGCCACCTCTGCCACCATGCCCCCCCCACCATGATGGACTCTTGCCCCTTTTGAAACCATAAGCTAAATAAAAGTCTTCCTTTTATAAGTTTCCTTGGTCGTGGTGTTTCTATCACAACAACAGAAAAGAGACTGATATACACACTCAAGCAAAGGAGTCCCAAGGACTCTCAGCAGCCAGTAGAAGTCAGAAACATGGACTGGATTTTCTTTTTATAAAAGCCAAACCTTGCTCATACCTTGAGTTTGAACTTGGGGCTTTGAAAACTATGAGGAAATAAACTTCTGTTGTTTTAAGCTAGCAACTTTGTGTGATTTATTATGGCAGCCAAAAAGAATGAAGCCTTGTAGATCTTATCTGGGGAGAGGTTTTAGCTGCAGGCAATCATAAACTTGCTAATGTGCCAACTTTGTCACTCAGGAAAACCAATTTAGTTCACTCCTAAGTTACAGTTTCTGAGGGCAAGGGGACAGAAATCTTGAACACAGATAAAAGAATGAATTATTCTACCCATTTCTTTTCAGACCATGCTAGGATACTGATCTATTCTGAAAAGTGCAGATGCCTTTTATTCCCTAACTCATGCCAACCAGTTTGGTATGATGGCTATCAAAGCAAATGGGTTTAAGTGCTTTAAAAGATAACCGCTAAGACATTTGTGCTGATTAGTTTTTGTCAACTTGATGCAAGCTAGACACCTTGGAAGAGGGAGCCTCAATTGTGGAATTTCCCCAATCAAATTGGCCTATGGGACTGTCTGTGGGGCTTTTTCTTGATTGCTGATTGATGTAGGAGGGCCCAGCCCACTGTGGGTGGTGCCCTCCTGAGCAGATGGACCTGGCTGTATAAGAGAGGCAGCTGAGCAAGCTAGTGGGAAGCAAGCCAGTAAATAGCAATCCTCCGTGGTCTCTGCTTTGGTTTCTGTCTTCAGTTCCTGCTATGACTTCCCTTAGTGATGGATTGTGACCTGGGAATTGTAAGATGAAATAAACTCTTTCGTCCTCAAGTTGGTTTTGGTTGGTGTTTTATCACAGTAACAGAAAAGCAAACTAGAACAGACATCTTAGACTGCAAAGTGGCTAATAATCTGCTAAAAGAGTACAATTCCAGAAATGATCTGAGCTCTTGTTTTACAAATGTCTTTATTAAAATATGTAATGAGCACATCCAAAACTCTTGGGATTTCTGTTCTGGGAGGTCATTCCATTCATTGCAGTAGACTTCAGCTGACTATGTTTACTCATCTTTTTCTTTTCTCTCACTTGAAGTATAAGGATCCAGACTTGCAAATGGACAAGAGGATGATGATTTGATTTACTGAGGGGTTCTTTTTCTCTTAAAAGAATCAGGGTGGATGGAGAGATGTCTCAGTGGTAAGGACCGTGAATTACTCTTGCAGAGGACTAGAGTTCAGCTCCCAGTACCCATACCAGGCAGTCACAATACCTATAGCTTCAGCTCCAGGGAATCTGAAGCCCTCATCTGGCCTCTGCTGGTACTTGCCTATACCCAAAGACAGACAAATACAAATATACATAATTAAAAATAAAATAAACCTTAAAAAAGATTAAGAGCCAGGTGTATAGGTCAGTGGTACAGAACTTGACTAAAATGCATGAGACCCCTAGGTTCAGTCCTCAGCCCAGTTAAGATAATGAACTGACTAAATGAATATACAGTTTATTTATTCATTCAGTAGATATTTATTGAGAATCTATGTGACAGACATGATTCTATAAACAGGGGATTAAGGAGGGGACAACGCACAGTTCCAATCTCTATCAAACTTACTTTCTATAAGGAAAGATAAATATTGAATAATGATATAAATTAATGAATATATACATAGGTCAAATATACAAAGACATAGGTCAATACAAGGTCACATGCTAATATATAATATGAAGAAGCTCCTCCTCCTCTAATGCCTGAACATATTTTGACCAGAAGTTTCTATCATTTATGACATTTTCCCAATGAACATTGGGTTCTCTGAAGGCAACAGTTTCCTAGTTGTCTCCCTTGCCTCTGCTCTTGAGCCCTCTCAATCTGACTTTGTCCAGCTGCCAGAGTATTTTAGAAACATAAGCAAGGTCATGTTTCCCCTTTTGACCTTCAGTGGATTATTTTGCTCTTAGCATGGAATCTGAGCTCCTGCAAGGTCTTGTTTCTGGCCACTGATACCTTGTTTACTTCTCCAGCCTCATTGTTTTCCTCTCTGATCCTGAGATAGAACACGTCATTCTTTCTGCCTGAAATGTGTATAGATATATATTTTCTTGATATTTGCTCCCTGCCAGTCTTCTTGTGATGTCACTCATCTAAAACCCCATGGGGTGGGGACTGGAATCACAGTTGTTTTTCTACAACTGAGCTCAGAATATGGCACATAGAAACTATCAGTTGATACATTAGATGAATGGATTTTTAAAGAAAGGATAGCATTAGTAAATGCACTCCAAACAGATGTTAATAAATTAAGAGAGTTACTGCAGTTATTCTTCTGTTACATTGTGTTGCTCTGCACCTTTATTATTCTCCAGTCCTGTGCTCACTGCTGCAGGCCTATATGAGAGAAAACTTGTTGAGATTAGGTTGTTTGTTGCCTATGGAAATACTTTATGTTCATTCATAACACAGATTTACTGGTTAACAAACAGGAGACAGCCCTCTAATAAATGTGACTATTGACCATACACGTTCCCAATAAAAACATTCTGCAATGCATTCTAGTCTCTGGGTCTTAATTTGTGATTACTTACTCTACCAATGACTTTCCCACACCAAAGTTTTCTATCTCCCTCTCTAACTGGGCATTCCTTTTTCTTTCCTCTGACTATGGAAAATTTGGGTGTTCTTGTACACACTACTTGAGGCAGGAAATGTTCGCAAAGTTGGTTTATTCATTTTTGGAGAGTCAAAGTTAGAAATCACCATTGTTTACTGTCCAGGACTTGCTACAGCTAGAGGTTCAGAAATGGCTGAGATGTTGGCACATGTGTCTCTAATCTGTATGTATCTGATTATTACTAGTCATAATCGGTTGCACTTGGATTCTTGGCACCTGTGTATGTCTATAAAGTGATCAGGTAGATTTCAATGGTAATGTTTATCACCTCTACTAATTAACATGACATAAATTTTTATGCTTCCTCCTCAAATATAATACATATTTAAAATTTGATTTTTTTTGTGTGTGCGTATATCATATAGAACACCCCAAACCATCTTAGTCAACTACACACCCACTTCCCAGATGGCACCATCCCATAGGTTTCCTCCCCTGACTAGAGCCCTTATACTCTATTATCCCTGATACTGTCTGCTGTGTTGTCGGCACTGCCAGCCATTCCCCACTACTTGTCCATCTGGCGAATCTACTCAGCCTATCTAGAGGTCTTTGTTTTAGGAGGGTCAGCTGTTCCTCATCTAGCAGCAATCAGTTGTCATTATTCCACCCTGGCCAATAACTCAAAGGAAGGTATCTCCTGTCTGGCATTGTCTCTTGTTATGTAGCCTTTAGGTATACTCATGGACTCTTAAAGAATTATACTGATCACTTTAATCTTTGGTTATACTTTCCTTTTGGGTGTTTAAGGCCATACAGTTGGCCAAGATAAACCAATTTATTTTTACTCTTAAGGTTGTTTGAGGTTCTCTTCCTCACGGGTCACATGGGCTTGGGAGGAGCACCTGGCTCCTTTCTTTTACCAGTTCTGCCTATGTGAAGATAAGTCAAAGGTCCTGCTCAATCATGGCTGGCTTGGCTTGGAGGCATGGAGGAAATGTTTCCTCTGTGTTGACTCTCCTCTTTGTAGACTGGACACTGGTTCAAGTCCATCTTGTGGGGTCTCCATGGCCTCCTTGATCAACAGGACAGGTGCCCCACAACAATTACAGGACATTTTGGGAGATGCTCATAGTCCCCTGGAACTAGTAGACCTAGGAGGGCAAGGAGCAAAATTGTCCTTTATGTCCCTCTGACCAAATTATTATAGGCCTCAAAGTATGTCTGTTAAACATCCAAGAAGG
>NW_008359442.1:1362294-1365222 GCF_000622305.1 Nannospalax galili | reverse complement strand
AATTGTTCTCAGATAAACCTTATCTAGACATATATTTCTTGATCTGGTATGCATAATTTATCTGGAGATTGTTTGACTAATATGGTTCCCCCTGGTTTTTAAAACTAGGTAAGCATTATTTACCTCTTGCATTGTCTAACACCTCCATCATGGTTTCCCCAATTAAGGTGCCCCCATTTTCTCCCTTTCTCCCTTAATAATACCCTTTTCCTGTGGTCCTACCTCTCTTGAACTCCTTCTTTCCCTTTATTCCCTAGGTTCCTTGTATACCGTTCCCTCCCCACTCCCCTAAACCAACTCAAATTTTATCCATATCTCCCTTATTAATGACTGTTTCCTACTGTTCTTCTCTTTCAGGTTCTTTCTTTTCCTTTACCTCCCTGGTTCCTTTCCATTATCCTGGTTCCTGTAGTTACGTCTGGATACATACTTATCAGGGTTTGGTTCTAGGATCCACATATGAGGGAGTACATACACTGATTTTTTTCTAAGTCTGTGTTACTTCACTTAGCACAACAGTTTCTAGTTCCATCCATTTACCTGCAAATTTCATGATTTCATCTTTCTTCACTGCTGAGTAAAACTCCATCATATAAATGAACCACATTTTCATTATCCACTCGTCACTTGAGGGACACTTAGATTGAGTCCATCTCTTAGCTATTGTGAAAAGAGCAGCAACAAACATGGATGCACAAGTGTTTCTGCGATAGGATGAGTTCTTTGGGTATGTGCCAAGGAGTGGTATAACTGGGACAAATGGTAGGTTCATTTTTAGTTTTTTAAGAGTTCTCCACACTGCTTTCCATAGGGGTTGAACAAGTTTGCAGCCCCACCAGCAGTGGATGAGTATTCCCCTTTCCCCACATCCTCTCCAACATTTAGTATCATTTGTTCTCTTGATCTTAGGCATTCTGACTGGGGTAAGATGAAATCTTAAAGTGGTTTTAGTTTGCATTTCCCTAATTATTAATGATATTGAACATCTTCTAAGATGCTTCCTAGCCATCTTTACTTCTTCTTTTGAGAACTCTCTGTTCAGCATCTTAGCACATCTTTCAATTGGGGTACTTCCTGTCTTGATTCTCTGTTTTTTGAGTTTGTTATGTATTCTGGATGTTAAACCTCTGTCAGATGTGTTGCTGCTAAAGATTTTCTACAATTATGTGGGCTTTTTGTTCACTTCCCTGGTTGCCTCCTTTGATGTACAGAAGCTTTTTAGTTTAATGAGGTCCCATTTGTTAATTCTTGCCCTTTCTCCTGAGCAATTGGTGTCCGGTTTAGAAAATCCTTTCTTACGCCTCTATCTTGTAGGTTTTGCCAATGTTTTCTTCTAACAGTTTCAGAATTTTAGTCTTTATATTGAGGTCTTTGATTCACTTGGAATTGACTTTGTGCAAGGTGAAAGATAGGGGTTTAGTTTTGTTCTTCTATAGGTGGAGGTCCAGTTTTGCCAGCACTATTTGCTGAACATGCTGTCTTTCCTCCAGTGAATGTTCTCGGCCCCTTTGTCAAATATCAAGTGGCTGAAATTGCATGTACTCATATTTGGATCTTCATTTTTGTTCCATTGATCTATGGGTCTATTTTTGTGCCATTGTCATGTTGTTTTTATGACTATAGCTCTGTAAGACAGCTTAAAATCTGGTATAGTAATCCCCCTGCATTGCTGTTAGTGCTTAGGGTTGCTTTAGCTATCTGAGGTCTTTTGTGCTTCCATATGAACCTTAGGATGTTTTTTTTCCAATTCTGTGAAAAATGTCATGGGGATTTTGATTGGCATTGCATTGAATGTATAAATGGCTTTTGGTAGGATGGTCATTTCACAATATTAATTCTTCCAATCCATGAGCATGGGGGTTCCCACGCCTTTAAATATATTCCCAGATATTTTATATATTTTTTTACAGCTATTGTGAAGGGGAGTGTTTGCATGTGCTCTTTCTCTGATTGCTTGTTATTGGTGTATCGTAAGACTTTTGTAGATTAATTTTTGTAGCCTGCCACTATACTGAAAGTGTTTATCATTTCTAGGGATTTTCTGGTGGATTTTTTGGCATCTCTTAGATATAATATCATATCTTCTGCCAAAAGGGAAAATTTGATCTCTTCTTTTCCAATTATTACTCCTTTAATTTCCTGCTCTTGTCTTATTGCTCTTGCAAAAGCTTCAAGCAGTATGTTAAAGAGGAGTGGAGATAGTGGACAGCCTTGTCTTGTTTCTGATTTCAATGGGAATGCTTCCAGTTTTTCTCCATTTAGGATGATGTTGGCTGTGGGTTTTTTATATATGGCTTTAACTATTTTGAGGTATGCTCCCTCCAGTCCAATTCCCTCTAGGACTTTGAACATAAATGCATGTTGAATTTTGTCAAAGGCCTTTTCTGCATCTATTGAGATGACCATGTGGTTCTTTTCTTTGAGCCCATTTATATGATTTATGATGTTTATTGACTTACGTATATTGAACCATCCCTGCATCTCTGGAATAAAGCCCAATTGATCATGGTGGATGATCTTTTTGATGTGTGTCTGTATGTGGTTTGCAAGTATCTTGTTGAGAATTTTTGCATCCATGTTCACTGAGGATGTGGGTCTATAGTTTTCTTTTTTGGTTGTATCTTTACTTGGCTTTGGTATTAGAGTGATGCTGGCTTCATAGAAGGAATTTGGAAGATCTCCCTCCATTTTTAATTTTTTGAATAAATTAAGCAGTATTGGATGTAGATCTTTAAAAATCGGATAGAATTCTGCTGTAAATACATCTGGTCTTGGGCTTTTTTTAGTCAGGAGATTTTGTATTACTGTTTCAATTTCTTTTTGTTATGGGTCTGTTTAAGCGTTACTCTATTCTTGGTTTAGTTTTGGTGGTTCCCATGCCTTTAAATATCTGTCCATTTCTTTTTTCAAGTAGTATATAGGGTTTTC
>NW_008359442.1:1356966-1362112 GCF_000622305.1 Nannospalax galili | reverse complement strand
TTTTATTTCAATTTCATTGATTTCTGCCCTGATTTTTGTTATTTCTTCTTGTCTGCAGGGTTTGGGTTTTGTTTGCTGTTGCTTTTCAAGTGTTTTGAGTTGCAGTGTTAAGTCATTTATTTGTGTTCTTTCAGATTTTTTGATGTAGGCACTTAGAGCTATAAACTTCCCTCTAAGGGCAGCTTTCAGCCTATACCAGAGGTTTTGTTGTGTTGTGTTGTCCTTTTCATTTAGTTCCAGGAATACTTTTATTTCTTTCTTAATTTCTCTTTTGATCCATTCATCATTCAGGAGTGTGTTGTTTAATCTCCATGTGTTCATGTGTCGACTAGGGTTTCTTCTAGCATTGATTGTACGCATTATTGCATTGTAGTTTGACAGAATGCATGGAATTATTTCAAGCTTTTTGTATTTGTTGAGGTTTGTATATGATCGATTTTGGAATTGATTTTGGTGAAGTTTCCATGAGGTGTTGAGTAGAAAGTTTGTCCTTTGGTGCTTGGGTGGAATACTGGATAGATGTCTGTGAGGTCCTTTTGATTTATGCTATTGTTTAGTTCCAATGTCTCTGTGTTGACTCTCTGCCCTGTTGACCTATCTAATGGAGACAGTGGGGTATTGATGTCCCTGACTTTTAATGAGTTGGGATTAATCTGGGTTTTAAAGTCTTATAGTATTGTTTTTATGAAGTTGGGTGCACCAGAATTTGGTGAATATGTGTTTATGATTGTAATATCTTCTTGGTTTATTGTTCCTTTGACCAGAATGAAGCGGCCCTCTTTATCTCTTCTGATTAGGTTTAAATTCTATTTTTTCAGATATTAGAATTGCAATGCCTGCTTTTATCTTAGCACCATTCACTTGGTATATTTTTTTCCATCCTTTCACCTTAAGGTAGTGCCTATCCCTGAAAGTGAGATGAGTTTCTTGCACATGAGAAAAATATGGGTTTTGTTTTTTAATCCATTCACCTAGTCTGTGTCTTTTGATTGGGGAGTTCGATCAGTTAATATTTAAAGTTATTAATGAAAAATGTGTATTGAATCCTGTCATTTTTATTTCTGTTTACATTCTTGATATAGCTGTACTTTTTCACAGTTATAACTTCATTGAATTTCTTTCCACAACCCCTTGAATATAGTCATTCCTTTCTTTAGCTCTTTGTGTTGCTTCCAGAAGTCTCTGAAGGGCTGGTTTTGTGGAAATGAATTCCTTCATACCATTTATGTCATGGAAGATTTTTCTTTCCCCTTTGACTATAATAGACATTTTAGCTGGATATAGTAACCTGGGATGACATCTGTGGTCATTTAAAACTTGGAATACTTTGGTCCAGGCTCTTATGCTTTCATAGTTTACATTGTCAGCTGTAATCCTAATGGGTTTTACTTTATATGTGACTTGTTGTTTCTCTTTTACAGCTTTCAGTATTGTCTCTTTATTATGTACGTTTAGTGTTTTTGCTATGATGTGCTGTGGAGAGTTTCTTTTCTGGTCCTGTCTGTTTGGTGTTCTCTATGCTTCTTGTACTTGTATGGGCATGTTTTTAATTTGGGGGAATTTTCTTCTACGATTCTGTTGAAGATCTGGTCCATGCCATTATCTTAGGATTCCTCTCCTTCCTGTATGCCTATGATTCTTAAGTTTAGTCTTTTTATGGTGTCACACAATTCCTGCATATTCCATTCTTGTGATTTCTTAAATTTTTCATAATCTTTGCTTGAGTCATCTAGTTCACCCACTTTATCTTCCAGACTTGATACTCTGTTTTCCATTTCATTCATCCTACTGGTAAGGCTTCCTCCTCTTGTTTCTAATTGGCTTACTGGGTGTTTCACTTCCTTCTTCATTTCAGCCTGAGTAATTCACTATTTTTACTCTTTTCTAAATTCATTCAGAAATTTATCCCTATCTTACTTCAGTTCTTTGATTTCTTTGTGTGTTCTTTAAATTCACTGAATTCTTTTATCATGTTTATAATGGTTCTTTTGAGTTCCATGTCCTGCATTATCTCTAGGGGGTTTCATTGTACTTCTCTAGAGAACTATTGGTATTTTGGGGGGATATGTTATTTTGGTTTTTCATGTTATTATTTTTTCTCTGTGATTTTGACATGTGAATTCCTTTTGTAGTTTCTGATTCTTGTGTGAGACTCAAGTGTTCAAGTTTAGGTCTGTTTCCTTTCATAAACTTTATGTGCCTTTGTGGTTTACTTTTTGGGCATGAAAACTGGTTTGTCTAAGCTTCTGGTTCTCTCTTTTGATTTTATATTGGAGTGGCCAGATTGCTTTTGTCTTCAGGAGTTCCCACAGAGGCCCAAGTCAGATGAGGATCAGATGCTCTCAGGCTTTCTCCTAACGTCTGGATCCCTCCAGGAAAGATTTTTGGCCTCAGAAATTTGGGGGTTGGGCTGGCCTGGGAACAGGGCCCAGGAGAGATGCTGGTCTCTGGCAGCTGGTGGCCATGTCACCCAGAGATGCAAAGGGATATGGGGGCAGGAAGAGGCCCCAAGGGCTCCTGGGGATTGCACTGAGGAACTGGGTTGTTCTGGATGCAAAGGATCAGGAAGCCGAAAGTTAGCCCTGGTGTCCAGAAAAGAGGCTGGCATGGGTTGTGCAGCCCAGGGAAGCAGAGGGAGGTGAGGGTGGGACCAAGCCCAGAGACTGTGAGAAGGAACTGGGTTGGTCTGGCTGCAAAGGGTCAGGAAGCAGTGGTGGTTCTGGGCTGAGAGGTCAGCCCCAGTGTCTAGGAAAGAGGCTGGTGGAATATTTCTCATTTGCACTTTGTAGTCATCAAGTATTTGCTCTTTTTATAATTAAAAAATTTAATTGTGATACAATACACATTACCTAATCTTCACCATTTTCAGTACAAGTACATTCACATTGTTGCTCATCCCTCACCACTGTGTCCCCAGAATTCTTCTCATTTGAAAAACTGAAACTTCATATCTGCCAATCTGTAATCTACCATGTGGTTTCTTTAGACATTCTTTCACGTGATTTTCTCCATAGTCCTTTAGGTATGAAGGAAAGTATTATTAGCTCCGTAGAGCACAGTGGTTAATGACTTAGGCTCTGGAATACGGCTATCTGGTCTAAACCTCAGTCTTCAAGTATTAACTGTTAATATTAGTTAGAGTGGGTTGTTATAAGGATTGCATGAGGCCGTTCACAAAGTGTTTAGAATATTGCCATAATCATCTCTATTTTTCAGATAGAAAAATTAAGGCTCAGATATCTTGAATATTTGCTAAAATCCACAAAGTTAATAAATGGCTAGTGGAACTTAAAATGTTGGTTCAGTATTCTTTCCTTTATACCAGTTGATAATCAACTCCAAGCTCAATATCAACTCAGAATGTAATAATCCAGATTTTAGGCTAGTTTTAATAAAAGTTGATTTCATTTGAGCATGTTTAATGTTTTAATTTAGGAGATAAGGCCTTGCAAAGTTACATATCAGCCCTGGCATCCCATTAGAGGTGCCAGAAACAACAAGTAGTGAATGAGAAGGGAATGTGCTGGAGCAGAGGAAGTCAGAGGAAGGTAGATAAAGTCACTTTAGTCCCAAAGAGCCTCCTTTGGAGAGGCTGACACAAAGAGTGATTGTGTACTGATGAAGGAACCAGGAAACACAGGGTGATGGTAGTACATGTATTTTCAGTCACACTTTTAAAAAAATTATTTATTTAATAACCACATACTTAGAAGAAGCATTTCATTACATCAGCATTGACATATTCAATAACAATTTTCTGAGCCGCTAAGATGCTTCTCTTTCAAAATTGACTGTAAATTATTAGGTTTACAGTTGAACTAATACAGTTATACAATATTGTACTCAGTATAAACCCTATAAGACATAAAATTATAATTTTATTTTTTGGAAGAATTACACTTTTCATTTGCAAAAGCTAAATATACTCACATAAATGAGTAGCTCAGATGCTGGTTTTCTGTGGAATCTACTGCATGAACTAAGTCTGTAACTACTTCAGGTATGGGGGCCTTTTCTACACCTTGGATGTTTCTGAGGGACCCAATGCTCTTCAAACAATAAGTGGCTAAAGCGGTGAATCTGGTTTCCTTGCATCTGCACCTGCAGACTGTCTTTGGCCCCAGGGGCAGGAATGACAATGGTGTTGGCGTGGTATCACTGCTGGAAAATGTCAGCCACTGAGTATGGATCTAGACCATAGGTCTCCAAGTTCTGCACCATAGTAGGGGCATGTATTTTAAAATAAGGCATGTATCTTCAGAAGAGAGAGAGAGAGAGAGAGAGAGACAGAGAGAGAGAGAAGAGAGACAGAGAGAGAGAGAGACAGAGAGAGAGACAGAGAGAGAGAGACACAGAGAGAGAGAGAGACAGAGAGAGAGAGAATGTGTGTACCTAATCAGATATCTGATATATACAGCAGCTTCACACCACACCACCTTGTCCAACTTTTTGTATTAGTAGCCTGGGGATGTGGGGAAAAAGAGGAATATCTTTTTGTCTATGGAGAACTGGGGGTAGAAAGAGGATATGGTCATCTTATAGTTAAGAGAAAGAAGGATTGTTATTTTCAAATCCTTCCTTCTTTCCTTCCTTCCTTCCTTCCTTCCCCCCTTTTTCTCTTTCTTTCTTTCTTTCTTTCTTTCTTTTTCTTTCTTTCTTTCTTTAATTTTTATGTGTATGAGTGTTTTGCCTGCATGTATGTAAATGTACCACATTCATGCAATGCCTGTGAAGGCCAGAAGAGGGATCAGATCCCCTGGAACTGGAGATATATAATGGTTGTTAGCTGCCATGTGAGTGCTGGGAACCCAACCTGAGTCCTCTGTAAGGACATCAAGTGCTCTTAACAGCTCAGCCATCTCTCTAGGGACGTATTATTATATTTTTATTTTATGTGTATGAGTGTTCTACCTGTACATATGTAAGTGCACTCATGTTGTGCAATGTCTGCAGAGACCAGAAGAGGGCATTTGATTCCTCTAGCACTGGAGTTAAGGACAGTTCATAGTTGCCATGTGAATGGGACCCAGGTTCAATTCCCAGCATGGGAATAGAACCAAGATTCCTATAGGAACTAGAGCATACAGGATTACCTGACAACAGGAATCTTGGCTCTGTTCCCATGCTGGGAATTGAACCTGGGTCC
>NW_008359442.1:1354064-1355653 GCF_000622305.1 Nannospalax galili | reverse complement strand
ACCATTAAAACAAAACAAAACAAAACAAAACAAAACAAAACAAAACAAAGCAAACAGCCAGATAACCCCTCACCTTCAGGTATCCTTTCCAGTTACTGTTCGCGATTCTTGTCTTGTTTTCACGGTCACACTTTTCCCTTTTTGCAGCCCTGGGGGTCTAATACAGGGCCTTGTCTATGCTAGGCAAGCATTCTACCACTGAACTACATACTCAACTATTTTTCAGTTTAGTTTTTATTTTTTAGGTGGGGTCTCCCTATAGCTCTAACTGGTCTGGAATTCACTGTTTATATCAGGCTGGCCTCAGTCTCACAAAGATCTGCCTGCCTCTGCCTCCCAAGTGCTGAGATTAAAGGCCTGCACCACCATGCTTGGCCATCTTTTAGTTTTTAATTTAAGAAAAGGTCTCACTAAGCTGCTCAAGGCTTTGAAATCACTATTTAGTCCACTCAGGTCTTGAACTTGTGACAACCCTTCGTTAGCCGTCTGAGTGCACCTGGCTATATCACACTTTTTGAAAACTTTGTGTCCATGTTCAGCATTTTCCAGTCATATTTCCTACCTCTGAGGCTCACTTCAATCCACTAAAATGTGACTTCTTTCTTCTCCCTTCCACCAAACCTGCTACTGGAAATGGTACACGGTTTTCTATAGCTTCAAATAGGACAGTCATTTTATCATCTTTTGATAATAATGATTGGGTTTGTTTTAATTGCTTAATCTGTATTACCCAGTAGCACATGCCTGACACCATAGTAGGTGATCAATAAATATTCATTGAATTGAATTGACTTCTCCATGGCATCTAAGACTTTCCCATAAAAGGGAGGCAGGCTGTGACCCTTTGCTACAGGGATCATTTTGAGCTGAAAAAAAAGAAAAAAGAAAAAAAGTGGAATCAACAGATCTTGATCCTGGACTTTCAGGAAAAGATGGCAGATTAGAAGCTGCATTTGAGTGAGTGATGGATACAGCTGAGAAGCAGGACTACAGCTGCTGCACCACTGTATCAAGTTGTTCCCCACCACTCGCTAATTTACCAACCAGCGCTAGCTGTACATGACAGTGAACTTCTCCCACAATGGACCTGGGCTACTGTCGCTGCTGTCAAAACCACTATGCTGGCCAGGGTTAACTGTTAACTGTTGCTGCCACTGAATTGTTCACGGAAGCAGCACCAGGAAATTCAGAGAAAGAAGGTCCAGGCTCCGAAAAGCAAAGACAGACAGTGTACAGAAAGATCAGTGCCAGAGGGTAGCAGAAGTGTGGCCAAGGAACCTGCAGCAAGCCAGAGGGAATGATATGTCCCCCACCTCCCCACTGCCAGGGTGAGTTACACAGATCACTGGAAATATGCTATGGAACCCAGCCCGATATTCTTCTGGTTCACAAAGGTACTCAGGTGGGTAGGTCTTCTGTACCTATTTAGAGCCTCAGTCACAGAAAGCTTTCTACTTACCTGTGGAAAGTTTAATCCTTATTTCACTAGGGGCAATACTGTAACTTGGTGCACGTGTGTGTGTGTGTGTGTGTGTGTGTGTGTGTGTGTGTGTGTGTAGGGGCTCTGTCCAGGGAATTCTGGCAGGAAA